>NC_091825.1:11730603-12034137 GCF_038994185.2 Dermacentor albipictus | reverse complement strand
TGTTTATTCTCTCTCTCTCTGCGTCGCAGATTCCCGCCGGCTTTCCGCAACTACAAGGTTCTGCAGCTGTCTAACTTGGGTAGTGACGTCCCGAGATTCGGTTGTGGTAAGTCCAGCTGCTGCCGTGATGGCAGCGCTAACATGGTAGGGCATGGCTTCTCTTAAGTTGATTTTAGTCCCCAGCCGCAGAATGACGATCTTGGGCTTGGCGTGTCGTATCACGGTTGGAATAGTAATGAATTCTTCCTCGCCGTTTTGATCGTGCGGTTCCATGGCTGCCTCTTCGTCCATGACGCTTCAGCAGTCGACGTGCCCAGCCGCCGGCGAGGCTCCGGTGGTTAGGGTTAGCGACTCCTTTACACGTAGTCTTCGGAGGAGCAGCCGTAGAGCTTCGAAAAACCATTCAACTCACCCCAAATTGCGTCCTGAGGTGCCGGTCCACTACGCGTTGCTTTGTGCCGAAAATGGCACCAATGCTGTTGATATTTCTGGTGTTTCAGGTGATTTCAACGGAGCCGTTCCGTCGCGCGTCTTATCGCCTCGAGCCGGCGTCCATCCTCTCGGACCTTCCGAGGTGCCGTAAAGGCCCAACCACACGCGGTGAATCGTGCGCGCCTGGCTACGCGTCACGCGTCTGCGAGGCCGTACACGCCTGTCCTACGCGTCTAGAGAGGGCAGACGCGCAGCAATCGCGCGCGTCAAGGAGGTCTTGATCTTGGGCGTCATTTTGAGCGTACGCGACGGAAGTGGCAGCTTGTGCACCGACGTCACGTGGGCCGCATATACACTTCCGGCGGTTCGGAAAGGATGTTGAAGTTTCAGAATCGTGCGGAGACGCCGTGAGTCACTGCTGGTTTCGTGTCGATAGAGCACAGAGGCTATGGAGGCGATCAACAACGAAGCGCTGATCGCCTGCGTTGAGGCTCGACCTGCGCTTTGATAGCAGGCGAAACACAAGCGCCACTACAACAAGCACTTGACGAGGTGGTCGTGGATCGGCATGCCCAATGCTGCCGAACAGGTGAGTGCTCGGAATTTTATACGTACGTCATGCCGGAGCAGTTTCAATCGCGATCGAGCCCGATCGGGGTCGGATTTTGTGATCACGATTGCCTGTACAGCGCAATCTGCGTAGAACCGATCGTGATCGAGAAATTTGATCGCGCTCGATCGCCATCGAAAGCCTAGCTGTGTGGCACTGGTATAAGCTGCCTCTCTCATCAGCCGACTCGCAGATGTCCAAAACGCGTTTCATCTGCGCAGATGACGTTATCACAGCGCTGCAGAAGTGATGGAAGTCCTTGGGGAATCAATTTCGGCACCTGGGAAGACGTTTCAGAAAGAAAAGAGCCGCGCCGTGCCAGTCGACGTTCACGACGACGTCATCTGGCTGTTTTTCGACCAGATGATGTTTCTGCGCTACACAATGGAGTGTAGACCGTAAGTGATCTTGAAGTTTCCATCTTAGTCGGCGTGTTAAAAATGAAACACGGGATTCTAGTGCTTTCCCTTTACCACTTTGACCGGCGATGCCGTATGTTCGTATTATGGCTGGCAATGCACCGCACTTATGGGAATCGACTCAAAATTGTGCTTACACAAGTCGACGCACAGTATGCATTATATTCAGCTTTGTCTAATTGGAGATAAAATATTTGTGCTGCATCGCCACTCCGATTGTCGCATATTTCGTTAAATGCGATCCGGTAAGGGGACATACAAGCAGTACAAGGATAGCTTTGTATATTTATTTATTTAGGTACCCACAAAGCCAGTTTGGCTTTGCAGTGGAGAGCAGAGAAAGCAGAAATACAGGTACAAAATAACAAGTAAAATAGCACTTAAAGACCTCCCAATAAAGCATAAGACAGAAGTACAGCGAATATCACATACAAATTAGCAGGATGAATAAAAAGAAAAGGGCTTGCATGATGTACACACAAAAACAAAACACAAAACATGCAAGTAGTTTTTTTTTATTCTGTGCACTTATCCTAGAAAGCAGCGTGCAAGTCAATGGCCAGTATTTAACCGAGTATTGAATGTTGCTATATTCACGTGTACCTTGGGCACTGCAATGCAGAGTTTTAATTTTGTATTTTGCTGCTTGCCAGCAGTGCGCAAATCGGTGCTTCATCAAAGGCCCTCAAATATTACCTAGCTTGCTTAGGGATTCATTCAGTGTCATCATGCTGTAGGAATAAATGCACCATAGTACTGACGACATTGTCAGCTGTGTAATTGATAATTCTTTTTGTGTCTGCTCAGCAGTGTCCTTACGTAATTATCAGCCTGCGGTTATTCTGCAGATCCCAGGTGCTGTGGTTACTGGTTTAAGCGAAGCTTTCACGACGTTTCTGGAGAACGCTGTTCCTGCTTAGCAAACTTTCCAAGGAAAGACTAGATGATCCAGTTAAACACATTCGCACTGTGCAAAAAATTATTATTGAAATTTTACATGCCGAAACCACGATCTAGTTACATTATTTTAATTGGCATTTGCATTACGTCCGGTACTGGTCACTCGTGCAAGACAGTACGCAGTAGTCAGCTGGGATGACAGTGGTTCAACGACTACGTTAATATCAGTATGAGGCATTCAGTAAGAGCTATTTGGCAAGACAGTAGGAGCAGCGGTAGGAAAGTCCAGAGAAGAGGCAAAAAAGCTTGGCTGTAAGAAACCTTCTGGAAGGGTTTGCTCGCTAAGATCAGCTTTGCTGGGCCAAAACACCCTTTACGAGGCAGATGGCAAGGAGACAAACATTATTACACGTAACTTCCTAAATAGAAACAACAAATGCACTGACTACTACGTACACAGTTTCACACTGTGTTTAGACATACATTCAGTTAAGAAAAACAGTTTAGAATGACATGAAGTTTACAAACAAGTGAAAGGAAAACAAAGTTACAAGCCAAGAACGTTTCAAGTAGAAAAACTTGAACAGGAGAGAGCCTTATGCTAAAGCAAGACCAAACAATACTACTACTCTATGTTTAGAAAGTGCAAGCATAGGTCTTTCAACATGAAATTTATTGAGTGGTTTTACTGAGTAAATGTAGTGGAATGCTTCCTGCTAATTATTTCAAAACTGAAACATTCCAAATATCATGCACTGTTTTGAGTAGAAGTAATCACTAGGCTTTAGGCATGCAGATCTCGTAAGAACTGCTTAAATGCATCACAAGCAAAAACAGAAAAAGATACAAAAGCTACACTTAGGCGCATGCAGAAACTGTTCATTCTGGTTGTGTAGGCAAGCCACTTTTGTCCCTACAAAACTGATTCGATAGCTTCAGTGTACTCTAATAAAATCACACACTAAAACAAATGTGGACGGATTTGAGCCTTCATAATTTTTTGCATCCAGACTGGCACATTATTTACACATTGACAATATGTGCAAATCTTATTACGCTCACATGCAGGATGTCCGCCAACCTTCCACTAGTGCCACCGTCGAGTCTGCAGACGCCTTAACAAAAGTGCAACAGAAGTGCTGCAGACGCCTTAACAAAAAATGTGCCAGTTTTCCGATCTGGCAACACTTGAAGTGCCATCACCGTCAAGTGAAGAGTCACAAGCGCCAGCATCAACTCTGTCTTCGGCGTCGCATGAGTCTGTGGAGTCTCAGGACATTTGGGAATCTCTTGAATCACCGATGTTTCAAGTTCTGGTTCCTGAGGATTCTGAGGCACACCACAGCAGGCCGCAATCACAAGCATCGCTGGCTTCAGCAGGCAGTCCTATGCTGGATACGTTGGGAAGCATTGCTTCTGACGCAAAGTCAAGGGGAGGAAAAGTAAAAAAGGAAAGATTAGAGTCAGTTATATTAGAGGAATTAGGCAATGTTTCAAGTGCAATCAAAAGATGCAAACTACAGGACGACCTCGAACTTTTGCCATCTCTCTGCTCAAACACATTAGAGAGGTCAGTGAGAATACGCATCTCAATTTGAAAATTAAATTGATGCAAGTAGGAGGGTAATTCAAAGATTAATGTTTTTTAATGTATACTTTTTGCATAATAAAGCCAAGAGACAATGAAACAAAAGGAAATCATTGATGAATTTATTTACTTTATATCGAAATGGAAAAATAAGGAGGAAAATGAAAGTATATGAAAAGGTAACTTCCCATTGATGGGAGACGAACCCACAACCTTTGAATTATGCTTGCATTACTTTACCAGTAGAGCTGCAGCAATGGCTGTCTCTCTGCAAACTTTCTTGGGCCTGTATGTGCATGTACCAGATCTCACCCTGGTAGTGTTAGCCAGTGTTACTCGTGCAAGGACACTCCAAGAGCCTAATCTGGTACACATAAACATTCGAAGAAATTGATTGTGGTATAGCCTCCAGCTCAATTGGTTTTGGTTTTAGCTCCCACCAGTGGCAAGTTATATTTTGTCCACTTTCATTTCCCTTCTTCTTGTGATGTTGACATTACAAATAAAACGACAGTTATTTTCCTTTATGCTTTATATACGTTTCCTTGTCTGTTGTTGTCAAGTCAAAGCCCCTCAGCTCTTCTTTTTTGTTCATTTTACATTGTGTTGTGTCCATATTTTTGTGCGGTATTCAAGAATTTCATAAAGTTGGTATCTGTGGGCCTGGTTGGCTGGCCATTGCTGCTGTAGAGATGTGTGAACATGTTTTAGTAACACACCTACGATAAAGAAGCACTGACTTGCAACTAAAGGTTTGTTGTTGCAAGACAGATGTTTATCGCTTTCATCTATGTTTACTCATTCAGCCTGTCTTGCAGCAATGAACCCTTTTGAGTTCACCACCTGTGCATGTAGAGTTTGTGCATGCGTCTAGAGATGCCTGTACATGCCTGTAAATAAAAAGAAATGTAATGAACCTTTAACCAGACCTCATTGAAAATTTCGGTTATATGCTGCCAGCTGTAAAGTCTGTCGGGTCGTTCTAGCAGCGCAAGCATTTTTCAAATTGTTTTATTATTCTTAGAAGAGGTATCAGAAAGGGAAAAGTCTTGCCACCACATAGCCAGGAGGCGAGGTTCTCTTCCAACATAGACAACCTCTACCTCTGCCACAACTATCATCCACAAGCCACAGTCCTTGCATTTTTTTTGTGTTCCGTGGCTCAGTTCCAGAGTTGGTTTTGCATGTTCTGCATTGGATGTTTGGCTAAAGTCTTTGTACGTAATCAGTGACATTGAAGGCAGTGTGTAAATGAGACATTTATACGTATGACCCTGCTTCTCTGGCAGGAAGCAGGGCTACCTGACGGGAGCCGTGAACAGCATGTGAGCTTTGAAAAAATTAAGCTGAAAAAAATGTAACAAATTTCTGCGGCTGTCGTGCTGTTCTGCAGTTGTTTAATATTTTGCAGGCACGATCGCCACTATATGACTTACACACCACTGCAGAGTCTAGCCACCTCAATCCCCACACAGTAAGTCAAGGCAACGTCTTTTATGTCTTACCGGGATGCCAAGTAGCTTGAATGCAAGTTGAAAAAAAATTAGTACGAATGTCTCAATTGTTTGAATACTAATTATGATGACATGATTTTTCTTGACAATGATATACATGGCTGTGGGGGCCCTTTTCGGGTGACATACGATCAAAATTCATTTGTGTAGTTAAGCTACCACCTTTGTTTAATACTACATGTGTGAGCATACCTCAGTGCATGTTTTACAGGTTGCGCAAGGTCAAAAGCACTGAGGTAGCGTTTGTGCGATGCCATTCGATGGCAGTTTTTTTCAGGTTAGCCGTATCTGCTACACTGGTGATGCAGTAAGTGAAAACTTTCAGTCTCTGTGATCATGCGATAATTTTTTTCTTGTATTCCTTTTCACGCGCATTGTCAGTACCATCATTACTATTTCTCGTTTTGTATCAGCATTTTGTGTCCCATTTTTTTATTTGTTTATGAGTTAATAAATATTTAGTTGCGTATATTTCTGTATTCCGTGGAAACAGAGAAATAAAGATTATTATTATTATATTATTATTATGTATTAGTATTTTTTATGCATGCTCATTGTCATTCGTTTCCTTCTTTCTTTTGTTTTGCTTCATTGTTTTGTGACCCCTTCCTGATTTGGCTCCCAAAAGGCGGCGGGCAGTAATATGTAAATAAAATTAATGATGCATTAAATGACAAAGAAACGGTGTTTTGTATTCCTCCAATCCCAAATTATTACTCTAGGGGCAACTGTCCTTTACAAACCTCAATGCTACAGCAAGTCGTTGTCCAGGCTCCAGGGGCTTCTCGAATGTGGTGCTGCCATGTGAGGCCCTCTGCGACAAAGCTCAACAGCTTGTCCAAGAGCTGTGGCGCCTTGCGAAAGAACTTGTAGAAAAATCCCTGGTCATCCTGACGTATCCGTTGCATCTATAAAAAATGCTGCATTATTACCTGGCAGCAAGACCATGCCCTGCCCACATACACGCGCAGGTATCAGGAGCTGTACACTTTTCACTGACACACACGTATAGCCACTAGCCATCATTAATTTTACCCCCTGATTTGTTTATATGCTTGAATACATACAGTGGTTCGGCAAAACAGGAGAGTTAGTGAACGGTGTATTAGAAATCGTGCGGCCACTGCCAAGAAACATCCGAAATTAGTCGCACAGAATTTTAACCTGCCCCCAAGGTAACAATTTAAATACATTACACTTCATATTCTACAGTCACACTTCTGATAGACAGGAAATATAGGAAATCGTATCTTGTCCACAAGCTTCATATAAGACAACCAACACGTGTAAAAAGGTGTTCTTGAATCTATGTGCTATACTAATGGCACATATATAACCAGCAGTCCTTAGCTTTTTGTAGGGATGTGCTAATACCGAAAAGTAGATTTAGAATCGAATATCAAATCAAATGAAGAAAAAATAATCTGGATATCATATAAAATATCGAATAGCCGAAAATGTATTACAAAACTTAATCCTTACAAATTTTGTGCAAGAAAAGAGGGTGTAACAAGTATGGTCCACTGTTAATAATGAAGGGAGCTCCAAATTAGTATTACAGAGTGTCTGTTAAATAGAATCAAGTGCTTCTTCCCCTCTGAAGCTGAGCAGCTATTGACCGTATGTTGTACGGCATACACGGGTTAGGCAGACGGCTGTTGAAACGTCGTGAGGTGTCGTCACCACGTATCCAATATACGATCTGTATGCTCCCGACGGCTAATCAGCCCGATCTTCGCCTATGCTTTCGCGTTTTCCGAACTTCAGCCTGCTCTTGTCGTTACCCCTGTTCGCGTACGTCACGTTATCGTTTCGATCGGTGCTGTCAACCTGGACGAACCTTGCACTGAAGACGCGATGCTGTTCTGCGAATTGGGCGTTCGCGCGCTGCGAGTACGAACCCCGCATTACTACTTTAACCCTTTCACTTATGCGCGCACTTAAAAACGCTGATAAGTAATTGCTGTCCTAACGAAGATAAGTCCCCATGTCGAAACACTGGCTCCTAGTTCTACCACTGTAGATAATTGAAAGGAAAGAAGTTACTCACAGCCGTAAAGTCCTTCTTCTTTAGGCAGTTGAAAGACTGGCCGGACCCACCAACGTCGCCGCAGAGGCCGCAGACGCTTTCTGCGCTCCCGCCGCCTTTGCAAGAGCATCAGCAGCAAAAGCTTGTTTCTCATGTGGCACATTGCGGGAAGAGAACGCTGCTGACGGCGAAGCAAGCGGCTAAGCAAAAGCTCGGCAGCAACGTCGTGCGTGGTCGCGCGCAGATGTCAGCTGCAGTCGTGAGCAAGTAGACGCTATCGCGCGTGATGTTGATAATTGATGTAGTTTTTCTTGCCATAAGGATGTGTAGATACGAACATCGTGCATTTCTCAACTTAAAAACACTGTTCTAGCTCTAACATTGATAAATTAAATAAAAATGGCTAGCCATGATGAAATTACAGATAAACTTTGCTCAAAGCCAAAGGCGACCGTTTCCGCCATCGCTGGGCCGCTGGTATGTCAGCCCTGTGCTACGCACAGCGAAGCGCGCACGTGTGCGCGTATCATATGGCTGGACGCCCTTCCCTTCATCACCCGCGTACGCGCACGTCCCGTTTGTACAACGCACAAAACGGGACAAAATTCTGCAAAAAGCAAGAAAGCAAAGGATGACTACAAAAGATCTTGATTATGGTGGAGACGGCACACCCATCTATGTGAACGAGCACCTGACCCGCTCAAACAAGATAATTCTGGGTGCTGCGATCGCTCAGAAAAAAGTAGCAGGATGGAAGTTTGTGTGGGTGACTGGCGGGAAAATTTTTGCCCGTAAGGACGAGCGAACCACAAGCCACAGAATTAGCAGCGTTGCTGACATAGAGCAGATAATTGTATAGAAAAACTGTACAGTCGCCCAAATCTTTAACTGGTGTGCGGGAGCGGCGACTTTTCCGGGCGTCAGCGCCGTATGACGCGGCGAGGCTGGAAACAGCCTAGTAGACGATGGGCCCAGCTGAGCGCGCTTTGTCCGCATGCGCTTAGCCTCAGACTGTTTCCAGCCTCGCCCCGTCAAACGGCGCTGACGCACGGAAAAGTCGCCGCTCCCGCACACCAGTTAAAGATTTGGGCGACTGTACAAGCTGTACAGTGCACAACAGCTCAAATGGAAGACATACCACAGGAATGCCACTGTTATAAATGTGATCATTTCAATGAAAAATACAAAAAAGGCGAAAGAAAGTTTTCAGCAATTAATCTAAATATGAGAAGCCTTAAAAAATAGGGTTCAAGATCGTGAAATGTTTCTGCAGTCATTTAGCTTAAAATTTACCGTTATAGTACTCACGGAAACTTGGCTGTCAGATGAAATCGAACCCCCTTACCTTCAAGGTTACAAATGGGAAAGCATAAGTAGAAAAAACAAAAGAGGTGCTGGGATAGCCATTCACCTAAAAGATAATTTACCGCATAAGGTATTAGACAGCATGTGCAGAATGGATGAAAATGTCGAGAGCTTATCGGTGAAAGTGCTTACCACCATTGTCTGCGCCGTGTACAGGCCACCTTCTGGCTGCGTATCTGAATTCATGTCATTTTTTTAAAATTCACTTAGCTCCTTTAGCTCGGTGAATGCGCCGTTTATGATCCTTGGAGACATAAATATTGACACAATATCCGGTAACTTACATGCTAACACATTTCGAGACGCCGTTCACCAGTACGCGTGCAACAATGTGATAACGCTGCCCACTAGGGTGGCCGTTGACACGGCCACATCCCTTGACATCTGCGTCACAAACATAGATAGCGATGGTCTTTCCGCTGGTGTAATCTTGAATGACATCAGCGATCACCTGCCCGTGTTTTGCGTAACAAATGCATCCTGCAAGAAACAACATAATGATGAAGAAAACCTCTTGCTCCGCACGGTAAACGAAACTACGCTAAACATGTTCAGCTGCCTTATCAACCAAGAAAACTGGCAGGCCGTTTATGATCAGCATAACCCCAGAACTGAGTACAAGATCTTCTTGGATAAATTCAACCAGTGCTACAATACAGCCTTCCCTCTGCGAAAGCAGAAAAAATAAAATAAAAAAGTTAGAAAACCATGGATAACTGCGGACTTATACAAACGAATACGTAAAAAAATAATTTGTACCACAGTTTCATTAGCTTTCGTAATTGTGACATATTGACAGAGTTTAAAAAATTCAGAAATAAATTAAACTTCGATTTGAAAAAGGCAAGGGATGATTATTACGAAAGAAAATTTTACAAAATTCAAAACGATCAACGTAGACTGTGGAATACAGTGAACGATTTAACTCGACGAGGGCGAAAAATGCATATTGTCACGTGGTAGTGACGTTAAAGAACACAGTAGCAGTACTGTGAAAGACAAAACTCGCTTTTATTGGGCGAACCTGTGCCCACAAAACAGGCTATACTTAAAGCGCAACGATAGTGGCGAACACAGTCGGCGATCGTCGAAAATCTGATCAGCGGGTCAAGCGCGTCGGCTTTTATACAGCAGTCGTGGAATGTTCCAGACTAATCGTTGGGACCCGCATGCTTTCCACAAAGTTCTACACCATTCGCGTCACGCGATGAAATCAGATAACACAAGGTTCGGCGACAACAGACAGCCGGGTAGAAGCATCGATAACTTTCCAGAAACGTCGGATACATGCAGGTGCATCCCTCGCTGTGCGATTACAGTTGTTAAGCGGCGAAACGTGGTCGCCCGATAAAGATAAGTACACGTGTCAATACCCCCCTCTTAAGAAGCATCGACCCGTTGCTGCAAACAAACGAAGGTAATAAACAAAAGCACTCGTAGCAAAGAAAACAACACAATAAGGGAAGTTCGTTAGCATTCGTAAAAGGGTTTAAGGCACACCACGTGGACCACTTCAGATCGTGCGCGGCGCCGCTGTGAATGCGAAATGCCGTCTGGCACGAGCTCATAGTCCAGAGCGCCAATACGTCGGATGACCTTGTAGGGTCCAAAATAGCGTCGGAGTAATTTCTCACTGAGTCCTCGTCGGCGTATCGGGGTCCAGACCCAAACACGGTCGCCAGGTTGGTACTCGACGAAGCGTCGTCGGAGGTTGTAGTGTCGGCTGTCGGTCCTCTGCTGGCTCTTGATTCGCAGGCGGGCGAGCTGTCGGGCTTCTTCGGCGCGCTGGAGATAGCTAGCGACGTCAACATTCTCTTCGTCAGTTACGTGCGGCAGCATGGCGTCAAGCGTCGTCGTCGGGTTCCTGCCGTAAACCAGCTTAAACGGCGTGATCTGTGTTGTTTCTTGCACCGCCGTGTTGTACGCAAAGGTTACGTACGGCAGGACCGCGTCCCACGTCTTGTGTTCGACGTCGACGTACATTGCTAACATGTCGGCGAGGGTCTTGTTCAGGCTCTCCGTGAGACCATTCGTCTGCGTATGGTAGGCAGTTGTCCTCCTATGGCTTGTCTGGCTGTACTGCAGAATGGCTTGGGTGAGCTCTGCTGCAAAAGCCGTTCCTCTGTCGGTGATGAGGACTTCTGGGGCACCATGTCGCAGCAGGATGTTCTCCACGAAAAATTTCGCCACATCGGCTGCGCTGCCTTTTGGTAGAGCTTTAGTATCAGCAAAACGGGTGAGATAGTCCGTCGCCACGACGATCAACGTATTCCTGGATGTTGATATCGGAAACGGCCCCAACGAATCCATCCCAATCTGCTGGAATGGTCAGCGAGGAGGTTCGATTGGCTGTAGTAATCCTGCTGGCCTTGTCGGTGGTGTCTTGCCTTGTTGACAGTCTCGGCATGTCTTGACGTAACGGGCGACGTCGGCGGTCAGACGCGGCCAGTAATACCTTTCCTGTATTCTCGACAGCGTCCGGGAGAATCCGAGGTGCCCAGCGGTTGGATCGTCGTGTAGGGCGTGCAGTATTTCTGGACGCAGCGCTGATGGTACAACAAGAAGGTAGCCGGCGCGGACTGGTAAGACTTCACGAGCAGGTTGTTTTGTAGCGTGAACGAAGACAACGCGCGCCTAAATGCCCTAGGGACAACGTCGGTGTTCCCTTCCAAATACTCGATGAGGCCTTTTAGCTCCGGGTCGGCTCGTTGCTGTTTAGTGAAGTCTTCCGCGCTTATTATCCCGAGGAAGGCGTCGTCGTCCTCGTCGTCTTGCGGCGGCGGATCGATGGGGGCGCGCGATAAGCAGTCGGCGTCGGAGTGTTTTCTTCCGGACTTGTATATTACCGTGACGTCATATTCTTGTAGTCTGAGGCTCCACCGCGCCAGCCGTCCTGAAGGGTCCTTTAAGTTAGCTAGCCAACACAATGCGTGATGGTCACTGACGACTTTGAATGGCCTGCCATAGAGGTAAGGGCGGAATTTAGCTGTAGCCCAAATGATGGCGAGGCATTCCTTTTCAGTCGTAGAATAGTTGCTTTCCGCTTTTGACAGCGACCGGCTAGCATACGATATCACCCTTTCAAGTCCTTCTTTCCTCTGGACTAGGACGGCACCGAGGCCTAGGCTACTGGCGTCAGTGTGGATTTCGGTATCGGCGTCCTCGTCGAAGTGTGCAAGTACCGGCGGCGACTGCATGCGTCGTTTGAGTTCTTGAAATGCCTTGGCCTGCGGTGTTTCCCACTTGAACGCGACATCACATTTGGTTAGATGTGTTAGCGGCTCTGCGATGCGTGAAAAGTCTTTGACAAAGCGCTAATAGTAGGCACACATGCCAAGGAACCTACGCACTGCCTTCTTGTTGATGGGTTGCGGGAACTGTGCGATTGCAGCTGTTTTTTGCGGGTCTGGACGGACACCAGATTTGCTGATTACGTGGCCTAGGAACAAAAGCTCATCGTAAGCGAAGCGGCACTTTTCCGGCTTCAGAGTGAGCCCTGATGACTTGATGGCTTCTAACACTGTCGCAAGCCGCCTAAGGTGATCGTCGAAATTTCCGGTGAAGACAACGACGTCATCCAGGTAGACAAGGCACGTCTGCCACTTCAGTCCGGCTAACACCGTGTCCATGACGCGCTGAAACGTTGCAGGCGCCGAGCACAGTCCGAATGGCATGACCTTGAACTCGTAGAGGCCGTCTGGCGTGATGAAGGCAGTCTTTTCGCGATCTCTCTCGTCGACTTCTATTTGCCAGTAGCCAGACTTGAGGTCCATCGACGAGAAGTATTTAGCGTTGCAGAGCCGATCCAATGCGTCGTCTATCCGTGGGGGGGTACACATCCTTCTTCGTGATCTTGTTCAGTCGACGATAATCGACGCAGAAGCGTAGGGTTCCGTCCTTTTTCTTTACCAGGACTACAGGAGAGGCCCACGGGCTTTTAGACGGCTGGATGATGTCGTCGCGCAGCATTTCGTCGACTTGTTGTCTAATAGCTTCACGTTCTCGCGTCGAAACACGGTAAGGGCTCTGGCGGAGTGGTCGAGCGCTCTCTTCGGTTATTATGCGATGCTTTGCAACTGGTGTTTGTCGAATCCTCGATGACGTCGAAAAGCAGTCTTTGTATCGTCGGAGAAGACTTCTGATCTGTTGCTGCTTACTCATAGGAAGACTTGGATTCACGGCGAAGTCTGGTTCGGGGACAATGCTCATCGGGGTAGATGCGGCTGAATCCGAGAGGACAAAGGCATTGCTGGTTTCCAGAATTTCCTCGATGTACGCGATCGTCGTGCCCTTGTTGATGTGCTTGAACTCCTGGCTGAAGTTGGTTAGCATAACTTCCACTTGCCCTCCGTGGAGTCGAGCGATCCCTCTTGCGACGCAAATTTCACGGTCGAGCAGTAGGTGTTGGTCGCCCTCGATGACGCTTTCTACGTCAGCGGGTGTTTCAGTGCCGACGGAAATAATAATGCTGGAACGCGGCGGGATGCTCACTTGATCTTCGAGTACACTCAAGGCATGGTGACTACGGCAGCTCTCCGGCGGTATCGCTTGATCTTGTGACAGCGTTATCGATTTCGACTTCAGGTCGATGACTGCGCCATGTTGATTCAGGAAGCCCATGCCGAGAATGACGTCTCGTGAACACTGTTGGAGGACAACGAAGGTGGCAGGGTAAGTCCGGTCATGAACGGTAATTCTTGCCGTGCAGATTCCAGTCGGCGTAATGAGGTGTCCTCCAGCGGTCCGAATTTGGGGGCCCTCTGATGCAGTCTTAACCTTCTTCAACTTGGCGGCGATGTGTCCACTCATTACGGAGTAATCGGCCCGTGTCGACTAAGGCAGTGACTGCGTGGCCGTCGAGAAGTACGTCGAGGTCGGTGGTTCTTTGTCTGGCGTTGCAGTTGGGTCTTGGCGTCGGATTACGGCTGCGTCGCGTTGAACTGAAGCTGGAACGTCGCGTCGTCAAATCGTCTTTCATCGGTGTAGTCTTGACTTTCTGATTTCGTCGGGACGGCGGCGTGTCGTTATGTCGTCGAGGTAGTTTCTTCGGTGTCTTCGTCGGCGGCGGAGGATCTTCGTCAGTTCGACGAACAGCAACCGCACCTCCATCGGTTGCTGCTTTTAGTTTTCCGGATATGGGCTCACTGACCGGCCCCGGGCAAGGCTAGTGTATGGTCGGCGCTGCGGCGACAGGTAGCGGCCTGGTGATGGCGAACGCGACGGTCGTCGAGAGTTCCACTGAGTAGCGGCGAGGTAATCGGCGATGTCGCGTGGGCGCTCGCCAAGCTTTGGACGCGGCGCGTTGACGGGGAACCCTCTCAGTCCCAAGTCGCGGTATGGGCATTGGCGGTACCCATGGCCGGCTTCTCCGTAGTGATAGCAGAGCGGCCGGTGGTCGGGGGCTCGCCAAATGTCGGTCTTCCTCGCGTAGGTGCGCTAGGCGACGGGTGGGTGTGCTGGTGGCGGCGGACGACGGAATTGCGGCGTCACAGGGCCCTGGCGCGGTCGCGGAGGGGGGCCTTGACGGCGTGCGACGGCGGCGTAGGTCATCGTTTCCGGCTGAGGCTGTGGTGATTCTGGTTGCACCTCAGGAACTCCAAGCGATCGGTGCTCCTCTTCTTTCACGATGTCGGCAATCGAGGCCACTTGAGGCTGCGACGAAGGCAAGACCTTGCGCAGTTCTTCGCGCACTATGGCCCTGACGGTGTCGCGCAGATCGTCCGTGGCCAGTGATTGAATTCATGCGTAGTGGGTAGAGCTTGTACGGCGGTTGAATTGCCGGTTCCGCATTTCGAGTGTCTTTTCGATGCTGGTGGCCTCGCGAAGGAACTCTTCTACGGTCTTCGGTGGGCTTCGTATCATTGCGCCGAAATGATCTTCCTTCACACCACGCATGAGAAGGCGGACTTTCTTCTCCTCGGGCATATCAGGGTCGGCATGGCGGAACAGACGTTTCATTTCTTCCGTGAAGATGGCAACGTTCTCATTAGGTAGCTGCACTCGGGCGTCCAGCATGGCTTCGGCCCTTTCCTTGCGCACGACGCTCGTAAAGGTGCGCAGGAAGCCGGTACGGAAGAGGTCCCATGTCGTCAAGGTCGACTCCCGGTTCTCAAACCACGTTCTGGCGGCATCTTCTAAGGCAAAGTATACATGCCGCAGCTTGTCGTCGGTGTCCCAGTTGTTAAAAGTCGCGATTCGTTCGTAGGTCTCCAGCCAGGATTCTGGGTCTTCAGTCGCTTCTCCATGGAAGGTCGGTGGGTCCCGAGGTTGTTGTAGGATAACGGGGGACGCTGGGGCAGCCATTGGGGTTGTTTTGACCACGATCTTCTTTGTCGACTCAGGTAGAAGTCCGTGCTCTGGGCGCAGTCCTTGCAGTCTGCGGCTAGCACGCTGGTCTTCGGCGATGTTAGTTTTGTCCTCGGGCTTGGATCGCGGCTTTGCGGGGGCGTTTGGTACATGAACGCACAAGCACCTCCACCAGATGTCACGTGGTAGTGACGTTAAAGAACACAGTAGCAGTGCTGTGAAAGACAAAACTAGCTTTCATTGGGCGAACCTGTGCCCACAAAACAGGCTTCGCTTAAAGCGCAACGATAGCGGCGAACACAGTCGGCGATCGTCGAAAATCTGATCAGCGGGTCAAGCGCGTCGGCTTTTATAGAGCAGTCATGGAACGTTCCAGACTAATCGTTGGGACCCACATGCTTTCCACAAAGTTCTACGCCATTCGCGTCACGCGATGAAATCAGATTACACAAGGTTCGGCGACAACAGACAGCCGGGTAGAAGCATCGATAACTTTACAGAAACGTCGGATACATGCAGGTGCATCCCTCGCTGTGCGATTACAGTTGTTAAGCGGCGAAACGTGGTCGCCCGATAAAGATAAGTACACGTGTCAATATCGTGAATGAAATTGTAATCGATAATGCCAGTGTTGTTGGGCAACAGCTTGTTGATGAAATGAATCGACACTTTGTAAGCACAGGGGTATATAGTGGACAAGACTTGGAAGCGGATATTTTCGTGACTACAGGGCACGTTGATTCCATTACGCTTACACCAGCGACTCCTACTGAAATTGAAGCAATTATCATGACCCTAGAAAACAAAGCTGCAGGCGGAGAAAACGAAATAAAGGCCTTACCTGTGAAGTATGTCGCTCATATTATGAGTCCTGTATTAACCCGTATAATAAATGAGATGCTTACACGCGGCGAGTTCCCAGATGAATTAAATATAGCTAAGATCACCGCTGTCTATAAGGGTGGCGATGAGAAAAAGCTTACCAACTACAGGCCGATATCTGTTTTGCCGGTGTTTTCCAAGATATTTGAGCGTGTTAATAATGATAGGCTTACATCTTTTTTCATAAACAAAAAATAATTACGAAGTCGCAGTATGGCTTTCAAAAGGGTAAGTCTGCAGAACTAGCTTTAACAAACATAAAGGACAAAATAATTGAAAATATTAAGAACAAACTGCTCACTCTGGGAATTTTCTTGGATTTAAAAAAAGCATTTAACACTGTGCAGCACGATATCCTTCTTAAGAAGGTTGCTGTGTATGGTGTTCGAGGAGTAGCAATGAATTTAATTAGATCATACCTCTCAAATCGGTATCAGTATGTATGCGTCGGCAGTTGGGTCTTGGCGTCGGATTACGGCTGCGTCGCGTTGAACTGAAGCTGGAACGTCGCGTCGTCAAATCGTCTTTCATCGGTGTAGTCTTGACTTTCTGATTTCGTCGGGACGGCGGCGTGTCGTTATGTCGTCGAGGTAGTTTCTTCGGTGTCTTCGTCGGCGGCGGAGGATCTTCGTCAGTTCGACGAACAGCAACCGCACCTCCATCGGTTGCTGCTTTTAGTTTTCCGGATATGGGCTCACTGACCGGCCCCGGGCAAGGCTAGTGTATGGTCGGCGCTGCGGCGACAGGTAGCGGCCTGGTGATGGCGAACGCGACGGTCGTCGAGAGTTCCACTGAGTAGCGGCGAGGTAATCGGCGATGTCGCGTGGGCGCTCGCCAAGCTTTGGACGCGGCGCGTTGACGGGGAACCCTCTCAGTCCCAAGTCGCGGTATGGGCATTGGCGGTACCCATGGCCGGCTTCTCCGTAGTGATAGCAGAGCGGCCGGTGGTCGGGGGCTCGCCAAATGTCGGTCTTCCTCGCGTAGGTGCGCTAGGCGACGGGTGGGTGTGCTGGTGGCGGCGGACGACGGAATTGCGGCGTCACAGGGCCCTGGCGCGGTCGCGGAGGGGGGCCTTGACGGCGTGCGACGGCGGCGTAGGTCATCGTTTCCGGCTGAGGCTGTGGTGATTCTGGTTGCACCTCAGGAACTCCAAGCGATCGGTGCTCCTCTTCTTTCACGATGTCGGCAATCGAGGCCACTTGAGGCTGCGACGAAGGCAAGACCTTGCGCAGTTCTTCGCGCACTATGGCCCTGACGGTGTCGCGCAGATCGTCCGTGGCCAGTGATTGAATTCATGCGTAGTGGGTAGAGCTTGTACGGCGGTTGAATTGCCGGTTCCGCATTTCGAGTGTCTTTTCGATGCTGGTGGCCTCGCGAAGGAACTCTTCTACGGTCTTCGGTGGGCTTCGTATCATTGCGCCGAAATGATCTTCCTTCACACCACGCATGAGAAGGCGGACTTTCTTCTCCTCGGGCATATCAGGGTCGGCATGGCGGAACAGACGTTTCATTTCTTCCGTGAAGATGGCAACGTTCTCATTAGGTAGCTGCACTCGGGCGTCCAGCATGGCTTCGGCCCTTTCCTTGCGCACGACGCTCGTAAAGGTGCGCAGGAAGCCGGTACGGAAGAGGTCCCATGTCGTCAAGGTCGACTCCCGGTTCTCAAACCACGTTCTGGCGGCATCTTCTAAGGCAAAGTATACATGCCGCAGCTTGTCGTCGGTGTCCCAGTTGTTAAAAGTCGCGATTCGTTCGTAGGTCTCCAGCCAGGATTCTGGGTCTTCAGTCGCTTCTCCATGGAAGGTCGGTGGGTCCCGAGGTTGTTGTAGGATAACGGGGGACGCTGGGGCAGCCATTGGGGTTGTTTTGACCACGATCTTCTTTGTCGACTCAGGTAGAAGTCCGTGCTCTGGGCGCAGTCCTTGCAGTCTGCGGCTAGCACGCTGGTCTTCGGCGATGTTAGTTTTGTCCTCGGGCTTGGATCGCGGCTTTGCGGGGGCGTTTGGTACATGAACGCACAAGCACCTCCACCAGATGTCACGTGGTAGTGACGTTAAAGAACACAGTAGCAGTGCTGTGAAAGACAAAACTAGCTTTCATTGGGCGAACCTGTGCCCACAAAACAGGCTTCGCTTAAAGCGCAACGATAGCGGCGAACACAGTCGGCGATCGTCGAAAATCTGATCAGCGGGTCAAGCGCGTCGGCTTTTATAGAGCAGTCATGGAACGTTCCAGACTAATCGTTGGGACCCACATGCTTTCCACAAAGTTCTACGCCATTCGCGTCACGCGATGAAATCAGATTACACAAGGTTCGGCGACAACAGACAGCCGGGTAGAAGCATCGATAACTTTACAGAAACGTCGGATACATGCAGGTGCATCCCTCGCTGTGCGATTACAGTTGTTAAGCGGCGAAACGTGGTCGCCCGATAAAGATAAGTACACGTGTCAATATCGTGAATGAAATTGTAATCGATAATGCCAGTGTTGTTGGGCAACAGCTTGTTGATGAAATGAATCGACACTTTGTAAGCACAGGGGTATATAGTGGACAAGACTTGGAAGCGGATATTTTCGTGACTACAGGGCACGTTGATTCCATTACGCTTACACCAGCGACTCCTACTGAAATTGAAGCAATTATCATGACCCTAGAAAACAAAGCTGCAGGCGGAGAAAACGAAATAAAGGCCTTACCTGTGAAGTATGTCGCTCATATTATGAGTCCTGTATTAACCCGTATAATAAATGAGATGCTTACACGCGGCGAGTTCCCAGATGAATTAAATATAGCTAAGATCACCGCTGTCTATAAGGGTGGCGATGAGAAAAAGCTTACCAACTACAGGCCGATATCTGTTTTGCCGGTGTTTTCCAAGATATTTGAGCGTGTTAATAATGATAGGCTTACATCTTTTTTCATAAACAAAAAATAATTACGAAGTCGCAGTATGGCTTTCAAAAGGGTAAGTCTGCAGAACTAGCTTTAACAAACATAAAGGACAAAATAATTGAAAATATTAAGAACAAACTGCTCACTCTGGGAATTTTCTTGGATTTAAAAAAAGCATTTAACACTGTGCAGCACGATATCCTTCTTAAGAAGGTTGCTGTGTATGGTGTTCGAGGAGTAGCAATGAATTTAATTAGATCATACCTCTCAAATCGGTATCAGTATGTATGCGTCGACAATCTGGTATCACAAACATTGAAAGTCGAATGTGGCGTTCCTCAAGGATCAATCTTAGGACCCCTCTTATTTCTTGTATACATAAATTATATGACGTCCATACCAAACTCCCCTGAAATAATAATGTATGCTGACGACACTAATATCTTCTTTACTGGCACTACAAAAGAGGTCATAGAATGATCAGCTAACAGTTACCTCTTACACCTCTCCAGGTGGCTTAAAAGCAACCGGCTAAGTTTAAACACAAGCAAAACCAAATGTATAATTTTTAAGCCAGCAAATAAAAGAGACCCCTATTGTGTTCATCTGCACTTTGAGGACACGCTACTGGAACAAGTTACAGAGCAAAAGTTCTTGGGCGTATGGTTTACAGAGGACCTTACTTGGAATACTCATGTTGACAAATTAAAAAGTGAGCTCTCTCGAGTTACTGACTGCATGTATAAAATACAAAATATACTACCCACCTGGTTGAAACAAACATTATATTACTCACTTTTCTATTCAAAACTCAGTTATGGCATTTTAGTCTGGGCAACTACGACAGCTTCAAACTACAACAAACTAATCATTGTACAAAAGAAAATATTGAGAATGTGTTAAAATTATGTGGGTGACAAACGAGGACTCCGAACAAAACCGCTCTTCATTAAATATAACATGCTTAAAGCAGATCAAGTTTATTATTTCAAACTACTCCAGTGGATATATAAATATAGGCTGCACACAATACCTGTCGACAGTTGCACCTCATACCCAATACGTAACCCACACTATGTAAAGCCCGCCACAAGAACTAATTACGGAAAGCAAACATTGAATTATCAAACGATTAATATATTAAACAGTGATCACTTTAACGTACAATACACACAATCCTTCCACAGCTTCAAAAATGACTGTAAAAACCTATTAGTGGGCAGTGACATTGCATTTTCATTTTGAGTAACTTGTGCTCATCCCTGATAACACATGTAACCTCAGTTATGTTAGATTTTTCTCAGCGCTTGTAAATTATGTTTGCCATTGTTTCGGCATTTACTTTGTGTATCAGTCTAAACCTTCGTTTTTTTTCTGAAATGTTTCAATGTACTGATCTACTTACTGTATGTGCTATTTATTTTCGAGCAAGTGATTCTATGTTTTTTTTTCTTTGTTGACTTCTGGTGTAGGCCAATTTTATTGTTATATAATACTTATTGCATATGTATCTTCTGCTGTTTCGAAATCTATCCCTTTGAAGCAAAAGTAATGCTTTGGAGACATGTGTTCTGAATAATTGAATTTTTCGTTGCTGTGTGCTGTGTGTTAAAAATATGTTCGACAAATATGTATGTGAATGATATGTCATGCTGTCAAACTGTAGGGGCGCAGAGGCTCTGTCAGGCATTTTGCCTTTACCTCTGCCCCCTACACGGAGAGAATCCGTGAAACAAACAATAAAGGAAGAAAGGAAGACGCGTACGCTTACGTGTACGCGTAGCGAGACGCGTGTCCCGTGCTGCGTGTGGTTGGGCCTTATATTTGCTGGCTGGCTCTGCATAGCCCTTTTCTATGTAATCTCTTATGCGGGCGTCCTATTCCCTAATCAAGGAGGAAAGAACTTTATTGGGTCCTGAGGAACCCCTTCCCACCCACTATGGGTTTAGTGGTCGGCAGGGGTCGCGGGCCGCACCCACGTTGGGACGGGAAGCCCGTGAGCCTCCGCCCTTTCGTGAGCCCTCTGGACGGCCCGGGTTCAATCCCTAATCAACGTATCTCCTGTCAAGAAGCGCGTTGCCTGTGCTTTAAGACGCCTTGCTTAGCAGTCGCAGTTGTCGCCAAGCTCTTAAACCATCGAATTCCAAGGGAACGACACCTTATAGCGGCCATTTTCGGAACGACGGTTTCTTTATAGTGCTGAAGAACCGCGTACTGGTCACGAACTGGCTCATGTTCCGTGATACTAATGTGCTCGAGCTCCCGGTGAATGACTTTAGCTGTGCTGATATTTCCTTGTAAATTTGTCCACTCACTCCTATCCGCATCACGCTAGCAGCCTAGGAGCAGACTCCTGTTGACTTTCTTGTGCCGATCTAGCCCTGGACTGTCCATCCGAATATAGTCTCCACTGCCATCAATTTGGCGCTGAGGCGCTTATTGGATCCCGTGACATTTTCGCAGTAATGATCACCGCCTATCAAAAGCTTAGTATTTTCGCTTTCGTTACCCTGCGAGGCGTCTGCGACTTGGAAGTGAAATCTTGAAAGTTTAAGTAGAACAGAATTTGATGGAGTAGCCATGATATGTGCACAGATGGAGGGAACTTCCATCGCTTCCACTCGTACCCCTTTTCCGTGGTACTGGCTTCTGAGCCACAGTTCTACACGACGCGTTTTTGTGTGTGTTATGGCTGATTGCTCCCCAAAAGCAAATATTCTAAGCTCCTCTTCCCCAGGCACCTTTAACTGCAGCTTTTCGGACAGGTTGCGATGGATGAAGGTTCGCTGACGGCCACCATCAAAGAGAAACCTGACAAGTGTACATTCAAGTGGACCCTCTGTCCCAGCTCGGGCTGTCTGTAGGAGAAACTGCTGCGCTCCGGTGCACATCAAGTTATCTCCCGTGCCTAATGAGGACTTCAACACCGTGGCTTGCTCAATCACTGTTGACGAAGACGCATCCCCTTCATAAATGTTGCGGTGTCTTCTAACGACAGGGTCGCACATTGTCGTTAAGGGTCTGCCGTTGCAATGCGCGCACCTGAGCCACTTAGCTTTACGGAATTCTCTTGCCGCGTGCCCCATTGTTGTGCACCGGAAACACCGATTGTCACGCTTCAGCACCTCTCTCTTATCCGCCACAGACACCTTTGCGTTACAGTTGCCGGTCTCATAGCCGTTCGAATTACAAAATAGACATTCTGTGCTGTCCTTAATTGTGGTGTGCAGTGCCGCTGCAGTAGGCATGTTCGCCGTTTTAATGTTGCTGTTGCGCCTTTCCTTTACCAATTGGGCACTGTTGTCTCTCGGTGCTTCGGCCCGCTGTGTGATCTCCCGCGTCACAACCTCTATTGTAAAAAAAAAAAAAAACGCAGGAACACCTCCAGCTCCCTTCCTTCGTTCGTAGCCTAGTTTTTTGTTGCAATTTCAGACGAAGTTCGGCAGGCACCGCTTTCTTTATTACGGTAAGTAACAAAGTTCCATAAGTGCTGACACTCACGCAAAAAGAAGTGAGGCTGCGTACACCTGTCTATACTTGGTCGTAGAGGCTGCGCAGTTGACAGAGTTTCCGTGAGTCACGCACTGGCTGCATGTCAAGTAGCTGTGACATGTGGTCTTATATGATTACTTCCTTTCTGCCGAACATCTCTTTAAACAGCGAGAGAGCAACTTCGTAGTTGCCTTCCGACAAGTCAAGCCCTGCTACCGCAGCCGCCGCCTTTGCTGTCAAGTAGCTGTGGAGGTATTGAACTTGTCTACGCCTGAGAGGTTCTGGTTAGCGTTGATAGTCGACTCAAGCTGACTCCAAAACCCTTGCCACTCTCGAAGCTCTCCGTTGAATTCGTTGATCCCCAGATTTGGCAGCTTTACGGTGGGGCGTATTTGCGAATGGTTTGCTAGATTCTCTTTGATCTGAGGAGTTTAGTGTGAGATATGATAAAGCATTTGTGCAGCTCAAGTCGCGTTGCATGCGTTGTTTCTTAGTTTTCGCCAGGGTGATCTTCTCTCTGTACATTTCGGAGCATGTAACTTCCTCTTCGAAAGCTTCAACTTCGACGCTTTTTTCTATCTCCCGATCTAGCTGTTTCAGTGAGTCCTCTTTAAGATAAAGCAGATTTATCTTTTCTTCCAGCTCACCCATTGATTCGCTGCCGTTCATGGTGGATACCTCATTGAGCAGCTTGGTTTTCGATGTTCGCACCACGACCCTTCTTCGCATGGTTCTGTCGACATCCATCTTTTGACGTCCCTATTCCCTGGTTTCGGCCCCAAAATGTTGTGGAATAAGAGACGGAGAACTTTTAACTTACGGAAAAATGACAGACGTCTTTTGGCTTCGAGCCCATCAAGAAGACTAATTCATTTTTGATTAGAAGGTACAGGAAAGGGAAAGTCACAATACACTGTTCCACACAGGCTTTCTTGCACCCCGCACGTTCAAGCAACCCCCGCCAAACCTGAAAGGCACCACCGCATCGGCGGTCGCTGTTCGTAGAGTGCGCCCGCCAGTAATTTGCACGCATTTTGAGGGGTGTCAAGTGCCCGGTGCTTCTCCCACAGCGACCTCAGCAGTGCCGTTCTAGGTTGGGGAATCCAGAAAAATGTTGCTGGATGTGAAAAAGAGCGTCCATGTCATCTTTACCAGGAAGCGCTCATACGACAGCAATCATTACACTTTAAGTAAGTCTACTCTTGAACAAGTGACAGAATATAAATATTTAGGTGTATTTTTTTCTGCTGATCTAAGGCGGGACCGACATGTTACTCATGTTAGGAACAACGCTGTCGGATCATTGGGTTTCTTGAAACGTAACTGTAGTAGTTTGCCACAGAAACTTGGGGAGCAACTGTATTACACACATGTCCGCAGTAGACGGGAGTATGCGTGTGTTTGCTGGGATCCATATACTACAGAACTCAATTAACAGAAGTCATACACGATCTCGCGCTGGGTATTGACAATCACGGCCAAACGGACATAATCCTACTTGATTTTTCTAAAGCGTTTGATTGTGTTTGTCACACCAAACTAATAAATAAACTAAAAAGCATAATTGGAGACACAGAAACTGTTGCTTGGGTTCGTGGGTTTTTGTTTAATAGGTGTCAGTTTGTTATTTTCGAACATACAACATCAGATATAGTATCAGTTACGTCAGGAGTACCCCAGGGCTCCGTGCTTGGGCCCTTGTTATTTCTCGTGTATATTAATGATATAACCACTAAAATAGACTGTAAAATAAAGTTATTCACGGTTGACTGTATCATTTATAGAGAAATTAAAAATGATCAAGATCACTTCTCCCTTAACAAATCACTTAGTAGTATTACAGAATGGTGCTTAGACTGGCAGATGATAATGTAAAAAAAAACCAGCATGTATGACTATAACGAGGAAAAAAGAATCTTCAGACTTTTGCTGCACCATAAAGGGTACAGTTTTGACTAAAGTACAAAAATATAAATATCTAGGCTTAACAATAACGTCAAACCTAAGGTGGGACGAGCATATTCACCACATTACTTCATCTGCTATGCAAAAGTTATTTTTCCTTCGCAGATCACTTCAACTCGCACCCTTGTCAGCAAAACTCCTAGCACACAAAACATTCGTTAGGCCGATCCTCGAATACGCAAACACTGTATGGTTTCCTCATACCCAGACTAACATAAAGAAAATAGAAACAGTACAAAGGAAGGCCATTCGAGTTATCCATAACAAATTTAGACGTGAAGACTCTCCCTCTAACCTTCTAGCAATTTCTGGGCTCCTTACGCTCGAAGAACGAGTGAAACAGGCACCTTTGAAATTTCTTTATCAACTCTTGCATAATTATTTCAAAATTGACATTTCAAATTACATTTCTTATTCACAAACACGACCTACCAGGCCCAAACACACAAACACCTTAGTAGAATATAAATGTAAAAATAATGTGTTTAAATATTCCTTTTTTCCGGTTGCCATCCGTGAATGGAATATGTTATCGCCTCTCACCACTAACACAGAGTCACTGTCCCAGTTTGAATTAAACATTGAAAAAATTGGTTAGCAGGTTAAAATCGCTAGTGCTATTATTGATCGTGCAAACCACCATGTACTTGTGACCTGTGTATGTAGTCGGGTATGCAGCGTACAATACCTCAATTGCCATATTTTTTTTGAAAATTAGCATGTACTTGTGTTTGGTGTATACATTTTGTAGTGAAAATTGTTTATGTTTAAAGTGCAAAACTGACGTTATACATGTACTGATACTTAACATTATCAGTGTTCTTTGTATATGTACATATTGTTACGCTCTTAGGTGCATAGTGGGTTCACGAATGTGACACTGTTCGGTGCCCCCGCATACTGTTTGTTGAGGCGTGAACCCACTACGCACCTAAGAGTGTCACATTCGTGAACCCACTATGCACCTAAGAGCGTAACATTATATATAGTGCCCACCTGCTATGGTCACAGTAGAGACTGGCAGTATTGTAAATAAATAAATAAATAAATAAATAAACTAGTGGATAAACGCGAGAAAGTGCAGAACAGGGCAGTTCGGTTTCTCCTTGGCAATTATGACAGGATGCTTAGCCTGACGGAAAGCAAAAAAAAGGATTTCATTGGCATCTTCTTTAACACCGTCGTCGAAATCTCAGATTAAAATTTCTTCCTAACATATTGACACGCGTACTTGTTTCTTTATCGGGCGACACATTTCATCGCCTAACAAATGTTGTCGCACAGTGCAGGGCGCGCCTGCATGTATTGGAAATATCTGGAATGTTATCGATGCTTCCATCCGCTGTCTGTGATCGAACCTTGCGTGATCTCATTGCATGAGTGTGCGACACGAATAATGTAGCACTTTGCGGAAGGCATGCGGGTTCGAGCGATTACTCTGGAACATTCGACGACTGATGTATCAAAGCCGACGCGCTTGACCCGCTGATCAGATTTTCGACCATCGCCGGTCCTGTTCGCTGCTGTCGCCGTTATTTGACTGCTGCCTATTTTTGAGGGCACAAGTTCGCCCAGTAAAACGCTAGTATCGTCTTTCCTAATTTGACTGCTTTCTTCACCGTCACTACAACGTGACATTTGGTGGTTGTGCTTGTGCGTTCATGTACTGAACGCCTCCGCAAAGCTACGATCCAAGCCCGCAGCGCGAGGACGAAACGAACATCGCCCAAGACCAGCGTGCTACCCGCAGACTGCAAGGACTGCCACCAGAACACGGACCGGAGACGACAAAAAAGATTGTGGCGAAGACAACCCCAATGGCTGCCCCAGCGTCCCCCGTTATCCTGCAACAACCTCGGGACCCACCAACCTTCCATGGAGCAGCTACTGAAGACCTGAAAGCTGGCTGGAAACATACGAACGAACTGCAACCTTTAACAACTGGGAGTCAGGCGACAAGCAGCGGCATGTATACTTCGCCTTAGAAGACGCTGCCAGAACATGGTTTGAGAACCAGGAGTCGGCCATGACAACATGGGACTTGTCCCGTGCGCAAGGAATGAATTGTCACTGTCACTTTTTCGTCTTCATTCTTTTTTCGTGCAGCAACAGACTGGAACGGCCTTTCCAACGAAATCACAGTCATAACCTGTCCTAGCACATTTTTAAATACCGTAACAAATTATCTTACCCTGTAATAAAAATATGGCCTTCAATTTCTTTATGTATGTATGTACCCACCCCTTATGTAATACCCCTTCAATGGGGCATTTAAGGAAATAAAATGAAATGAAATGAAATGAAATTCAATCACTGGCCACGGACGATCTGCGCGAGACCATGAGGGCCATTGTGCGCAAGGTCCTGCCTTCGTCGCAGCCTCAAGTGGCCTCGATCGCCGACATCGTGAAAGAAGAGGTGCAGCTATCGCTTGAAGTTCGTAAGGTGCCACCACAATTACCTCAGCCCCAGCCAGAAGCGATGACATACGCTGCCGTCGCAGGCAGTCAAGGCCACCCTCAGCGCCAGGGCCCTCCAACGCCGCCATTCCGCCGTCCACCGCCGGCAGCACGCCCAGCCGTCACCCAGCGCACCTACGCGAGGAAGACGTACATTTGGCGAGCCCCCGATCACCGCCTGCTCTGATATCATTGCGGAGCAGCCAGCAATGTGTACCGCCGATTCCCATACCGGAAGATGGGACTGCGAAGTTTCGCTATTAACGCGCCGCGAACACAGATTGGCGAACGCGCTCGCGATATCGCCGACTACCTCACCACCACTCAGTGGAGTCCTCGACAACCATCCCGTTCGCCGTCACCAGGCCACTACATGTCGCCGCAGCGCCAACCATACACTGGCCCAGCACGGGGCCGGTCTGCGAGCCCATATCCTGAAAACTAGAAGAAGCAACCGATGGAGGTGCGGTTGCTGTTCGTCGAACTGACGAAGAGCCTCCTCCGCCGACGAAGACGCCGAAGAAAATACCTCGACGACATAACGACACACCGCCGTCCCGACGAAGTCTGGAAGCAAAGAATACGCCCATGAAAGACGACCTGATGACGCCACGTACTAGCCACAGGTCAACGCGACGCAGCCGTGATCTGACGCCAAGACCTAATTGTAACGCAAGACAAAGAACCACAGACCTCGGCGTGCTTCTCGGCGGCCATGCAGTCACCGCCTTAGTAGACACAGGAGGTGATTACTCCGTCATGAGTGGACACATCGCCGTCCAGTTGAAGAAAGTAAAAACTGCATGGGAAGGCCCTCAAATTCGGAGCGCTGGAGGGCACCTCATCACCCCGACTGGACTCTGCACGGCAAGAATTTCCGTTCATGATGGGACTTACCCTGCCACCTTCGTTATCGTATAACAGTGTTCACGAGACGTCATTATCGGCATGGACTTCCTGAACCAACACGGCGCAATCATGGACCTGAAGTCGAAGTCGATAACGCGGTCGGAAGATCGAGCGATACCGCCGGAGAGCTCTCGTAGACACCACGCCTTAAGCGTGCTTGAAAGTCAAGTCAGTATCCCGCCCCGATCCAGCATTGTCATTTCCGGCGGCACCAAAACACCTGCCGACGTAGAAGGCGTCATCGAGAGTGACCAACGCTTATTGCTAGACCGTGAAATTTGCGTCGCAAAAGGGATCGCTTGACTGCACGGAGGAAAAACTAAAGTGTTGCTGACAAACTTCAGCCAGGAGTGGAAACATGTGAGCAAGGGCACTACTATCGCGTTCACCGAGGAAATTCTGGAAACCAGTAATGCGTTTGTCCTCTCGGATTCTGCCACAACTACCCCGACAACCATATTTTCCGAACGAGACTTCGACATAAATCCAAGTCTCCCCATCATTATGCAGCAACAACTCAGAAGTCCGCTCCGACAATACAAAGGCTGCTTTTCGACGTCATCTGGGATTCGACAAACACCAGTCGCAAAGCATCGCGTAATAACCGAAGAGTGCGCTGGACCACTCTGCCAGAGCTTTTATCGAGTTTCTACGCGAGAACATGAAGCTATAAAAGAACAAATCGGGGAAATTCTGCGCGGCGACATCATCCAGCCGTCGAAAAGCCCGCGGGCATCTCCTGTAGTCTTGGTGAAGAAAAAGGACGAAACCCTACGTTTCTGCGTCGATTATCGTCGGCTTAACAAGATCACGAAGAAGGACGTATACCCCCTTCCACGGATAGAGGACGCATTAGATCGGCTCTGCAACGCAAAATACTTCTCGTCGATAGATCTCAAGTCTGGCTAATGGCAAAAAGAAGTCGACGAGAGAAATCACGAAAAGACCACCTTCATCACGTCAGATGGCCTCTACGAGTTCAAGGTCATGTCATTCGGACTGTGTTCGGCGCTTGCAACGTTCCAGCGCGTCATGGACACGGTGTTAGGAGGATTAAAGTGGAACACCTGTTTTGGTTACTTGGATGACGTCGTTGTCTTCGCCGGAAATTTCGACGATCACCTTAGGTGGTTTGCGACAGTACTAGAAGCCATCAAGTCGTCAGGGCTCACTCTGAAGCCAGAGAAGTCCTGCTTCGCTTGCGATGAGCTTCTGTTCCTAGGTCACGTCATAGGCAAATCCGGAGTCCGGCCCGACTCGCGAAGACAGCTGCCATCGCAAAGTTACCGCAGCCCATCGACAAGAAGGCGGTGCGTAGATTCCTTGGCATGTGTGCCTACCATAGGACTTTCACGCATTGCTGAGCCGCTGACACATCTAACGAAATTTGATGTGGAGTTCAAATGGGAGACGCCACAGGCCGACGCATTTGAGGAACTCAAACGACGCATGTAGTCGCCCCCCCATTACTTGCGCACTTCGACTAGGATGCCGATACCTAAATCCACACTGATGCCAGTAGCCTAGGCCTCGGTGCCGTCCTAGTCCAGAGGAAAGACGGACTTGAAAGGGTGGTATCTGATGCGAGCCGGTCGCTGTCAAAGGCGGAAGGCAATTATTCTACGACTGAAAAGGAATGCCTCGCCATCATTTGGGCTACAGCAGAACTCCGCCCTTACCTATATGGCAGGCTATTCAAAGCGGTCAGCTACCATCACGCGTTGTGTTGGCTAGCTAACACAAGGGAACCTTCAGGATGGCTGGCGCGTTGGAGCCCCAGACACCTCAGACAGCAAGAATATTGTTACGTAGGAAGACGCAGACGAAAAGCTATGTACAAGTATATTTACAAGAAAATACGCCGTCCTTGGCCAAGAGCCAACAGCCCGAGCTAGCCTCTAATCGTCGTTGTCTTCACATTGCTCGCCTCTTCGTGATTGCAAATACTGTTCCGTAGCGCTATGACGTCACGGTAATCTACAACTCTGGACGAAAACATTCTAACGCCGACTGCCTATCACGCGCCCCCATCGATCCCCCGCCGCAACACGACGAGGACAACGAAGCCTTTCTTGGAATAATAAGCGCGGAAGATTTCACTAAACGGCAACGAGCACACCCGGAGATAAAAGGCCTCGTCGAGTATTTGGAAGGGAACACCGACGTTGTCCCAAGGGCATTTAGGCGAGGATTGTCTTCGTTCTCGCTTCAAAACAACCTACTCGTAAATAAGAACTTCTCACCAGTCCGCGCCAACTACCTTCTTGTTGTTCCCTCAGGGGTACGTCCAGACGTATTGCACGCCCTACATGACGATCTGGCTGCTAGACACCTCCGATTCTCCCGGACATTATCGAGGATACAGGAAAGGTTTTATTGGCCGCGCCTGACCGCCGACGTCGTCCGTTATGTAAGAACATGCCGAGACTGTCAGCGACACAAGACACCACCGACAAGGCCAGCGGGATTACTACAGCCAATCGAGCCTCCTTGCCGACCGTTTCAGCAGATATGTACGGACTTGTTGGGACCCTTTCCGACGTCAAAAACCGGAAATAAGTAGATTGTCGTGGCGATGGACTACCTCACCCGCTTCGCTGAAACGAAGCCACTGCCGAAAGGTTGCGCAGCGAAGCGGCGAAATTCTTTGTCGAGAACATTCTGCTGCGACGTGGCGCCCCAGAATTCCTCATCACCGACAGAGGAACGGCCTTTACAGCGGAGCTCACCGAAGCCATTCTGCAGTGCAGTCAGACAAGGCTGTTGCAACTGAGTCGCAAGCCCCAAGGGTACCGTTGGCCTGGCGGCCTGGGGCACAACTGGAAGCATCCGAAGGTCCTGGCAAAGCATTAGTCGACTGCTCACAGAACAACTTGTTTATTCTAGCATCGCAAAAGAGCGGCCGGTCAGGTCGACCGAAGTGGAGAGACGGGAGAGCGCGCTACTTGACGGAAGAATTCTGAACCTCCCTCTTGGCGTCCGGGTGCAGCTGCTTTTATACTCTCGGAGTTGAGGGTAAGAACGAACGTCTCGGGATGAGGACACGTGACGGCGGCGCTCGGGCACGTTGAGACTAGAAGGTGACGCATCCGCCGGGCTGGCGCCGGTCAGACCTCCTCGCTTCACACTTGGGGAGCTCCTCTCCCCGGCTGCCGCGCTTTGACAAGCGTGGGCACCAACATGCACACAGACACACACACACGCACACACGAAGACACGTGGCATTGAAACGTGCCTGGCCGCGCTTGGCGGGGAGGTGTTGCGGCAGCGCTGAACGGGCCAAAATGTCCGCCGCTTTGAATGAAGCCTCGGCGTCCGTTGCATCCGCGCCGGCTATACCGCGCGTCGTAGGCGAAACGTAACAGACCGCCCCGCCGGGGAAGGAGATCCCGATGGACAGGGGACTGCATCCGCTGTCCGGAGGGATGTAGCTCGATGATGCTCATAACCGAAGTCGGTCGTCCTTCGGCGTTTCTTGAGCGCAGCGCACAGAAAAGGCCTCGTTCTCACGTTCAGGTTCACACAGGACACTGCAAAGTGACTTCGGGAGAGTTGCCATTTTTGTTCTCGTTCCGAGCAAGCGTTAGAACTACGCCGAAACTCAACCGCTCAGTCAGCGAGCACGACACAACCCTCACTAAGCCCTGCCAGGCTCTTTCCCCTTTTATACTACTGCCTAGTTCCTTACCGTAGTCTAGCAGCACTCAGAACGCGTCCACAAATTGAAAAATTGCACTAGAAAGCACGTCATCACTTTGAAACACTAAACAAAAGCAATATGTTAAAAATCCTGCCTCAGGAAGAAAAACATCAGTAACAAACAATTTTTAGGCTGATTCCTACGTTAGGGGCTTCGACTTAAGCCATCGGCGTTACCGTTGAGACTCCCCTTTTTGTAACGCACCTCAAAGGAATATTGTTGCAAAGCGAGACTCCAGCGCAGGAGGCGGCCATTTGTGGAAGAGATGGTCTGCAGCTATTGGAGAGGGCAGTGATCCGTCATTCATGTGCTGGGGCCTGAACAATGCGCTCATGTCTAATATCCATACGCGTTCGCCACACACTGTGCATGCACAGAAGCATTAACAGATCGACAGGCACTCCCTCTGGTTCCGCGCATGGCAGGAAGCGTATTCCGAAAGCACTTAACGGCAATTCCTTTTTAAGGCTACGTTTTTGAATATCCCACAAAAAACACTACGTCATCAATCGTCTCCGGTTTTTTGCATATGAAGCAATTCACAGACCAAGGTACAAAAATGCCTTTGCTTTGCAGCCACGGTTTCACTGGGTGAGTGCCTGTATGTAGTTGAAAAAAGAAAGATTTAACAGAAGCTCTTACCGGCATTCGTTTCTCGTTCTGAACCTAAAACAAAAACTGTACGATACAACGGTACAGGCAAGAATACATCAACAAGATCTTTGTACAACTTCGTACTAGTAACAACGGCCAGATATTCACTGGAAAATCTTGCATTTAGTATTCGGAAAGACGCGACCACTTCACGCAAAAAAGCACTTAAAGGCATTGGCCCCGTATACATGGACGACACTACATAATCAGGCAATGAATCACGCAGTCTAGCTTGAATCATTGTTCTCAGAAAAGCATCCTTTTGATCACGCAAGAAAAGAAACCTGCTTACAATCTGTTTGAGGAACAAATGTGACAACCCGAGCCCCCCATTCAACACTCTATGGAACAGATTACTACGACTTGTACGTTCCCATGTTGAGGCCGAAATGAACATCGCAAATACTCTATGTAGCTTTTGCACGGACATCCTCGTCAGACATAACGCTTGCATCACATAAAAGATTTTCGCGACTAAAAACAAATTGCACACTGTGGCTCTTGCAAACATTGAAAAGTTATGCCCTCCCCATTTGCCGGTCTGGGTTTTCATTCGCACTACTTCATTGTCCCAATATTCTTTGCTTTCTCGATAATGTTTGAGGGGAACACCTAGGTAGGTGCCTGGAGTTACCGCCCATTGCATGTTACAAAAAGTGTCAGGCTTGTATTGCCAATTCCCATGCCAAAAACCAAGACACTTGTTCCAGTTAATAGCACTTCCACTTGCAGTATAAAATTTTACAGCTTCTTGTACAACTGCTTTAACACTGTCATGGTCCTTACAAAACACTGCTACATCATCAGCATATGCTAAAACTCGAACTTCAGTTTTATGGAAAGTGTAACCCCGAATATTTGGGCTCTTGAGCAGCCGCAAACAAAAGGGCTCGAGGTAGAGAGCGAAAAGCAGGGGGGATAAAGGGCAGCCTTGTCTCACAGACGACAGCACAGGAATACCATCACTTAACTGCCTATTAATTATCAGCTTCGCTATACAACCATTGTACATCATTTTAACAACTTCTGTAATAACAGTTCCAACCTTGACATGGTCTAGGATCAAGAAGAGAACTTCGTGTACGACTTTATCGAACGCCTTGTGCGGATCTAATTGCAACATGGCCACGCGCCCATACATTCCGTCACAGCATTCAAGGACAGTTCTAGCTGTGTGAACATTGGTAAAGATTGACCTGCCTTTTATGCCGCATGTCTGATGTGGCCCTACAAGTGACCTAATAACACTTTGAAGGCGTCGAGCTAAAATCTTCATGAATATCCTATAGTCCACGTTTGTTAGACTGATGGCACGGTATGATTCAACAGACTGCAACATAATCGGATCATTAGTTTTAGGAATTAGTACTACGTGGGACGCTCGGAAGGATGGAGGACTTGCTTTCATTTCATAGAATTCGCTAATCAGCCTTTCAAGTGCGACTGCCATTTCTGTTCTAAAGGCTCTATATAGAGATGCACCGAGACCGTCTGGCCCAGGGGACTTGTTTGAACTAAGCTCCAGAATCGCTGATTCAATTTCCTCAGCCGTAATACTGGCTTCTAGAGCGTTCACAAGGTCATCCTCTAATCTTGGCATCAGCGATAGGAATTCTGTTCTGAAGTAGTCAGTGTCCGGAGTATTAAGGCTGAAAATATCTGTGTAATGTTGGACGAATGCCTGCTTGATAATTTCTCTTCGATTTGTGATTTCGTTTTGATAGCATATTTCCGTTATCTCTTTCGACAAAGCGTGCTTTTTTTCATCACTGAGCGCGCGTTTGGTAGGCGTCTCTCCGGACCACAGTTTCTCGTTACGGGCCCTTATCACTGCGCCACGGTACATTTCTTCGTCTATTGCCTCTAGCTTAGTTTTAGTCTCTATAATTTCTCTTGTGAACAAACCCGGCTCGTAGCACTCCGTACTTAGCATAAAATCTAGGGCACTCTGCAGCTCTTTAACTCGTTGTTTTTCTTTTCGCCGGAGCGCACACGATCTATCAATAGCGGCTATTTTAATATCACATTTGAACTGCTCCCATACTTGCATAAAACTTCCGGAGTTACTTCGCAGCATGTTCGCTATATAATCCTTGACTTTAGTCACGTACTCTTCATCTTGCAGTAATTTTTCATTAAACTTCCACAAGGCCCAATTAAATTTCGCAGCTATTCTCTTCGTACCGATTGTAAGCATGACTAGGCAGTGATCACTAAAAGAGACATAGATCGTCTGGTAGTCAGAACATAACAGCGAACATTCGACAGGAACATATATACGGTCCAATCTAGCATGACTGCCTCCCTGAAAGTGAGTGTACATTGCCTGGCCTTCACGCGTCGATATCAAGCCTACATCTTCAAGGTCGTGCTCACCTACAATTTCGGAAAGTAACTCGGCGCTTCGATCTCGAAAGGAACGGTTTGTTGTCCGATTCTCTGCTCTACAGACGCAATTGAAATCACCAAGCAAGATCTCCCGCCTTTCAGTAAGCAGGACAGGCTTCACCTGTCGGAAGAAACTCTCCCTTTCAGCAATTGCATTCGGAGCGTACACACACACAGCTCTCCAAGCCACTCCATCCGATTCAAAATCACACATTACTAGACGCCCACTTTCACACGAGAACATTTCTTAAAATACCATTTCTTAAAATACCATTTCTTAAAAAAATAACGCAACCACCCGCTCTTCCAACAGCATGACATACGCAAACGCTGTATCTGCTACGAAAGATCTCTACCATTCTGTCTGTTTGTTCTTCGTCCTCAATTTTAGTTACCTGAACCACGAGCAAATCTATTTCGTTTTCTAGCAGAAGGCGGCTCAGTTGCAGTTGCCTTCTACGCGCCGACAGGCCCCTCACATTAAGCATAGCAACACGTAGGCTGGACGTGAGGTTGGTAGCCATCTAAGGAAAAGGGAGACGCCGATCAGTCTACTCACACATCAAACAGGGTGAATCCACATTCATTAAGGCGTTTGAGCTTAGTACTGACCCGATCAAAGACCGGGCTTCAACCGTTGTGGCAAAAGAAGCCTCCGCTAAGGCGGGGAACGCCACCGTAGGCGTCTCGCATCGGCCGCGCGACGCATCGGCTCCGTCAACTTTTGACTGGATCCGTGGAACTTCGGATGTGACCCTCCTGAATTTGATGCTACTGGATCCCCAACATCACGAGGAACCTGTCGACAACCGTCTCGTACAGGTGGGCCGAAATTTGGACATTCTACGACAACTTGTTACTTTCGCCACGCCGCGGACAGCTAACCCTCAAGAGGGCTAGCTTTGACTCCGTCGGCGTCGGGGTTTCCCCGGGACTTACCGGCCGATGGCGACCACCAAGACGGCTGGATACGACCCTGCCACCATGGCCTGGGCAGAAATCGAGACTCATGGGCAAGACGAGGACCTGCCACCCACGGAAGATGAGTGTCTTTCCATGATGGTGAATCTACGCCGGAGACGCCAGCAGAACAAGGCGGCTACAAAAGGCGACGCCGCAGCTGCGTCTCCCACGTCAAACACGGCAGATAGGAATCCCAGCCACCCGGGTAAGCCCGGCAATGCTCGCGTTGCGCTGCCGCTGAACAAGAAGACAGCAACCACCTGGCGCCCGAAGCAGACGCCAAAAATGAATTCGGAGGATCTCATCGTGGTATTGAAGCCGCGTGTGACCCTGGACCTCAAGACGGCCTTTCGGCATGGAGAAGTGGGAGCGGCAGTGGCCCACTATGTGGGTGGGGCGGCAGGAGCTGCTCTCAACGTCTGGCCGGTCTGGGACCAAAATCTCATCTTCTGTGGAACACAAGTGGTGCAAGCAGCGGACAAACTTGCCAAGGAATTTGACTTGAAAGTGGGTGAACGCTCCTTCCCCTTTCGGGGCCATGTGAAACTAAATGGTGAAGTGTGCCGAGGTGTGGTCAGTGTACGGGCTGACGAAACCTCCGCATCGCTAAAGGCTAAGCTTGAATGGCGAGAAGGCGATATTGCCTTCATACGGAAACTTGGTGCATCCAATGTGGCGGTGGTGACCTTTGTGGGCCGGCGGTTACCACGTTACATACACTACAACTGCGAGTGTACCCCGGTCAGGGAGTACAAAAAGACGATCCCCGCCTGCTACATATGTGGCACGATGGGGCACCGCGTGGACAATTGCCCCCACCCAGTCGTAGGACGGTGGGGCTACTGCGGCCAACACGTTGGAACTGCGGACCAAGGCCTGGCAGAACACGAGTGCACCCCGACATGCATGATCTGCGGAGGGGCCCACCTCACTGGCTCCAGAGAGTGTGTAGATAAGTTTCGGAAGCTACAGCGACCGGGACAGCCTACCCAAAATGAACGGGGTCAACCACTGAAGACGGGAAAGAAGGGACACGTCACCCAGCAGGACCACGTAACCCCGGCCAACAAGAAGACGGGCAAGTCCGGGCAAGCCAACCGACATCAACCTTCTCAGAACCAACATGTGAAGTCCGGGACCAGTGCCAAGCCGCCAGCTTTCAAGGCAGAAGATTTTCCACCGCTGGGAAACAACCCTACTGCAATCCAGGTGAGCAACTGGGCGGGTGTTGCCTCTACTTACTCTCAACCCTCCCCCACCCCCATGGTACTGGAGCTGAGAAAAGAATTAGAAATTCTCAGAAGTCAGAACGCGCAACTAGCAACTAAACTCAATGCACTGGAAAAGGCTAGAGCAGAGCCGCTTGTTCCAGGTACAATGGATGAGGGGGACGACTCGGCATCTGTGTGCTCGAGCTTTGCTCCGATGTCACGCTCCCCTGTAATCGCTAACTTGGAAAGCCGCATAACGGCGCTTGAGCAAACCATGGCCGAACAAATGGCGCAGCTTCCCGCTCTGATTGCGGAGACCATTCAAGCTCGGTTGCAACAAATTGCAGCCACTATAACTGAACAGGTGACTGTACAAGTAACTCAAAACATCAAGGCCTGGATCCAGGCCAGTCCAAAATTGTTTAGGCGCGCAGGGCCTGTCAAGGAGGTGAGCCGCCCATCAAAAATGTTTCGGTCTGTCGATGACGATGAAAATGATGGTTCCCCCCTGGCAGCTTTGCAAAGTGCTGGATCAGTTGCGGCAGTGGGCGGGTTAGACCAAGCAGCCTCGAGTCAGCAACATGGCTCAGGGAATTAATCGGTCACCTCGCAAACCAAAACGGGAACCGTTATCATTAATACAGTGGAATTGTAGAGGATTCCGTGATCGGCATAAAAGAGCACACTTCAGCCTCTACCTTGAAACTCTTGAATTCCTAGCAGCCATTGTAGCTCTGCAAGAACCTGGTGCATCTGCCAAAATGTCGGGGTACAACACATTCCAGAAAGACCCATCCACCTGTATTCTTGTACACAAATCGTACACGGCACAGGAAGTGGATCTAGAGATTAATCTGGCCTACTCGTACACAATGATCACCGTGCTTCCCCTACGGTGCTCTGACTCATCAGTGCATATTCTTAATATCTATTGTCCGCCCAAACTCAAACACGTTAATTTCTCTGACATCTTTAGTCGGGCGCTGAAGATAGCGGGTCGAGACCCATTGTTGATTGTGGGCGATTTCAATGCTCCCAGTCAACTATGGGGTTACAGGAAGGAGGAAGCACGTGGGCGTAAGCTAGCGGAGCTTATCTCAATGCTAGGCATCACTCTGCAAACCGACCCGGCACACCCTACGCGTATGGGGAATTCCGTCACCAGGGACACATGCCCTGACCTGACGCTATCCAAACACGTACAAAACATTGAATGGCACAACATGGAGGACACTCTCGGCAGTGACCATTGTATCATTAACACATTAATACATGTACGACCTCTAAAGCGGCCACTTACTCACGCCCGACTCCCAAACTGGCAGGCATTCCGCAAGTCCTTACCAGCCACCGATCTCTTTGAAAATGGATATGAAGCATGGGCACGAACACTCACCTCAACCCTCAAACAATACGAGAAGCACATCCAGACAACGGAGGACTGCCCAGCTGTGGATAACCATCTACTCCACCTCTGGGAAGCCCGCCGCAGTCTTACCAAACGCTGGCATAGACAGAAACACAACCGTGCCCTCAAAAGACGAATTGTAGAGCTCACCCAAAAGGCCGCGGAATATGCCTCTCACCTGTCTGACACTAACTGGGTGGACCGGTGCAACACAGCAGCCACACAAATGTCTGGTAAGAGCACATGGAGATTTTTCCGCCATCTGATTGACCCCTCACAATCAAGAGGAGAAACACAAAGACATTTACAACGTGCACTCCACAACTTCAAAGGCACCACAACACACCTGGCCGAGACATTACGGGACAAGTACTTGTGCCAGAAACAGGACCCCAAAGGCACGGAATATCTTTATGCAGGCAAAGATAATCCGGAGTTGGACCAACCGTTCCAACTCAACGACCTCAAGGCGGCTCTGGCCAAGATGCGCAGGGGCACGGCGCCAGGTAGGGACAAGGTCACAGTCACACTGCTAGCCAACCTCCCTGACCAAGCATATGAAGCCCTGCTCGAGTACATTAATGCAATTTGGAAAGGGGAAAAGCCGGTTCCATTAGATTGGAAGACAGCACTAGTTACATTCATTCCTAAATCAGGCAAGACAATAAACACAGACAACTTAAGACCTATCTCGCTCACATCGTGTGTGGGCAAACTGATGGAAACGATGGTGCGCGATAGACTCTCAGAATATTTGGAACACCGTAACACTTTCTCGGACACGATGTTTGGCTTTCGCCCCCACAAGTCAGCGCAGGATATCCTGCTCCAACTTAACAGAGATGTATTACAGCCTATCGAGCACCCTCATAATGACAAGGTTATCTTAGCCTTGGACTTGAAGGGTGCTTTCGATAACGTTAAACACAGTGTCATACTGAGTCACCTCAGTGAGACACACTGCGGCCGCAACACTTTCAATTACATAAAAGATTTCTTGACAGATCGGGTTGCACTGATCCGTATTCAAGACACCGAACATGGACCCTATCAAATGGGCACGCGGGGCACGCCACAAGGTGCGGTGTTGTCCCCACTGCTCTTCAATTTAGCTATGCTGCACCTTCCGGCACATTTGAATGATATTGAAGGCATACGGCATGCGCTGTATGCTGATGATATCACGATCTGGGCCACCGAAGGCAACTTAGGGCACATGGAGGAGAGCCTGCAAGCAGCAGCACGGGTGGTAGATCGCTACGCGGAGCACTGCGGCCTCCAATGTGCACCAGAAAAGTCAGAATTTGTTCACTTTAGGGCTTCCCCTAAGGATAATACAAACATCCACTTATCCCTCGGCAGTGGCGCCATCCACGAGTCTAAGGAGATTAGAATTCTGGGACTCTTCGTACACCATCAGCGAAAGGTCGACACAACACTTGCAAAGCTCCGGAAGATTGGAGACCAGGTGGGTCGAATGATCCGCCGGGTCTCCAATAAGAGAGGAGGGTTACGAAGCAAGGATGCGGTGCGGCTCGCCCACGCTTTCGTAACTAGCCGCATCCTGTATTCAGTACCCTACCTCCACTTGCGGAAGCACGATGAAGACAGGGTAGAGGTTATCCTCCGCAAAATGATGAAAAGGGCTCTTGATCTCCCGGTATCCACTTCCAACGGACGATTTCTCGGTCTTGGAATGGTCAACACCTTCCAGGAGCTCAAAGAAGCTCATCTAACAAATCAATACACAAGGTTAGCCCAAACACGATCGGGCCAACTACTTCTGGCTCGGCTACACATCCAACACAATTTTCACATACAAGAAAGAGTCAGAGTGCCAGAACTATGGAGACGCGCCATCGGAGTTCGACCCCTTCCAACCAAGATGGATAGAGAAGACCATATTGGACGCCGCCAAGCAAGGGCGGAAGCTTTGGAGCGTCACTATGGCAACAAACATGGAGTTTACTATGTAGATGTCGCTGGGCCAAGCCACGGGGGATGGTATACAGCAGCAGTCATACATCAGGGAACACAGGTGGATGGGCTCACTTTTCGTGCACCAGGTACAACACAAGCAGAGGAGGTAGCGATCGCCCTAGCTGCCTCGGACTCTAATTCTAAATATATCGTCACGGATTCGCGTGGCGCGTGCCGTAATTACGAGGCTGGTTGGGTCACCCTATTGGCCGAGCGAATACTGAGAAACTGCAGCAAGGATGTCGATCCTACCACCCGCTGTATAGTTTGGACTCCTGGCCATCAGGGCCTTCAAGGGAATGAAGCTGCTGATGCGGCAGCCCGAGCACTCACTTACCGGGCGTCCCCTTTGGCCCCTGAGGTCCTGGAACAAGAAGGCGAAATTCTCTTAACTTTCAAAGACATTTCTACCTATTATAAGGATAGCCATCGCCGGTACCCAGCCCCAGCTAAGGGACTGGAGAAAGCAAACGAACGCGTTCTCCGTCGCTTATACACCAACACAATGCTGTGCCCGGCAGTAATGAAACATTTTGATCCTGCGATCACTGGCAGGTGCCAACACTGTGGCGAGGTGGCTGACACTTATCACATGGTGTGGGCCTGCCAGCAAAATTCGGCTCTCACCCCCCACCCCAACCCTACCCGAGAGGACTGGGAGGCAGCCCTGCTTGGTTGCTCAGACCTTCAGGCCCAAAAGGCCTTGGTCAAGAGGGCCAGGCTGGCGGCTTCGACCAATGGGGTCCCGGACTAGGGACTCCACCTAGTATGTAGGGCTCCTGCGTGAGTCCACACCTCTCTTTCTTAATAAATGCTTTCCACCACCACCACCGCTAAGGCGGAGGGAGAGCAGACGCAGTACTGCGTTCCGGTGGCAATTTCGTTTTGGGTTTGAACGGTCCGCGGCGCGTTGAAGGTGCCTTCGGCGGAGGGTCCTTGCCGCGTTCACCGACCAATCTCGGTTCCTGATTATCCGAATCCTCGTGAGCCCGCTTCACTGGTACATACACTTGACGCTGCGGGCATCTCGGTATCGGCGTCTTCCTGGTTGTCGTCCTGCTGCCCAGTCGTAACCAGGCTTACAGCAGTCACGCTATCCGCTTTTTCCGGAAGGAACGCTGGCTTTGATGCGACGGCCGGCTGGGTTTGGTCCTTACCGGCTTGACTGGTATCTGCAAGGGGTGCGGGTGCGGTTTCCTTGGATGTTGACTCCTTGGTAGCATCATCTCCCCCACTTCCGCGGGTTGCTTCGACCGCGTCTGCTTCATCCATGATGTGTTCGGCCGCTTCATCACTTCGTGCCTGGCCCACAACATTAGCGTAGCTACGCACGCACTGGCTCTCATCGTGGCCGAAACGCCGGCATAGCCCGCAGCGTGGCACCCGACACTCACGGCGTATATGTCCTTTTCCACAGCACCGAAGGCAGAGCCTACCAGGAACATGGACGAGAGCAACGTCCTCACCAACGCGCAACTGATGGGGCAAGTCCTCGATGGTAACAACCACCTTCAGTTTCAGAGTAACAGACCGTGTTGTTGAAGCCTTGTCGACACAGCATTTAACCTTCCATTTATCACGGGTTATTTCGGTCACTTTTCCGAACGATGCTAATGCCACGCGCACGTCGTCGTCTTGCACACCGTGGAGCAGCCAAAACAGCTTCAGCCTGACGCCTCGGTTGGTCGGGTCAATAACCACGCAGCAGTGCTCTTTCACATTGAAAGCTTCGGCCTGCAGAATCTTTGCCTTCGCTCCTTCGCTGTTGAAAGTAACGGCCCACAGGTGGTTCATCTGATATGCCCCAAGGGCAACCACATCCGGCAGCAATGACAGACGCGCTAGGGCGTCGCGAAAATGCTCGACGCGATATGGCCTGGCGGTGACATCACCATGCAGAAATACTGTGTTCAAAACACTCGAACCTGATGGCAGATAAGGGGCAACCATTTCATAATGCTGGGCAGGCATTTCAGAGCTCCTGATACCGCGACCCGGCTGGGCCGCTAAAGCCGCTCCTTGGGAGCCCATGAAGCACACGTCCGTCACGCTCGGTACAAAAGCGCCTCTACTGAGCCACGAGTTCGATGCTTCAAAGCGGTACAAAAACGCCTCTAGTGAACGCGGTGTTGCCTTAGAAACGAGCTGTTTCTAAGGCTCAGGCGTGCGTCGCTTGCTCAGGCGCACATTTCGTTGCCGCGCCGAACGGTGCGATGCGGGGCGCGTAGTCGCTGCGCCATAGCCCATTGTCTTACACCCCTTGGCGGGTCGACGGGAACGCTGTCGCGTTCCACTCTTGAAGGCGAAGCTTAAGCGTCCTCCAATTTTTTGTGCGAAACATACTAGCCGCACAACCACGCTCTTCGTTGCTGCGCCGCGCGCGGCCGCGTAGCTACCATATGACGTCATAACAGCTGCAAAAGCGGAGGCTCAATCGTGCGCTCGCTTGCGGCCGCGTAGCTACATAGCCGGGTCTCAGCTCGTGCGCTCGCCTGCATGAGTTGTTTCTTCGTCTAGCCGAACCAAATATAGCCAAGCAAGAGCAGTTCACCAGGCTAAACAGTGGTTCAACAACTAAAATAAAGGCTAGTATGCTTCGCATCCTGGGCTTAACCTTAGCTAAGCCACAGCCATTTTTTTTTATGTCTACTGTAGCGGCGTGAGCCTCTGCAGAGGTCACGACCGCTGAAACGCTGAGCGTGTCGTGAAGCGTTCGCGAGCTCAACTGAGGTAGGAAAAGGCCAGTTGGCGGACGCAAAATTAGCGTTGCAACGTGATCCGTACATTCTGAATGCTTTGATACTCGGTAGGTCCATCCATAAGCGTCGGTGACGAATTTTGGGGCCATTGCTGCCGCAGGAGTTCGAGCCTACTTGACGGTAGGCCTACTCTCCTAGCCGTTATGGCTAGTTCAGCGCCCTGTCAGGTCCGAGACAAAAGCACACAAACTCACAGTAAGTTTGTCAGATCACAACAGAAATTGGTGAGAATGTTCGGATAATATTCTAGACGAGCTGAGCTGTGTCTGAGCACTGGTCCTTGTCGAATAAGTTGGCATTCGGGTCTTTCATCTGGAGCGATGAGAAGGCACGTATGCTCGGGCAGGAGCGACGCTCGCCTGCAGCAGAATGGGAGGTCTAAATCATTTCTATGAAACGTTGACGGCAGGACATTAAAGAAGACGCCGACGAGAGGAAGTCCCACTGTAAAATAAGTTCGTGAACACTCGAGAATAAAATCGCAAACTGAATGTGGCGACGGAAGCCACCAATGATGACACGTGCAGTACATTGCGCGGAGAGTCGTATAAGTGCGTCACCAACTCCAGGCAGAAATGATACAATGTAAGGCGTCTTCACTTTTTTCACGCGAGAGCACAAGTCCGCATCCATAACAGAAATAGTAGCTCCCGCATTAACCAAAGCCAATAACCGCACACCATCCACAGACACCTATAACATACAGATAAAAGACACCGACAGACACTCTGGAGGAATTATATCAGGTCGCGAACATGCAGCTTTCCTTCCAAAAACTGAACTGGTTAGTTTTCAAGACGCAGGAGAGGGAGCTGAGAAGCCGCGCGAAGCGGAGAAACAGCCTCTGAATGGCGATGGCAAGTGGCGTCTCGAGGTACGTGAACTCGGAGACGTGTTGCAGAAGCCGACCGGAGACGGAGTTCGGTGAGTGGACGGATTATCAAAGTATCTCTAGTATGATCTTGGGGGAGAAGGCGCGTCACGCTCAAAGGCAGCGTAGCCGGGTCGTTCGTTTTGTTGTGGTGTCTGGAAAACCGGGAGATGTGCTTTCGTATGCGGGAGTAGTAGCATATCGGGCGTGACTGAAGCGAGGCAGAGAAGTCAGGTGGATTGGGCGCTCGTGTAAGTAAAGGCGCTAGCTGGCCTTGAGCCGGCACATGCAGCGTGGCGCAGAGAGATACGGGATGCATTGCAGCAGTGTGGGCGTACCAAGGCGGTGGTAGGCAAGGAGAAGTGACTGGATGGTTGGCACTGTTCAGTGAGGCCAACTTCTCTTTAACAATGCCGAGTATGCCGGTAGCAGTAGGATGAGCGTGAAAGCTGCAGGGAGGTGACAAATCGTCTCCTTGCAGTTCCTCCCGAATGAGGGCTCGAATGAGAGCGCTGAGCTCAACACTGGTTGTCAGGGGGTGGTCGGACGGGTCGGGCTGCAAACGGATTGATTGCAAGGCATCGAGGTGCTGACACACAGAGATGACGTCGTGCTTACTCGTGGGATTTTGGGCTGCAAGGGCGTTAAAAGCGTAAATCCGACGCCTTTGAGAAGGTTGCGGGCCCGGTCAGTCTCTGGCGTGGCGCTGTCGACGCGACGGGAAAGCGCGAAAACATCCTCAGTGTACGACGTGTAGCACTCGCCGTAATGTTGCACGAGCTCAGAGAGCTTCTTTTTCGGAACATCATACACATTCGGAACATTCGGTTGAACAGTGGTCCCAATTGCACTTATAAGCTTATATCTTTAGGCGGTACTGTCTCCAGGATCCGATCTACGATAAGAGACTTCTAACATACTTGATAAAAAAAAAGTTGTGATAACTCGGTAAAGAAACCTTTGTACTATGATTACACTGAAGGGTCAGATTGTATGACTCCTTTTGTGGCAAGAGCTGGTTATACTGGGCTGTTTTGCATAGACTCCCATGGTGCTGCCGTAGAGGCGTGGCCGCTTCAGTAGTAGTCACTTACGAACACATATAAGAATACACGCCCTCGACTGTTCTTTGTGAAGCCCTTTCAAAGAAAATGCCGGACCTTCTCGTTCAAAAACACATGTAGCTGGAAAGAATTTCCGTTACACGCAAGAACAAATGACTGAAGCATAGAGCAGCACAAGAGCCTGTGTGCATGTTTTTATAGCTGGTTTGCTAATAAAACGCTTATTAAAATAACCATTAAAAATTTACCGACGATTAGCAGACTCCCTAACGCGAAATTTGAGCGCAGCTGTATACGTGTTTGATTTCGCGATATATTGAGGCGTCGTACCGATCACAGCACCGAGTTGCAGAGAGAGCCGCGACATGCGGCGCTGTACTACATCGACCGGCCACACACTTGCAGTTTCGGGGCAACTGCAGCTTTCGCAACCATATTCATTACCGGGAAACGCTTGCGGCGAACGCTATGCGAGAGGCGAGCTTTCTGGTTCTTTCTTTCGTCCTGTTCGGCCGCCGCCGCCGATGTGTGGCTTTTATCGCCCACAGCGCTCCGCGTTCGCTCTTTCTTTCTTCACTGTTCTCGGTCACTCGGTCACGCCGACGGACAACGCCGACGCTTGTCGCGGGAACTAGGGCCCACGAGCTGAGCTCTAAAGGTACCCCCACACTAGCGACAAAAACGCGCACGACACGCCGCACGTGGCAAGCGCCCGCGCGGCAGACGCGTGCGGGCAAGTCCACAGCCGCGTTCTGCGGCACGCGGCAACGGCCCGTGGAGTCCCGCGTTGTGTCGTTCCATTCGATACTTCTCGTGACAACGCGCTCTCTGTTCTGCCCATTTCGTGTCCCATCGGAAGTGTCTGTGCTTTTTCTTTGCGCCACTGCCGGCCACGCTCAGGCATGTCGGATACGGACGAGGAGCTACTGGTGACTGTAAACACTGTAATACTTATTCGTTCTTTACTTGTGTGACACCGACGTGCCAGAAAGCGGACGAGAAAGTTTTGGGTGCGGTACAGTGGCACTGAGGGCCAGGCGCACACTCTGCTTCCCAGCCTTCACCAATTACTCACCTGTCATGCCAAACTGCTGTCCAATAATGTGCCAGCAGTTGGCACGCAGCTCCTTGTCCGACGTTCTATTTATCATAGAGGCACGCATATCCGCGGACGGGTTCCAAAAACACCTCCATTGCGAGGCGACTTCTTTGTCGACGTCTCGGTGGCGGTGTGGTAAGGCTCAACAAAAACAGCCCCCTTGACTGTGAGCAGCCTCTGAGGTTTTACGGCGCGCGTGTCATTGCTCAATCTCAGAGCCCATAGATTATGACCCTTTGCTTATGCGACAGGTGGCGCCACAACAACGAAAGCTATCCCCGCTGTTGTTTATGATGTACAGTCGCGGACAGAATATTATGGACCATGAAATCTAAGAAAAAGTTGAATATCTCCGCAACCTCACAACGCAATCTGGTATTTGCATTTTGGACTTCGACTAGATTATGCTAACAACGTTGTCGTGGGCAGTTTTACTGGTTACTGCTACAGGCTGCTCGGGAATTGAGCGTTTTCGGAAATCCCGTGGTCCATTTTATTCTGTCCGCGACTGTACATGGTGAGGATGGAGAGGGCGCTAGAAGGAAGTAATATCGGGTTTAATCTCTCATACAAACAGGCGGGTACAGTAATAGAGCAGCAACTCCCAGGTTTATTTTATGCGGACGACATTGTGTTGCTAGCTAACAAGGAAAGTGATTTGCAACGTCTGGCTAATATCTGTGCACAGGAAGGCAACGATTTAGGCTTAAAGTTTAGTGTTATAAAATCAGGTGTTATGGTATTCAATGAAAACAGTCAACAGACAGTGGAGATACAGGGCCAAGAAATACCTCGGATAACAGAATATAAATACCTTGGTATATGGATAAACGAAGGCAATGGATATATGGAAACACAGGAAAAAACCATAACAGTAAAGGGGAAGAAAAATGCAGCCATAATGAAGCACAGAGCGCTATGGGGATACAATAGGTACGAGGTCCTCCGAGGTATGTGGAAAGGTGTAATGGTTCCAGCACTTACTTATGGAAATGCGGTTGTTTGCTATAAATCAGGGGTACAATCAGGACTCGACGGGAACCAAAGGTCAGTGGGTCGCCTCGCATTGGGTGCTCACGGGAAGACTACAAATGAAGCTGTGCAGGGTGATATCGGCTGGACTAGTTTTGAAGTGAGGGAAGCTTGCAGTAAAATTGAGTATGAAGAACGGCTGAGGAATATGGAAGAAAGTAAATGGGCTGGGAGAGTGTTCAGGTATCTGTACAGGAAAAACATTGACTCACAGTGGAGGAAAAGAACTAGGAAGCTTACCAGCAAGTATGCGGCCTGTAGGGTGGACAACACAACAACAAAGGTCAAGCGGAAAGTCAGAGAAGCTGAATTATTCTCATGGGTGGCGGCAATGGAAAAGAAACCTGCCATGAGTAACTACTTAAGAGGAAAAAACGAAATCAGGAAAGAAACCATTTATGATAACTCAAAGGGAAGCTCATTACTTTTCGAAGCGAGATCAGGATGCCTTAGAACACGCACCTATAAAGCGAGATATAAGAAGGAAGAAGAAGCATGTGCTTGCTGTGGTAAAGCTAGGGAAACTACGGAGCATGTTTTATTAGAATGTGAAGGCGTCTACCCAACGGTCGATTTAGGCACCACTGGCCTCCTTGAAGCCCTTGGGTTCAGAGGGAGCAGTGGTAAAGCAAACATGTCCGCAATAGACATTAGTAAGGGGCGACTGGAGGATTCGTGGAAGAAAAGTAGGGAAACGACAAAAGACGGAGACGTACAAAAGCACAGTTCGCAATAGGGGATCAGAAAATTTGGGCGTGGTAGTTTATAGTGTTTTTTTTTCTTTTTTCATTGTTTAACCTAGGTAGAATATTAGACAGTATAGTAGCAAGAGCTTGGTGGCGCAATCCACCGCCCCATTCCAAAGGGGACGCTCATAACATCCATCCATCCATCCATCGTAAAACCCCTCAATATCCCAAAGTAGCGCCATTCGCTTGCCTCCTCCTCCGCTTGGCGTGGCCTTGACGGTGGCGCCGCCGGTGGTGGGCCTGCCGTAGCAGACGACGGCTAACACGCTACGGGAGGAAATTCGCAGAAAAGTTCGTTCGAGCCCTGCGGAGCAGTTTTTTTTATCGAGATCTGTCTTCGTCAGTCGGTAACTGGCCTTTAGAATTTCGTGTTGGAATTGCGGAAGAAATAGAGAAAAGGACCATTATTCAAGGTGTATTTAAGGTGTAAAGCGCGCGACGTTGAGAGTTCGTGTTGCTGAAACACGACGCAAGCACGGGGTGTACTCAAACACGCGCATAATTACCAAAGTTTCAGGTGTTGACAGCGTGAAAGTATGTGTACAGCCTCCCTGATTTTTAATAATATAGCGCGAGCGTCGACTGAACTGCTGGTGAGCGCTTTAAAACGGCGATAAGCGTGCAAAAAGAGCGTGCAACAAGGCGAGTGCAACAAGGCAACAAGGCTCGTGCGCGAACTCTCGCCTTGTTGCACGCTTATCGCCGTTATAAGCAGTTATAAGCAGTTCAGTCGACGCTCGCGCTATATTATTAAAAATCAGGGAGGCTGTACATGGTTTCGTAGGTTCATTCACGTACCTGCAGGACACTTTTGTTCGGTCGACGCGTCAGAGATTCCGGCTGTCTGCGGTCAGCAATGCATGGCAACAGGACCGCTTTTTTCATTGCGGGTGCTTTGGTAATCGTGATCATATTGACACGTGTACTTATATTTATCGGGCGACCAGGTTTCGCCGCCTAACAAATCTTATCGCACAGCGCGGGACGCGCTTTCATGTATCCGAAGTTTCTGGAAAGTTATCGATGCTTCTATCCGCAGTCTGTTATCTGATTTATTCACCTGACGCGAATGATGTAGAACTTTATGGAAGGCACGCGGGTCCCAACGGTTAGTCTGGAACATTCGATGATTGTGTATAAAAGACGACGCGCTTGAACCACTGATCAGATTTTCGACGATCGCCGACCGTGTTCGCCGCTATCGTTGTGCTATAAGTGTAGCCTGTTTTGTGGGCACAGGTTCGCCCAATAAAAGTTAGTTTTGTCTATCACAGTATTGTTGCTGTGTTCTTAACGTCACCACCACGTGACATCTGGTGGAGGTGCTTTTGGTCCAAGTACCGGACGCCCCCGACAAGCCGTGATCCAAGCCCGGAACGCAAAGACAACACCAACGCAGTCCCGGACCATCGAGCAAGCCGCCGTCTACAACAACTGCCCCCGGAGCACGGACTTTTGCCTGAGACGACCAGAAAGATCGCCACCAAGTCCACCCCAATGGCAGCCCCGGCATCGCCCATCGTGCTACAGCAGCCCAGGGAGCCTCCGACGTTCCGTGGTTCAACTTTCGAGGACCCGGAAACTTGGCTCGAGACGTATGATAGGGTCGCTACGTTTAACAGTTGGGACAGCGACGACAAGCTGCGGCATGTCTATTTCGCACTGGAAGACGCCGCCAGGACCTGGTTCGAGAACCGAGAAGCCACTTTAACGACATGGGACCTGTTCCGAAGCGGCTTCTTACAAACGTTTACAAGCATCGTACGAAAAGAGCGAGCCCAAGCACTACTAGAAACCAGAGTGCAGCTGCCAAAGGAGACGATCGCGATCTTCACGGAGGAGATGGCCCGTCTTTTCCGGCACGCCGACCCGGAAATGTCATAGGAGGAAAAAGTCCGCTTCCTGATGCGGGGCGTCAAGCAAGAACTTTTCGCAGGACTTATTAGTCACCCGCCGAAGACCGCAGCTGAGTTTTCTGCAGAGGCAACGACGATCGAGAAAACTCTGGAGATGCGCACCCGGCAATATAACCGCCAGGCGCTCACGCCGCAGTACGCCATCCAAGGACTGGATTCCGGCGACCTTCAGGAGACCGTCAGGGCCATTGTGCGCGAAGAACTGCGCAAGGTCCTGCCTTCGTCGCAGCCCCAAGTGGCTTCGATCACAGACGTCGTGAAAGAAGAAGTTCAGCGATCGCTCGGAGATCCGGAGTTACAACCACAATCATCGCAGCCCCAGCCAGAAGCGATGACCTACGCCGCCGTCGCCCGCCGTCAAGGTCCCCCTCCACGACCGCGCCAGGGCCCTGCAACGCCGCAATTCTGCCGACCACCGCCGCCGCCGCCATCGCGCCCACCCGTCGCCCAGCGCAGCTACCCGAGAACGACAGACATTTGGCGAGCCCCCGACCACCGGCCGCTCTGCTATGCGGAGAAGCCGGCCATGTGTATCGCCGATGCCCATACCGCGACATGGGACTGAGAGGGTTCGCCGTCAACGCGCCGCGTCCACAGCTTGGCGAGCGCCCACGTGACATCGCCGATTACCTCGCCGCTACTCAGTGGAGCCCTCGACGGCCGTCCCGTTCGCCGTCACCAGGACGCTACCTGTCGCCGCAGCGCCGACCATACACCGGCCCAGCCTGGGGCCGCTCTACGAGCCCATATTCGGAAAACTAAAAGCAGCAACCGATGGAGGTGCGGTTGCTGTTCGTCGAACTGACGAAGATCCTCCGCCGCCGACGAAGATGCCGAATAGGCTACTTCGACGACACAACGACACGCCGCCGTTCCGACAAAATGTGGAAGCAAAGAGTATGACGACGAAAGGCAACTTGACGACGCGACGTTCCAGCTTCAGTTTAACACGACGCAGCCGTACTCCGACGCCAAGACCTAACTGCAACGCCAGACAAAGGACCACCGACCTCGACGTGCTTCTCGACGGCCACGCAGTTACCGCCTTAGTGGACACAGGGGCTGATTACTCCGTCATGAGTGGACACATCGCCGCCCAGTTGAAGAAAGTTAACACTACGTGGGAAGGCCCTCAAATTCGAACCGCTGGAGGACACCTCATTACGCCATCTGGAGTCTGCACGGCAAGAATTACCGTTCATGACCGGACTTACCCTGCCACCTTCGCTATCCTCCAACAGTGTTCACGAGACGTCATTCTCGGCATGGACTTCCTGAACCAACACGGCGCAATCATCGACCTGAAGTCGAAGTCAATAACGCTGTCGGAAGATCAAACGATACCGCCGGAGAGCCCTCGTAGTCACCACGCCTTGAGGCTGCTCGAAGATCAAGTGAGCATCCCGCCTCGCTCCAGCATTGTCATTTCGGTCGGCCCCGAAACACCCGTTGACGTAGAAGGCGTCATCGAAAACGACCAACGTCTACTGCTCGACCGTGAAATTTGCGTCGCAAGAGGGATCGCTCGACTGCACGGAGGAAACACGAAGGTGTTGCTGACAAACTTCAGCCAGGAGTTCAAGCACATCAACAAGGGCACGACGATCGCATACATCGAGGAATTTCAGGAAACCAGCGATGCGTTTGTCCTCACGGATTCTGTTGCATCTACCCCGACGACCGTAGTTCCCGAGCCAGACTTCGACATAAATCCAAGTCTCCCCGTGATTAAGAAGCAACAGCTCAGAAGTCTGCTTCGACGATACAAAGGCTGCTTTTCGACGTCATCGAGGATTCGACAAACCTCAGTCGCAAAGCATCGCATCATAACCGAAGAGTGCGCTCGACCACTCCGCCAGAGCCCTTACCGAGTTTCGACGCGAGAACGCGAAGCTATAAGACACCAAGTCGACGAAATGCTGTGCGACGACATCATCCAGCCGTCGAAAAGCCCGTGGGCGTCTCCAGTTGTTTTAGTGAAGAAAAAGGACGGAACCCTACGTTTCTGCGTCGAATATCGTCGATTGAACAAAATCACGAAGAAAGACGTATACCCCCTCCCACGGATAGACGACGCATTGGATCGGCTCTGCAATGCTAAATACTTCTCATCGATGGACCTCAAGTCTGGCTACTGGCAAATAGAAGTAGACGAAAGGGATCGCGAAAAGACCGCCTTCATCACGCCAGACGGCCTCTACGAGTTCAATGATGATGATGATGTGTAGTGTTTTATGGCGCAAGGGCCAGGTTTGGCCAAAGAGCGCCATGACAAGTGGTAGTGTTAACGATGTAATATGGGAGATGTGACTTGGCCGTAAAGTGGCCTAAAAATAGTCGCTGTAAAGTGCGTAAAATCTGCGTGCTATAAAATTATGGCGATGACTAATGACAGATACTATGTACATTAAAATCCATCGTAAAAGAATGATGCAAAATAGAAAATATATAAGATTCTAAAATTCACTAGAGCACCACTGCCTCGTTAGAGCCCTTGAGACACAAGGGCCTAGAGGCATGTGCTACATAAAAAAAATTATCATAGCGGCATCCTCTGGAAAGAGGAGACGCTACGAGTGTGTGGGGCTTATAACATGTAATACAACATCTTTCAGGAAGCCCAGGACTGCGCTGGAGTCAAACAGCGGTTCTGGGCCTAGGAACATTACTGGATGAAGGGGGATGCGCTGCCGGTATGCTAAGGGAAAATGCTTCTTTCTTTCATGTTCGGCTTCCCGACACTCCAGGAGGACGTGGAGGACGGTCAGCCTCTCCCCGCATCTACCACAGGTTGGAGGCTCGTTTCCGGTGAGTAAAAAGTTATGTGTGCCAAATGTGTGTCCTATCCTTAGACGACAGAATAGGACATCTGTCCGGCGTGATTTTGTTACTGAAGGTCAGAATCCTAACTGTGGCTTTATCACGTGGAGCTTATTATTTGTTTCCGCGTCCCATAGCCGTTGCCACTGGTTCCGTAGTTTCCTCCGTAAGAAGGGCTTCAGGTCTGTGACAGGAACTGCAGCGGTGGGATTAGCAGAATGCGATGTAACTGACGTGGCCATCTGGTCCGCAAGAACGTTACCTTCGACGCCCCTATGACCTGGCACCCAGCATATGATGACATGCTGATTACCTATATACGCTTTACACAGAGCAGAATAAAGTTCGTTAATTACTGGATTTTTGTGGTTAGAGAAAGCCATCAAGGCCTTCACAACACTAAGGGAATCCGTATATATGACTGCTTTCTGGAGTTTTGATTTCCTGATATGCTTCACAGCCGACAATAGTGCGTAGGCCTCAGCCGTAAAGATACTAGTTTCCGCATGCAGTACATCGGTTTCCGAGAAGGATGGCCCGACGGCTGCATAGGACACCCCGTCGTGTGACTTCGATGCGTCTGTGTAGAACTCCGTGCAGGAGTGTTTGTGCTGGAGTTCCCGGAAATGCATCTGGATTTCAATCTCTCGAGCGTTTTTTGTAACTTCCATGAAAGATGTATCGCATTGTATCAACTGCCACTCCCAAGGAGGTAGCAGCTTGGCTGGATGCATTAGGCGAAGTTCGAGGATTGGAACATGCATTTCATGACTAAGCTCCCTCACACGCAGCGAGAAAGGCTGTCTTACGGAAGGACGATTACGAAATAGTGTAGCATATGTCATATCATTAATGGTGTTAAAACAGAGATGTTCGGGATTAGAGTGGACTTTCAAAAAATATGTTTGGCTGATGTATGTTCTCTGGATATGAAGTGACCACTCATTCGATTCTGCATATAAACTTTGTACGGGACTCGTTCTGAAAGCTCCTGTGGCTAAACGGATACCCAGATGGTGAACAGGGTCTAGCATCTTTAGTGCGCTCGGGGTGGCGGAGTGATAAATGACGGCACCGTAGTCTAGTCGTGATCGAATGAGGCTTTTATATAGATTCATTAAACACTTCCTGTCACTACCCCACGTAGTCTGGGAAAGAAGTTTCATTATGTTCATTGTTTTCAGACATTTTTCTTTAAGATGTTTAATGTGGGGGACGAAAGTGAGTCTGTAGTCAAGTATGACACCTAGAAATTTATGTTCTTTGTTTACAGGTATCTGTTGTCCACACACTTCCAAGCAGGGATCCGGAACTAGGCCTCTCTTCCTTGTGAACAAAACACAAGAACTCTTATGAGGATTGATTTTGAATCCATTTTTCTCTGCCCACCCTGACACCTTGTTCAAACCATGCTGTACCTGTCTCTCGCACACTGCGAGGTTACAGGATTTGAAACCGATTTGAATGTCGTCCACATAGACGGAATACAAAATGGCCGGTGGTAAGGAAGCACGAAGTGTTGTCATCTTAACAATAAAGAGTGTGCAACTGAGCACGCCACCCTGGGGTACACCGGTTTCTTGTGCAAAAGGACGTGACAGCACATTGCCTACTTTCACCCGGAAGGTACGATTGGACAAGTAGCTTTTTATTATGTTTAGCATATTACCATGAATGCCCATTTCTGACAAATCTTTCAAGATTCCGTAGCGCCAGGTCGTATCGTACGCCTTCTCCATATCGAGGAATATCGATAAGAAGAACTGTTTGTGTACAAACGCGTCACGAATATGTCCTTCAATACGTACAAGATGGTCGGTTGTGCAGCGCCCTTCTCGGAAGCCACACTGAAAAGGATCAAGCACTTTGTTTTGTTCAAGGAAATGGATGAGTCGCCGATTTATCATTTTTTCAAATACCTTACACATGCAGCTTGTGAGGGATATCGGGCGGTAACTTGTCACTGAAGAAGGGTCTTTCCCTTGTTTCAAAACAGGGACCACAACGGCTTCTTTCCATGCCGTTGGAAGGTACCCTGCGTCCCAAATAGTGTTGAAAAGTGTAAGTAGTGTTTCTTGCGTGTCATTGTGTAAGTTTTTGAGCATTTCATAGATGATTCTATCGGATCCCGGTGAGGAGCTTTTGCATGCGCTCAAGGCAGCTTTCAATTCGGCAATACTAAAAGGGCGATTGTAAGGTTGATTCTCTCGGTATTTATTGATGAGTGGCTTGCATTCTTCTATTTGTTTATATTTTAGGAAGGATTGCGAATAATGTTTTGAGCTTGATACACTCTCAAAGTGCTCCCCAAGTGAGTCGGCCTGATCTTTCAGTGTATCGCCCTGTGTATTTACTAGAGGGAGTGAATATGTTTGTCGCCCTCGAATCCTATTAACCTTGTTCCAGGCTTTGGCCTCATCTCTGAACGAGTTAATACTCGATAAAAACTTGTGCCAGCTTTCTCTTCTGGCCTGCCGGCGGGTTCTCCTACCTTGGGATTTTATTTTTTTAAAGTTGACAAGATTCTCAGCGGTGGGAGAAGCTCGCAGCAACCCCCACGCCTTGTTCTGATTCTTACGGGTGGTTCGACATTCGCTGTTCCACCACGGTACACGTGGTTTGCATGCCAAACCACTTACTTCGGGTATGCAATGTGATGCGGCATCTATTATGAATGCTGTAAGATAATCCACAGCAGCATCAATTTCTAAAGAAGATAGGTCAACCCATGAGATGCTAGAGAGAGTTCGAAATTTCTGCCAGTCGGCTGTGTCTATCTTCCACCTAGGAGCTTGTGGAGGATATTCGTTTTCTTTAGATGTTCTTATTAGTATGGGGAAGTGGTCGCTCCCGTAAGGATTTTTCATAACTTCCCATTCCAGTTCAGGCAATATACACGGGGAAACTAGGCTGAGGTCAATTGATGAAAATGTTCGGTTGGCGAGAGAATAATATGTGGGTGCCTTCTTATTCAGCAGGCATGCACCAGAAGAGAAGAGGAACTGTTCAACAAGACGACCTCGCGAATCTATACGAGAGTCGCCCCACAGGCTGTTGTGCGCATTGAAATCCCCAAGTACAACGTACGGTTCTGGCAATTCATCTATGAAGGACTGAAATTCATGTTTGCTTAGTTTGTAGTGTGGAGGTATATAAATCGAGCAAATAGTGATAAGTTTGTTTAGCAAAACAATTCGAACCGCCACTGCTTCAAGGGCCGTTCGTAGCTGTAAATGTTGACATGCTATGCTCTTTTGGATTACAATTGCAACACCTCCCGATGATGCGAGTGCATCATCGCGATCTTTGCGAAAAGTAACATGCTGTCGGAGAAAGTTTGTGTGTTGTGATTTGAGGTGTTTCCTGTAGACACAGCACTTTTGGATTGTGTTTGTGTATAATCTCTTGCACATCATCAAGGTTCCTAAGAAGACCTCTGACGTTCCACTGTATGATTTGTGTATCCATATTTAAAGTAAGTTGGTGCTGTGTGTACGGAAACTGAAAGATGTCTTAGATTACAGAGCTCTTTCGAGGCCCTGTAATCGGGGTTTTGCCCTTTCTGGAGCGTTCGAGGGATCCTCGCCGCTCCTTAGGCGCTTGGCGCGCCGTGAGGACAGTTGTAGTGTCCATTGCCTCTTGGGAGGCGCTGGACACATGCTCTTGCGAGCGAGTTTTCTGTGAGGGTCCTGCCTCGGAAGGCAAGATCCCTGCGCCCACCAGACCGGGGGTCGATGGGGCTCCCTGATGGGTCTGGCTGCGCCGGCTGTTGCCAGCGCTGGATGGGGCCGGGGAGGTTGGGGCAGCCTCGGCTGCGCCCACCTTCGGGATCGATGGCCCCGTCTGCTGTGTTGGCGTAGCAGCGTTAGCTGCAGCCGCCGAGGGGGCGGATGGCATCACTGCCGCCTCACTGAGTGTGGGTCGGACAGCCGCCGGAGGCCGTTGTGGCGCTGCCCCCTGACGCGCCACTTCGGCAAATGTGTTCTTAGGCAGGTATGCCACCCGCCTACGTGCCTCCTTGAATGATATATTTTCTTTCACTTTGATCGTGACAATTTCTTTTTCTTTTTTCCAAGATGGGCACGACCGCGAGTACGCGGCGTGCTCTCCATCACAGTTTACACAATGCAAAGAGTTCGTGCAAGCTTCAGACGTGTGTTCATGGGCACTGCATTTTGCACACGTTTGGCGGCCTCGGCAGCTCTGCGAGCTGTAGCCAAAACGTTGGCATTTGAAACATCTCAGGGGGTTTGGCACGTATGGCCTAACACGGAGCTTAATGTATCCTGCCTCGATTGACTCGGGCAGGACACTCGAACCGAAGGTGATTATCAAGTGTTTCGTTTGGATTTCTTTTCCATCTCGCCTTATCTTAATTCTTTTGACATCTATAACATTTTGTTCACTGAAGCCCTCCAAGAACTCAGCCTCAGTGAGCTCCAGCAAATCATCGTCCGAGACAACGCCCCGGGTGGTGTTCATAGTACGGTGCGGGGTTACTGTTAGTTGGTTATCCCCAAATGACACAAGCTTAGACAGTTGCTCGTATTATTTCTTATCGCGGAGCTCAAGGAGGAGATCACCGCTTGCCATCCTGGTCGCCTTATATCCGGCTCCAAAAACATCAGTCAAAGTCTTTGATACAAGGATCGGTGAAATAGTGCGCACTGGTTTGCCGGGTTTTTCCGAGTGAACTACATGGAAGCGTGGGAAGTTGTGGACTTGGCGTCCGAAAAACTGAAAAACTTCATCGGTGCGCCCTCTTTTCTGAGGGCGATCAGGGAATAGAGGAAAAGAGCTATCCATAAATATATGTGAAATTTCGGCAGTAACGCCAGCCACCCACCATGGAGTCCAACAAGGGGACGCTGCAGGGCCTGAAAAACAGGGCCTGCAAACGCCAGCTGTACGTTGCCGCTATAACCTAATATGATATAACCAAGGTTGGCTACTCACACAAGGTTAACCCTTGCTGCCAGGAAGGTCGGAAGTAATAAAGAAATGAGAAGGAGACAGGAAAGGTGAAAAGTAAGGAAAAGACGAAGGTTGTAGGTAGAGAGAGACAGGAAAAGGCAACTACCGATTTCCCCCGGGTGGGTCAGTCCGGGGGTGCCGTCTACGTGAAGCCGAGGCCAAAGGGGTGTGTTGCCGCCGCCGAGGGGCCGTAAAGGTCCAAACACCCGGCATTGGCTCAACCCCCAGGATCCCCTTTTCCCCGGACACGGCTAAGCCGCGCACGGCTACACGCGGGAGGGTCCAACCCTCGTGTGCTCGGGTACGTGGTGTCGCAACACACCAAACGCCTGCTGACGCAGACGCCCCTGCGGGGTACGAGTTCAAGGTTATGCCATTCGGACTGTGTTCGGCGCCTGCAACGTTCCAGCGCGTCATGGACACAGTATTAGCAGGACTGAAGTGGCAGACCTGTCTCGTTTACTTGGATGACGTCGTCGTGTTCGCCAGAAATTTCGACGATCACCTCAAGCGGCTTGCGACAGTACTAGAAGCCATCAAGTCGTCAGGGCTTACTCTGAAGCCGGAAAAATGCCGCTGCGCTTACGACGAGCTTCTGTTCCTAGGCCACGTAATCAGCAAATCTGGTGTCCGTCCAGACCCGCAAAAAACAGCTGCAATCGCACAGTTCCCGCAACCCATCAACAAGAAGGCAGTGCGTAGGTTCCTTGGCATGTGAACCTAACACATCTGAACAGCATGTGAACCTAACACATCTAACGAAATGTGATGTCGAATTCAAGTGGGAAACACCGCAGGCCGACGCATTTGAAGAACTCAAACGATGCATGCAGTCGCCGCCGGTACTTGCGCACTTCGACGAGTACGCCGATACAGAAATCCATACTGACGCCAGTAGCCTAGGCCTCGGTGCCGTTCTAGTCCAGAGGAGAAACGGAGTCGAACAGGTGATAGCTTACGCTAGCCGGTCGCTGTCAAAAGCGGAAGGCAACTATTCTACTACCGAAAAGGAATGTCTCGCCATCGTTTGGGCTACAGCTAAATTTCGCCCTTATCTTTATGGCAGGCCATTCAAAGTCGTCAGTGACCATCACGCGTTGTGTTGGCTAGCGAATATAAAGGATCCTTCAGGACGACTCGCGCGGTGGAGCCTCAGACTACAAGAATACGACATCACTGTCACCTACAAGTCCGGACGAAAACACTCCGATGCCGATTGCCTATCACGCGCCCCCATTGACCCGCCGCCGCAAGACGACGAGAATGACGACGCCTTCCTCGGAATGATAAGCGCGGAAGACTTCACTGCACAGCAACAGGCAGACGCGGAGCTAAAAGGCCTCGTCGAATATTTGGAAGGGCACACCGACGTTGTCCCCAGGGCATTTAAACGCGGATTATCTTCCTTCGACGGATACGGACACAAAATCTGAACATTTTACGATAATACAGAAAATGAGTCCTCGGTGTGCGAGTACACCGAGAACAAGTAGTCACTTCGCTCATTTTTCAGCGGATGGCCTTATTTTTGGCGTTTTTGTGAGCGCGCGCAACGCCGCCCGGCCCAAGCGAGTTGGAAGGCGTGACGTCACGAAACCCCCGTCGGATAGCCAGCCGGCCGACCACGGTCATTTGAGGCGCGCCGCCGCCGCAATCGCGAGCATGGATTCGGGTTCTGGTGCCTCTACCAGCGATGAGTACACGTCTGCAGACGAGGACCGTTCCAACTTAGCAAGAAATATAACCGCTTACGGTTGCGAGCCTTCCGCGTCAAGCGGCGAAGAAGAGCAGGCGGCCTTGAACGTGCCGGTCAGGCAGTCCGGGCAAGCAACATGGTAATTGCTTTTTCTAGTAAACTTGAAGTGCTGCAGCAGCAGTTTGTAAAATTATGTTATGTAGGATGCAAAATGCCTAGTTTCGTGACCCGCGTTGAGGCAGAAAGGGAGCTATTACGGTTGAAACGTAGGTTGCGTAACTCGTCGCTTTGTGCTTACCTACGCTGTCGGCTTTCGATCGCTGCACACTTCGTTTTTACGCGACGAGGCACGGCATGTGTAGAATTTTCCAGCCGTTTCATAGCCCTGTGTTTACGGCTACATTCACATTCACGCCATTAGAAGCCATTTACTGGTTGAACCCGTTGAGATAGGTGGCTGCGCTAGGGACCCGTCGACCAGATCACTTAGCTACATCGATTCTGTGGACATTGACAAAGGAAAGTCTTTTACTGTGACATTTACTAGGGAAATGCTGCGCGAACAACCAAGTCATGAAACCCGACGCATGATTATGCAGAGACCTATGGAAATCCGCAATTTTTTGCTTGAGGTTGAAAAGCAACGTGTGAAACGGCAATGTAGATAAATGTGCTGCGCATTTTAGATTACTACACATGTATGCTGTTGTCTGGCGTTCATTCACTGGCTGTGTTTTGTATATTTGATCAATTAAAAGAGCGCTCGTATGCTGTCGTTCAATATTAGACGCAGCGAGAGTGTACACAACATGACTATTTTGTTTTGTGATAAACACATGCATCCGCAGGGTAAACAATTTCTGTCACAAGCCGAGAATATCTGTTCTTGCACAGCCAATGAAAGGGTAATTTTCCTTCTTTCAACAGGCACTCCTGCTGTCACCGCTGCGGCTACATGCATACAGAAAGAGAGAGGGTCTGTTGCCAGAACAACAAAAGTTGGCGAACACAGCTAACAGTTACGAATGCATCACTAAGCACCCGCTCTTTGAATTGCATTGCCTCAACAGGAGCCTTTTGAGCGGCATGCCAAGGCTTTTGAGTACAGCCGGACTGGTCGCATAAGCATCGTCGACGAAGTGGTCCGCGCAAATGAAGCCATTTTTTAGAAGTCTCCATGCTGGGTGTAGTGGCTGACAGAGTTCACGCACCTTCTTGTCTCTGGGAAATGTGCGCGACGGCGTGTCACGACCGATAATGCTGTTATAAAAGCCGTGGGTGCAGTAATGTCTGGGCATTTTCTTCCGTCACGATGAATGCTTCAATACCGATCGACGACCGTGCGAACACGCTTGTAAGATGCACCACCTGCATGTAGCGCTGACGGGGATAATGTTTCAGACAGACCACGTGCGAACATAGCCGACGGCGATAAACAAACACTGCAAGGCACTGACACTCCGGAAAGACTGCGCCGGCTGTGGCTGACCTCGGCCGCGCGCGCCCGGGCACGCGGGGGTATCATGACGTCAAGTTTCAGCTTCTCCCGGCGGCCGCTTGGAGGCAAGGCGCAACAGAAAATCGCAAAAGAAAGGTGTTTCTCGTTCTTTTTTTTTAAGCAGCTTGTTGTATTTGTCATTTTTAACAGTTCAACTTTTCCACCAATTTTTGTGTCCGTATCCCTTTCACGCTTCAAAACAATCTACTCATGAAGAAGAACTTCTCCCCAGTCCGCGCCAACTACCTTCTTGTTGTCCCGTCAGGACTTCGTCCAGAAGTATTGCACGCCCTACATGACGATCCGACCGCTGGACACCTAGGATTTCCCCGGACACTATCAAGGATACAAGAAAAGTATTATTGGCCGCACCTGACCGCCGACGTCGCCCGTTATGTCAGAACATGCCGAGACTGTCAGCGACGCAAGACACCGCCGACAAGGCCAGCCGGATTACTACAGCCAATCGAGCCTCCTTGCCGACCATTCCAGCAGATCGGGATGGACTTGTTGGGACCCTTTCCGACGTCAATAACCGGAAATAAGTGGATCGTCGTGGCGACGGACTACCTCACCCGCTTCGCTGAAACTAAAGCACTGCCGAAAGGTAGCGCAGCCGAGGTGGCGAAATTCTTTGTCGAAAACATCCTGCTGTGACATGGTGCCCCAGAAGTCCTCATCACCGACAGAGGAACGGCCTTTACAGCGGAGCTCACCTAAGCCATTCTGAACTACAGTCAGACAAGGCACAGGAGGACAACGGCCTACCACCCGCAGACGAATGGTCTTACGGAGCGGCTGAATAAGACCCTCGCCGACATGCTAGCGATGTACGTGGACGTCGAACACAAGACGTGGGATGCCGTCCTGCCGTACGTAACATTCGCTTACAACACGGCGGTGCAAGAAACAACACAGATCACGCCGTTTAAGCTGGTTTACGGCAGGAATCCGACGACGACGCTCGACGCCATGCTGCCCCACGTCACTGACGAGGAAAATCTCGACGTCGCTAGCTATCTTCAGCGCGCCGAAGAAGCCCGACAGCTCGCCCGCCTGCGGATCAAGAACCAGCAGAGGACCGACAGCCGACACTACAACTTCCGACGACGCTTTGTCGAGTACCAGCCCGGTGACCGTGTTTGGGTTTGGACCCCTATACGCCGACGAGGACTGAGCGAGAAGCTTTTGCGTCGCTATTTTGGACCGTACAAGATCATCCGACGTATTGGTGCACTGGACTACGAGGTCGTGCCAGACGGCATTTCGCTGTCACAGCGGCGCCGCTCACGACCTGAAATTGTCCACGTTGTGCGGCTCAAGCCGTACCACCAGCGTTGACGAACTTTGGGACTTCGCGTAACTGACCTTTGGACATTATTTCTTTTCGTTGTTTTGTTACTTATGTTTAATAAGCGTCCCTTTGTGTTTCGCTCTCTTTGTAGCATCGGGACGATGCTTTTTAAGAGAGGGGTATTGACACGTGTATTTATATTTATCGGGCCACCAGGTTTCGCCGCCTAACAAATCTTATCGCACAGCGCGGGACGCGCTTTCATGTATCCGAAGTTTCTGGAAAGTTATCGATGCTTCTATCCGCAGTCTGTTATCTGATTTATTCGCCTGACGCGAATGATGTAGAAGTTTATGGAAGGCACGCGGGTCCCAACGATTAGCCTGGAACATTCGACGATTGTGTATAAAAGCCGACGCGCTTGAACCACTGATCAGATTTTCGACGATCGCCGACCGTGTTCGCCGCTATCGTTGTGCTATAAGTGCAGCCTGTTTTGTGGGCACAGGTTCGCCCAATAAAAGTTAGTTTTGTCTATCACAGTATTGCTACTGTGTTCTTAACGTCACCACCACGTGACAATATATTGTTATTTTTTTTTCAAGTACTGCTCCAGGAGGGCACATGTAATGGCTAACGGAGGCCTCTGAAGAGCACGTAACATTACACTGATGCAGGCGTCGCAGGGAGTGTTCGCATACAAAATTGGCTGTCCGCGATCTTATACCCCCTTGGCATGCACAGGCTTCGGCGAGCCCCATCCAGCCCTGGTTCTAGTTTTGGTGTTCCCGTTGCCGCTTTGGTGCCCTGGAGGCGCCGTCAATAATACGAAATAATGACAAGTTGTTACAACTAGTAAATAAAATTTATTGAACAAATACAATCGCGCCGAGGCGCCAACTTCTAAAGCAGCGCTAGCGCGCGAGTATGGTGAGACGCCAACGAGGAATTTACCGGCCCACGTACGACTCTGCGATCAAAGCGCACGTTAAACATCCCCAGGCGAGCTAGATAAAGTTATCCGGAGCCATCCACTACGACCTCCATCCTAGCTTTAGTCGCTTCGGAACGTTAAAAACGTTAATCACCACAAACCAAAGCAATACATGCGGGCGCGCATTAGAAGCTAAAAGACTGCATCGTAAGTCATAGTGAGCCTTGCAAAAGCGTCGAGAATGTGCCAACTTCTGGTGGAGCTCAAAACACACCCTGAATAGAGTAGCTTTTATTTCACAGGCCAGCTGCAGATGCGTGCATTTCACCGCAACACGAAACTACATGAAACAAAGAGAGCACATTCGAAAAGCAAAAGTAAAACAACGCGCTAAAAACCACGCAGAGCATGAACACACACTTTTTCGAAGCGGAAGGCGTGAACTAGGCTCAATATAAGAGGTTGTGAGCAGCCGTGGCCCTTACTTCACTAAGCCCTGCGTTCTTTGCCACTTCCTCGAAGTCAGCCCGGCCGATCCTGCGAATCCACACTTCTTTTCGCGTTGCGCCCGCCGGACGGTAAAGCAAAAAGCTTTTGACCCTCGCTGTGTCTGTTGCGGCAACCGAAGGCGCAGCAGCATGGCATCGCAATTAAGTTCTCGGCCCTGCACATTTTATTACACTAACGCGCTCCGTCAGTCTGCCTGCCGTACTTTCGTCGCGCAGGCCCAACAATAGAGGTCGGCGCGCGCTGGAAAGAAAAAATATACAAAAGCGCGGCGCTTGCTCCGCGCTGGAGAGAAAAAAATATACAAAAGCGCGGCGCCTGCTTCCACGTGACACAGATTGGCCAATGGGGGAGCGGAGGAGGCTGGGGCGACAGGAGGCGTGGAGGAGGACGCGCCAGGGTGAGCGGAGAATGGCGCTACTTTTGAAAAATTGAGGGGCTTTAGCGGCTCGTAAAGCGGCTCGCTTCTTATTGGTGCTCGTTGTGCGGATGCCGCGAAAAAATAGGTCTCGCACCCATTCGCACGTCGCTGCCGCTTTTCGTGAAACTTGCCGCACGCGACAGCAGCACTCACCGTGCGCGTTTTTGTGGCCAGTGTGGACGTACCTTTAAGGTTTCTGCCCCTGGGAAGCGCATCCAGCAGGGTTTGGGCAGAGATTGGACAAGCGGAAATGATGTGCTGAGCAGCGTCCACGTTATGTCGTCCAGTATGACACCACTACCAACCTGTAATTTGGGTCCATGCGCAGCACAGAGCGCAAGAGCTTGCCCGTGGTCTCCATGCGCGGCAGCGAGGCAGGGAAGTAGACGCCTCCCAGTAGCTGCTTGTACGTGGCCAGGTTTTCTGCGCAGAGACTCAGCGAGGCCAAGTGAAGGAGGCATTTTTGCTACTCTCTTAAAATACTTTGCCCACTTTGGGCTTACCTTGTCTCACAACAATAATTGTCATCTGTATTGTGCGCATTTCCTTTCTTTAACGCGGTGAGCCCGGTACTTGCAGGAGCTGTATTATAGAACGCTTCGATTTTCGAAGAATTCGCTTTGCGAGCGGCGATTGGTCGAAGCCTGGGTGACGCCATCGCCTCTGGGCGCGCCCACATATTATTTTGACGTCACGCACATGTCAATCATGCGGAAACCAAATCCGCCGTTGCTACGAAGTGAAGTGGCGCGGTGTGATCCGGAGGCGCTGTGTTCCGTGTGCAGAGCCTGTGCGTGCCATGTGCACGGGCGACATCGGCGTTGGGAGCGATCGTGGAGCCGGTGTGGTTCATTTCAGCGAGCTTTCGTGAGAGACCATGACGACACCACGCGTTTGAGATGGGAGACGACGAATTCGGAAGGCAATTCAGGCTCTCCGAAAAGACAGTGCGCGAGGAGCTGGATGTTGTTTTGGGGCCGCAACGCACCAGCGGCATTGATATCGTGGCCGAAGTGCAGTGCGCACTGCGATTTTTTGCGACTGGAAGTTTTCAACAGTGCGTGGCCAACGAGGAAACTGTCGCCCTCTCCCAGCTGCCGCATGATATTTTCTGTTGCTGAAGCCATAACAAGCGTCGGCAAATAAAAGGGGAGGGTGAAGTTCCCCAAGACGAGAAATGAAAAGGCGGCCGTGAAGCAACAGTTCTTAGAATGCGGCACACCAAGTTAGCGTATGACGTCCCACCTAGCGGCATAAATGGGTGCCGCTAAAATAAATTTTTCCTTGGTTTGTGACGTTCCCTTCTAGAGAAAGAAAGCTGTCCGCCAATTGGCCTCTGTCCTTCCTCTTGTTTTCATTATGTGAGCGGACCACCCAAATGTGACGCCACTGCCAAACTGAATTCTTCGGAAACCGAATCGTTGCAGAATACGCTACCAGGTCACGAACGACTTGCGCGCCATCAGCGTGACGTTTCGACATTAAAGCAGTGAGCGCACGGTACCCAAGAAAGGAAACGCAAGCAAGGCAATTGACGATTAAGGTTGTGGGACAAGATAAGCCCCAAAATATTCAAACTTTCAGCGCGTAGGACACGCCCCTTCCTCCCTTTTGTATACGCGTCGCTTCTGTGCGTGAACGCGACTGACTCGTTGAAGAGTGCAATGCAAGTAAAGAAAATTCAGAGGGCGCTGGGGGCTCGGTATGTCAGGTATGTCACGTCGACGCTTGTCCCATGGTATTTTCATCGCCATGTTGCCTTTGCGCTTTTGAGTATTTATTACACCCTTTGTTGTATATTCCTCATTGCATTGTTCGAGAATGCTATGTGAGTCATGCAAGGGTGAATTTTTCTGTGGTTTTACTACTGGAAATAAAAAAAAACATGACTGAAACTGTTCGAAAGAAATAGCTTGGCTGAAAACTGGGCTGTTATTCAGCAAGGTCACATAAGCATGTCGCGATTTCAGCTAGTCACATTTATTACCTTTGTGTTGTCTTTCCTCTCCTGTGCGAAAGCCGCATATTAGTTTGCAATGATTTTATTTCTACCGTGTTTCTTCTGACAGCTACTAACCTGCTTGTTCCTGTCTAGTTTACCGTTTTTTATCATGTTAAGGTACATCATGGACTTTTCAATCTATGTAGTAGTGCCTTTATTCTAACAACCAATATCCGGTATAATGCTCTGGTCGACAGAGACGACGAAATCTATTCCACTATTTGTTTCACTTATACAGGAAAGCCTTTCCCGGTCCCATTGACGTTGCTGCGTTTCTGGAAGGTGTGAATTATTTAAGTGGTTTAATTTAAAATAATATTTAAAATTACTTAAAGCTCGAGAACGTTGTCCGAGCATTTTCACAGTGTGCCAAAAGAACTGGATCGTTTTTTAGAGGTTAAGCGTGCAAAAGTAACCGCCCACCAGAGGGCACGCGTATTCTGAATGAACCCCAAGTTTAAATGTGCCTATGTTATGACTGACGTTAACCAACAATAGTAAGAACATGAAGAAGGCCAGTTTCTTGTGTAGAAAATTACCTAAAGAAGCGTTCTAGAGTTGTACAAGCGTAAATAAATAAAAAGAGACGCGCAGAAAGTTTTTGCAATGTACCGCAAGAACTAAACGTGCCGCGAATTTTATGGTTCGAGGAAAGAGGAAAAATATTTTGCATGATACGCTAGCAAGTTTCAAGAGCGTCACTTTACTAGAGCCTTTGAAAAATGATTCCCAATGCTTCAAGGGCTCGCAAACGTTATCGGCTGCAGCTATGTTACCCAGCGACCCGAGAGATCTCTACTTCTATGTCAAAACGAGGTTACATTTAGTAAAAACTGGTTGCACGTTAAGTGTAGAGCATGGCCGAACTTTACTACTTGTCCGCTAATTATATTTTTTGGAATTATGACTCAACCATCGTTTTCTCTCTATCTTTTCATGCGGTACGAGGACGATACTTCGTTTCTGCGGTGTCATTGCTGAACAAGTCTCATCGTTTATATTTGGCGACAATAAGAGGAATATTATGATTAAGGCGTAGGCGAAGTATAATTGCGTGGGTCAATTACAGCCTCCGCAATATACCACGCAAGCGTTCTGCCGGTGCATTTCACCAACGATGCGTACATTAGCTCTGTGTGTTTAGAGACTTGGCTCTCTCCAAGATGAAATTAGGTGTAAATGGGAAGAATAATATGCCATTGGCAGTGCGAAGAGAAATCTGTATGAAAGCATAACGGCTTAAACAAAAAAACTTCAGCAGATGTCTTAAAGCATTATGTCGCCGTTATCCGCTGTGTTTTCCAGTGTTATATAGGGTGAATGTAGGTGTGACCAAGATCATATTGATAACTATACTTGCTTATCTTAATCCGGAGAGAGTATTTCACCCGTTAACAAATGTTAGAGGTTATTGCTAGGCGAAAGATGCGCCTTTCCTGCATCGGAAGTTTCTCAAATGTTATCGATGGTTCTGTGTTGTGGCCGAGCCTCGTGTAACGTTATTCTGTGGGCGACTCCAACACTGGTGTACGGTACATTCTAGAACTTGCGCGAGCACAAGTTTATTTGTTGAGCCACACAAAGATAGCCGACGCGCCTGACTCACGGCTCATATGTTCGAAGATCATGCACCACGCTCGCCGCTATTGCTGCGCTTTTAGTGAAACCTGTTTCTCTGCGCACAGGCTCCCCCTCCCCCCCCCCCCCCCAAGAAAGTTGATGTCACGAATAACAGTGTTTGCTACTGTATTATTGATTCACTACAACGTGACAAATATTCAGTGGAAATGGGGCACATTTTAGGGATGAAAGCTTCTGGCTTGATCATGACTGTTGAAAATAGTTACTGAATACTCGCTGTCAGTCTCAAGGTAGTGCGTTCCACGTGGAATGTAGGCGTATATATAGGTACGCGTATGTACGCGAAGAATGATAGGTGCAACATTAAGGGATAAGAAAAGAGCAGATTGGGTGAGGGAACGAATGCGAGTTAATGACATCTTAGTTGAAATCAAGAAAAAGAAATGAGCGTGGGCAGGACATGTAATGAGGAGGGAAGATAACCTATGGTCATTAAGGGTTACAGACTGGATCCCAAGGGAAGGGAAGCGTAGCAGGGGGCGGAAGAAAGTTAGGTGGGCGGATGAGATTAAGAAGTTTGCAGGGACGGCATGGCCACAATTAGTACATGACCGGGGTTGTTGGAGAAGTATGGGAGAGGCCTTTGCCCTGCAGTGGGCGTAACCAGGCTGATGATGATGATGATGTATGTGGCGAAAATAAAGTGTCGGTAAAGTCACTATGAGTGCTGCGTAATATGTGTCGGAGGCGCTGGGTATCAACCTCAGTGCCTTTCGAAGAGCCCGTGGTCGTCTCCTGTGGTCTCGGTGAGCATGGAAGACTTCGTGCTAGTGTTGATTATCGTCGCCACAAAAAAGGTGATCTAGAAGGACACCTGCGGGTGGACGTCACACTGGACCCACTCTACATCGCAAAATATCTCAGTCGATCTCAATACTAGCTAATGGCACGTCGAAGTCCACTAGAGGGACCGAGCAAAAAATGTCTTTGTTACGCCGGACGGTCTCTTTGTATTCAAGGTCATCCGTATTCTCTTCGAATGCTTTTAGAATACAAGACGCTGTCTTCTGTTGCCCTCTTTTGTTTGCTGTGTGTTGTTTTTTGGCGCCATGAAATTAGGTAAAATGAATGAAGTTCATGCCGCTCGGCCTTTGCTCGGCACCTGCAACATTCCAGCTCGTGATGGTCCTGGCAGGGCTAAAGTGACAGACGTGTCTCGTCAACCTGGATGTCGTGTCTGCGAGAAACTTTCAAGATCACCTCAGGTGGCTTGGAACCGACCCATCTCTGCAACAAGGATTTGTAGAGATGAGTGTGTCATATGATTTCGCTTGTTTTTAAACAGAGCGAATGTGTACAAATTCAGACCATTGCTTGTGTTAAGCCTTTGTAAATATTATGTAAAAATGCCTATTTTTTGGGATGCCATCAATCAAAAGACCTGATTTCGTCCCTGCTTTCCTCTTTACAAAATAATAGTTAATTCCACACTCTGAATTTCAAGAATGAGAAAACCCGAGAATGAGGGACCGTAGGTCTGGAGTACGTGTAAGCGAAATTCAGAACGCATGGCTATATTCGGCGCAGACGTTGGCCGGTTGTTGTCGCGGAAAAAATAAAAGCAACAAAGATAACATTTTGTGAGACTCGGCGCCACATTTAGGCTGATTACATAAGCGGATAAAAATTCAAAAACATGTGTTTTATAAGAAAGCAATTATATCGTCCATAAACAGTTCCAAGAGGCGGATTTGCGAGAAAGGGGGCTGTTATTCTGCAAAGTCACACACGACTCTACTCTGTTCCTTTCTTCTCACAAGTTTTACATCATACTTCCTTTACTCGGGCCAACCCAGCAAAACAGTCAGCGCAGTGATAGCGGCGAGCACGCGCGCCGTCGAGAACAGTCCAACTAAACCTAATTTATGGGGTTTTACGTGCCCACGACCTGATTATGAGGGACGCATTCTTCGTCCACCATCGTTTTAGCGCCTTCGCTTCAGATCATGCTTAACCAACTCGCCCAACTATTCATCCTAACGCCGTAGTGGGTAAATTTCGGCCCCCTGGCATTCTTCAACGTGCACCTAAATATAAGGACACAGGTGTTCTTGAATTTCACCCCCACCCAAATGAGGTCACCGTGGTTGGTCCCCCGACCGCGTGTTTAGCAGCGCAACAGGAAAGCCACTAAGCAACCACGGTGGGTTCGAAAACAGGTCAGACCGTTCATACATAACTCGTCGAAGGTTCAAGCACGGCGCCTGCGTATACCTTCCAGAAAGTGGAACACTATTCGCACGGAGCACGTTTAGTGCCGCGCGTACCGCAATGAAAATGCACACCCTGGCCGCCCTGTTCCCGCTGCGAGCAACCTGCACGTACCGGCCACGAGCTCTTTGATGTCCTTCTCGGAGATGTCTTGTCCCGGTTTGCGAGTGACGAACGCTGTGGGCACTTCTCCGTAATCGGGATGGGGAAGTCCCACGACGCCCACCTCGGCCACTGCCGGACAGCTGGACAAGATCAGTTCCTCCAGCTCGGCGGGCGCCACCTGGTTGTCCATGCACTTGATCATCTCCTTGAGGCGCTCCACGACGTGCACACGGCCTGATTCGTCGTAGAATGCCAGGTCGCCTGGCGGGACGAGTGGTCACACAGATTCGTTGGAACCTTCCTACACAGTGTTGATCATGCCGCATAACCTATACAGCATTTGCAATACGCAGAGGGTTTGCCAGTTTTAAAGCGAAGCTTTCCTTGCCACTTTCTTTGACTTTGTCAATGCTGCTGCTGTCGCTTTCTTCCACGCCGCTTCGAGAGGTGTCTGAGAACGTGCATATACATGTAGGGGAGCGTGGCAGAGAGGAAATTTACCTGACGCGAGAAACTTGTATGAGCGTTTCCATCGCGTCTTCACAATATCCTCTTGACTGCTGTAATTATCCATTACGCCTCGGAAGAGCATTGCAGAGGCTGCAGCTCTTACCTTTGTACTAATGCTCAGCAGTCCGGAGGGGAGTTAGAATAGTGGAAAAGAGGTAGGGAGATGAGGAAGAGAATGGGTAAAGTCAATGACATTCACAAAATGAATAACATTTTTCAGTTCTTACAGTGCTCACAAAAAGGGGGCAAAGGGAAGAAGAAGAAGATGATGATGACGTTGATGAGTTTGGCACATACCCACTCACGGGGATTGGCCATGGGTCGGCAAGACCTTACGTTATGTGTTAAGGTAATAAATTTATAAATCTATACTTTTGTTGCATAAAGTGAAGCGAGGAAAGTAGAAGACGATTCAGTAGACTGTCATTCAAACAAGGGAAAAATATACTGTAAATCATGCAAGAAAGGAGGAATGAAATGAATAATACAGCCAACAATGAAATCGGTCTGATTCAATAATGAGTTTTTTTAAGGCAATGCACACATTCCTGTGTGAGTGCCCAAGCACAGACACCCCGAATTACAGCATTACCGGAGTGTTCAATGGCAGGCCGAGCTGTCGCACTGTAACTTATGTCATTTTTTTAGGGAGCATACACGCGCGCCTTCCATTAAGTAGTGTTCAGTTGTCTCTAATGAGTTGCAAAATTGGCACGACGGGGATATTGCTAGACTAGGTCAGTGCATGTATAAATTTAGGGATGGGACTCGACAACGCAGTCTCGTTAATGTCCCTATACCGTTTGCTTTGTTTTGCAAAATTTCCTGCTCTAAGGGAATTGTAAGTGGTGTAGTTCCGAAGATGATTTCAGATTTGATTTTGATGCTAAAGGGTTCACGGTTAGAAGTTTAGAAATTCAGGTTAGAAGTTTCACATCTTCTAAGCTTGACAGACGGGATAAAACTCGTCGTCGGAAGAAGGGTAACCGCCGGGCCGCTGATAGAAGCCTTGGCCAACCTGTCTGCCGCTCCATTCATAAATGTGCCTTTGTGCCCAGGTACCCATATTAATCGTAAACTCCGTAAATGACTTGGAGCCAGTGAGTACAAAGCTTTTAATATATGCGACTCGCCGGGAGCAGTAAGTGAGGTGCACAGCAATAAAGAGTCTTTGATTATTACCGCGGTTGTCCTGGAAGATTGTAGCTTCCGCAAAGCTAGGACAACAGGTAGGAATTCCGCTAGGAATATGGGAGTGAAGTCGAGAAGCCGAATAGAAAAAGACCTATCCAATGATGGTGAAAAAATTCTAGCTCTGGCCTTCTCCTCACTCTGCGACGCAGCTGTTGCTATAATTATGTTAGTGTGGAGCTGATTTAAGTGATCGTTGAGTAAGCCGTTAAGGGATGAAGTGTGCTGTCTAGGGGACTTCCCTTCTTCCTCGTCTTTGTGAGCGCTGCAAGAACCGAAAGATGAATGCGTACCATGACTAAATTTTCAATTTCATAGAGTACCAGCCTTGACGCTCTTCGCTCGCTGCTCACATATATGAGGGGAGGGCGCCAGAGGGAGAAAGACAATGTAAATAGGCAAGGAAACTCTACCACTAGACACGGCAGGAGTTGTACACAAACTAGATAAACTGAAATTCAAGGTAGGCTGCCGTACGTTTCTATGTTTGAAAAATAAACACCTTGCAAATATATCAAGGAGACAACTGACGTTGGCTAACTGATGATTGCAGCAGCGGCAGCAGAGTACAGACGGTCATCTAACGTGGCTGTGCAACGTTTCGCAGATGTTCCTCTGCTGCGCGTCTACCGGCGTGATGCCATAGCCTCGCGCTGAAGATAGAACAGCCTGAATACCTGGATGGAAAGCGCATGCGCACGATAACCTGCTACTCCCCGTGTCTAACTAGTTCATCTATCAGGCGCCTGGCTTATCCTGCAGACAAGTCACAAGGGTCCCTCTGCTGCTACTAATAAGCGTTGGGCTCTGCTTTTTTTTAACCATTTGGCAGCAGTGGCCGCGGAGTACAGACGGCCATCGAACATCGCTACGCAACGTTTCACAGGTTCGTGCTTATAACAGACGGTCTGCTTTCACTATGTACACTTTGGATGTATTACTCTTGCTCCTGTTCTGCCACTGAAGAGTTATTTCATTGAACCTTGTTCAATACTTGCTTGTGTTTTTGTATTACGGACTGCTATCGGTCGTCATGGGTCCATCACGTGAGTCAGAGTGCGGCAGATGTTGTGCCTTTAAGGATGGCCAGTTCATGGAGCATTCTCATGTACAGCTGATTATGATGTTGAAACTGCGTGTTCTGGAGTTTCGGAGAGCACTTACGTATCTAGAGGAGAAGACTACAAGAAATTTAGGCGATACTCGTCATGTTGTAAGGGCAAAATAGGGCCCAGCTTGGCTATGCCCTAGGAAACTGATGGTGCAATAGTCAAGATGCGGGTTAAAATAAATAGGAAACTTGACGAATTACAGCCCCGAAGCAAACAGTAAATGATATTGAGAAATCGCTAAATCTATTATAAGCCAAGTATGACGAAATTCTTGAGACCATCGCAAAGCATGACAATGAGATAAAGGCCCTAAAGAAACATAGTTGGCAAACTAGAGCAGCTTAACATTAGCGCAGCAATGCTTTCAGTGCGCTCCTCAGTAAAGAACTTGAATACCACAGTAGAAAAATAAACATCGAGATTCATGTTAATAAACGTGACAACAGCGAGTGTCTCATGGAGAAAATGAACGCCATTCCAGCAACCATCGTGATCTTCCTGGGCCGTCTTCCATATTGATCTTTTTCGCAAGTCAGTTTGCTCTAAAGAAACGAGATGGCGCTTTCGGCAGCATGGCGCAAGTTGCCTCAGCGAAAACGCACAAATACAAAACCATTACCTCTTCTGCCCTGCTTCTGTGCGACCTGCTGTCGGAAATCGAATTGTGTTTTCGCTAACGTACTGGCATCTATTCATGCTTCACAACATGGCGAGGTGGAGTGAAGAAGTGTGCAGTAGCTGGCTGCGAAAATTGTGACTGGCATGTTAAGGAGTGAAATAAATTTCTGTGTGTAATTTCATACACCGCTGATACCTAAGGAGTGCCAATGTTGCTGCTCTTCACGATGAACGGCTTCCCTCGAGGATAAAAAACAAGTAAAGCCAGTTCCACGCTGTGAAAGCTGTCAAAACAACGAAGCTGGTGGTTGTTGTCTCAAGTTTGAACTGTTGTTTAGCGCAGCTTTCTTGAAAGTCTTTTGGCTCGTTGTCATTGTATTCCTAGATTCAAGCTTCGGTTCCGGATTGCGCACTCTTCAGTTGCGTGAGGTTGTGATCAAACCACATCCTATCACACAGATTGAAGCGGTGGCCGCACTGATGGCCGAGGAATTTTCTCTCGAACGGTCCATCAGCACCCTCCGTGGGAAGAATCTTTCTGCGTCGATGTCTCTGTTCAGCCTCCTACTCTCGAAGTTGGGAGTTAGCTTGGCTCTGCTGGCGCTTCGCTTGGGTTGCCTTCTCATGAAAGTGGGGGTTGGCTTGCCTCTATTGGCGCTCTGCTTGCGCCTCTTGCTCTCGAAGCTCAGCATTTGCGCGAAGTCGGCGCTGCCACTCTCGTGCGAGCACCCGCTGCTGCTCGAGCCGAGCGCGATCCATGGGGCGAAAGGGCGCGCGCACTTGCTCCTATATCCCGTCTCCTCCCCCGGCGCGCGCTCTGCCCCTGTTACCCTGCGTGACACCGGACAACGGACGATGAAGGAGCAACACGATGTATAATAGCTCCGCTGTTATAAAGACTCATCCGCCACCCTTGTAGCGGTAACCTCCAATGAAAAGGCTTCGACCCCTGACAAAACACCTGTACGAGTGAGCACCGCTCGTTACACGGTGACAAAAGGAGTAGCTAGCGCCACTTCTTGGTATGTAATAAGTTTCTCGAACGTTATCTATACCCATCCCCCCAACTCACACATACACTTACGCATCGCAAACACATCAAGTAAGTGAACAGGCGCACACTTGAATCAATGCGCCGAAGCATAAATGACGGCCACTACACAAACAGCGCACTAATGTTCGAAGCCTGAAGGCTTCGTCATTCTCCACACAGAAAGCGAGTGACTTGTTATAATGCATCTTTGCTACAAGCTATTACAACTCACAGAACATCTACGTCACAAGCCTTGTGCCTAGCAAGAACAAATATATTGCAACCGAACACACCCGCGAGCAATCAGGCAGGAAACAAACAATCCGATAGTGCCCGCACGGGGAAATCTTACAGAGTCAGAAACGTGACATACCGCTGCTTAAATGTATTTGCTAAATAATGAATGACGAGCTAAAGACACATTGATTCCATTCGTAAGATGAAAGTTAGGACAACTTGGAATACATTTTAGACCCGCTTTTTACGAATACCGTATGCACTCCGAAAGCGCTTACATGCCCTTTGAAGCTGTAGCCAAAGCATCACGTGTCGGCTAACCAGGCACCGTCTACGATATCCGCCAAAACAAAGGTCTGCAGAGCCATACGGGCGTCATGTACATTCACTGTAAACACAGAGGCAACGGATGAAGTTGATACGAGCAATGCATGCGTCACGACGTGATCAAACATGACAGTGTCCAAGGGATTGCCATGAAAAGGGTCAATATGGCACGCTCCGCGCGTGCCTCGTGCCGCGATCTGCGAGGTTAGAAAAAGAAAGACAGAATAGTAAAAAATACCATCTGCCCTTGCAGTCGGTTGGAGCAATTTTAAGGCCTTCCGCTCGCTGGCTCAAATACTGTTGTAGTGGAGGTAACCTCAGTCCCTATGCCATTGTGATCCGGATGAAACCGATGAGCAGTGTGGAGGACTTCGCAATGGGGCAGATTCACCTGATGTCCTTTTGGCCATAAAATCCTGCTGCCTGGTTTACTCAGGTGGAAGCTATCTTCAACCTTCCGAGCATTAGCTTGCAGCGCACGCTCACGCTGTCACCCTCACCCTCACGCTGTCTCGGCGCTACCTACGGAGGTGGTTGAGGAGTTGCAAGACGTTGCAGACACACTCCATGTTTCCACCCCCTATGACCACTTCAAAACGTCAGTGCTGCAACTCAATTCCATGTCTGTGCGTAGGCACCTTCAGAAGCTTCTCAAGGCAGAGGAGCTCGGCGACCGTCGATCGTCACCCTGTGAACTCCTTGATAAATATCCGTAACGTCTGAGCAGCGTTCCTTAGCCCGAAAAGCATGTGCTTGTACTCGAAAAGGCCGAATGGTATCGCAATTGCAGTCTTGGGATGTCCGCTGGCTGTACGGGGATTTGATGCCAGGCTTTCTCTAAATTTATCTTCCTGAATATTACCGTTCCAGCTAGCTTGTCTGCGAAGTCATGAATGTGAGAGAGTGGGCAGTGATCTGGGGTGGGGCGCTCGTTCAGCCCACGGGCGCAATTCCCCTGGGTCATGCTTTGGTACCATGTGGACAGTTGTAGACCGACGAAGGACGGATGATGCCCAGTTCCAGAATGTTGTAGAATTCTCTCCTTGCGATGACAAGGCGTTCACCAGCGAGACGTCTGGGTCGCGAGAACACTGGGAGGCCTGTGGTGACAACATGATGCGTGACGTTTTGACGTACTGGAGGCTAGAGATTGGAAGGTTTCGTGATGGCTGGGAAGTCTGCCAAAATCGAAGCGAACGTAGATGATGGTATCTGTGGCACCGTTCTAGGGGTTGGTGTCATAGGCGCGATGACTCCATGTATAGACATCGGGTCCACGAGGTGACGAGCGTGGAGGCCAACATGAGCCATTGCGTGGAAACTGCAACTTATCCCCTTGACTGAGCAAACTGTCACCTCGGTTCACCAGTTTCAGTCGAGACGTGACAGGCTACCTGGTAGTATCATACGCTTTTCGAACCAGTCAACATGGGACCAACGGCTCAAGAAAAATAATGTTTTCTCAATTGCTCAGCATGGACTTTTTGTTATGAAAACCTGAATGCGCAGAATCGAATGCTTCTAAGATTTGTGAAATAGCAGGCCCGCGTACACAATTGCCGCCTCGCATGGCAACGCGCACGAAAAATATTCTTAAGAAAGGGTGACGGAGATCGCGAACACTAGCGGTTCTATAGTCCGGATATTCCACCATTTTCTTCGAGGTGTGACATAGGCGCGACGCGTACAAAATGGCGCTGATGGCCCCATTTCGCTTCCGTAAGGTGACGCAAACTTCACATTTTGCCTATGAAATTGAAATGAAGCTAACATTCTTAATAAAGCAGAACAGCTTTCTTCCTCAGTAAAAAAAAAAGTCGCAGTTTCACCCAAAAGGCGAAGCACCGATTGCGAAAGCAAATTATTAGATAGCTACGAATGAGAAACGAATAAGAATAGCAGGTTTATAGGCCGTATTAAATTGTAAACATTCGCCTACTAAGTGAATTAACAATGATGTAATCTGCAAGCGCGATTGAACGAGGACGCAGAAACACTGTCTGTTTGTCTGTTTCTTTTTGTAAATGTCCTCGTCCATTCGCGCTTAGACATTGTATCCTGGATTGAAACCGACCAGCCCGCCAAGGTGTTTTAAATAAATTAACAGCACGGCGTCACGCGTGCAAAGGTAAATACGAACACATCTCGCTTGATGAGAGCGGAAACTCGCTGGCTAAATGCAGGAGCGAGGAAGCGCGGCAGCCGCAGCGAACGAATCGCCCCTCGTGCGTCTCTCGCTTCAACGCGAATGAAACGTCGAAAGCACTGCGCACATGACGCTTCCAGCACTGCGCGCACTCTGCAAACATCGCAGATCGCTCGGAAGACGGGCCCGCGCGGCCGCGCACTTCGGCCACGTCGTAGATCGCTGTCAGGATGGTAAGCAGCAACCACCGTAGAAGAACAATAGCAAATGCGCAAAACAAATGCCGCCCTACGAACCTCAAATTTCCTGATCTCAAATCAAAAGAAAGAGTCCTATCCGCCGGAGCAATACTCAAAGAGAAAAATATAAGCGTTGGCGAAGACTTTTGTGCAGCCACACGTGAAGTGAGGCGATAATTATTCCAGTTTGCTAAAGACTACCAAGTGCGTTACGAAAAGCTAATCATAACTAAGAAACAATATGTCTACGACCCGATAAGTCAGTGTCAAAGAAAACGACTCGTCACGAACGCGCAGACAATACGGAGCATGCGCGCACCTTTGACGACCGGGCATTCGACGTCCACTGCTCAGACAGCGTACGCCACCTATTCAATACCTCATTTCTTTCTACTAACATGCGAAGCATTATCAACAAAGACTGCAAACGGCCATTGACACATGCGGACTTATCGCGTTAACCGAAACGTGGCTTCATCCACAAACCAGGGACCATGAATTATTCATGAACTCGCGCGATTTTTCTGTTTACCGCTGTGACCGCGATACGCGCCAAGGAGGCGGTGTACTGCTGGCGATAAATAAAAGGCCGCGATCAGATTGCGTTAAAATTACATCTAGTTCAGAGATTGTATGGGCAGTCGTAAAACTAGCATATAAAAAAATAATTTTGGGTATCTTCTGTTGTCCCCAAATTTCACTGCAACATTTGTGAGTGATTTGCACGATGCCATTCATAGTGTTTGCTCTCGTCACACCGCACTGCCAATTTACTTCCTTGGTGATTTTAATATGCCAAATATTATGTGCAACAATGATCCCCCCTTAGTGTATCTTAACCCTTCTACGGTGCAAGATTTCTTGGAATTGTACAATACCTTTTCGCTGACCCAAATCGTCAAGCAACCAACAAGAATAACCACATTTGTTTCGAATGCACTTGGCCTTGCTTTTACTACTACACCCGATCTTATTTCCGACATAACACCCTTGCAAGGCATCAGTGATCAATGCCTACTTTCATTTAAAGTTTCCCTCGAGCGACCAAAACGGATTAAAAAGATCAAGACATTAAGAAATTATAAGAAGGCGGACTTTCTTTCAATTAAGAATGAAATCGCAGTGTTCCTTGATGAGTACTTGCATAAATTTGAATGCCCTAATGTCTAGTCCAAGTGCTTTATCTTTGTTAATAAAGTGACTGAATTAACAGATAGGCAAATCCCTGTTTACACGATCACCTCTAATCTAAAAAAAAAAACATGGTAAAATCGGCAGCTCAAACGCTTGTCTAATAAAAAAAAAAGCGCATGTTTATATCAGCTAATCTAAGCCGCACCAATGCTCGCAGGTTAGCCTAGAAACAGAGCGCCGATGAGTACGCGCAGGCCCTAAAATATGCCAAAGATAATTTCCTAAGCAGCACCATACCTTCCATGCTTAAAACTAGCCCTAAAAAATTTTGGCGCATGTTTAATTTTAAAGACGATGATATAATAGCGCTCAGTGACCTTAATGGTGACGCTATACCGACCAACCAGTATCCCGTAGTCCTCAACGAAGTTTTCGCAAAACATTTTTCTTTACCCAGCAATTCCACTCCACCACACCTACGGCCATATGACCATGATGCAATGTTCCCTCTCATTATCAGCTATGATGGTGTCGCATGCATCATTAGGCCACTAAAACCATCCTCTGCACCGGGTAGTGATCAGATTAATGTGAAATTCCTTCAAAACACAGTTTGCTACCCGTAAAACATCTTAACTAAAATTTTCCAGCAATCATTGCACGATGGTTTTCTCCCATCTGAGTGGAAATCCGGAAGGTAATACAATCCATAAATCAGGTAATAAGAATCCCCTCTAAATTACAGACCAATTTCGCTCACAAGTATATCTTGTAGGATACTAGAGCATAACTTGGCTTCCCACCTAGCTACTTTTGGAGTCGCATTTATTTTTCGCACTATCACAGCTTGGATTTCGCAAATCATACTCGTGTGAAACGCGAATAATACTTTTTGTACACAAAGTAAACGCCATTCTTGACAATAGGTTCTTGGCTGAGTGCATTTTTCTTGACTTTTCTAAAGCCTTTGACAAAGTGTGTCCCAAACTGCTCCTTTATAAATTACGACTACTTAAGATCGATTCCTGCATTATAATCTCGATCGAAAATTTTCTTGCTAACCCTTCTCCGTTTGTTTCAGCTGAAGGCACAAATTCTGAAGAATTCACAGTCCATTCTGGTGTACCGCAGGGCGCAGTCCTCGGTCCTCTTATTTTCCTTGTTTATATTAACGATTTACCATCTTGCGTTTCCACATCCGTTCATTTGTTTGCCGATTATTGCGTAATTTTCCGAGAAATAACAGGTCCGAACGATGTCGCTCTTCTTCAAGCTGACATTAACGGTGTCTTTGAGTGGTGTAATACATGGCTTATGGAACTAAACATTAAAAAATGCTGATTCATGCGACTGTCTAGAAATATTACTAGCCTACCCCTATATCACTTTGCACTACTCGACAGCGTATCTTCATATAAGTACTTCGGAGTTCATATCAGTAGCAATCTAACATGGGATACTCACATCTCTCATGTTGTCTGCAACGCTAATCGCATGCTCGGATATCGTCGTCGTAACATTGCGAAATCGCGTTCGTCTTTCAAACTAATGCTATGTAAAACACTCATTCGCCCTGAGTTACAATATGCCGCTTCGGTTTGGGATCCGCATGATGATACATTCGCTTGAAATGGTGCAAAATAATTCGGTTTGTTTTATACTTTCTAATTGGGTGAGGGAACAAACGCGAGTTAATGAAATCTTAGTTGAAATCAAGAAAAAGAAATGGGCATGGGCAGGACATGTAATGAGGAGGGAAGATAACCGATGGTCATTAAGGGTTGCGGAATGGATCCCAAGGGAAGGGAAGCGTAGCAGGGGTCGGCAGAAAGTTAGGTGGGCGGATGAGATTAAGAAGTTTGCAGGGACGGCATGGCCACAATTGGTACATGACCGGGGTTGTTGGAGAAGTATGGGAGAGGCCTTTGCCCTGCAGTGGGCGTAACCAGGCTGATGATGATGAATTACAATGGAATCGCGAGCATCATGGTAATGAAAGCTAACCCCAAACTACCTACGCTTGCTTCTTGACGTACGATGCTTCGCTTAAGCCTTTTTCACACACTGTATCATCATCCCTTCCTGCGCGATTTACTAATACTTCCTACCCAACGCCTCGAACCGTCTGAATAATGCTCATAAAGTTGGCATTCCGTTGTGTAACACAATGATTCCTACAGTCCTACATACGACGCACATGAAATGATTGCAATTGCCTTCCCAAATTGGTAGCAACAATTTAAGGTCATGAAAGCTTTTTCACTTCATTAACCAATGCTTTGTAACATCTTGTTGTATTGTGCCTCTTAATCGCTGTTATTCTATAATTAGAAACATTGTGCTGCTTCTTGTAGTTAAAATGTTGTTATTTTCCGGTATTTTATACCACTCTGTATTGTCTGTTGAGCCTGAAGGTATCACAAATAAATAAATAAATAAATAAATAAATAAATAAATAAATAAATAAATAAATAAATAGACTCAAGAGTAGTGGGCACACAGCGCGCACAAAGGTATGAGCCATCTGCGGATAATTTTCAACATAAAGCGTGCGCGGCCGTACAAAATACACACTTGTTGGCGGAGTCAAAGCTACCCTCTCCCTTCCACGCGCAGGCACCAGTTCGTGCCGGCTTTCTTCCGGGAAATGTCCATTAGTCCTTCGCGTCGTCTCGCCCTCCCCTGGAGTGGCAACTATTTCTTCCCTTTGTGGCGCTTCTTCTCTGACGAGGGGAGCTCGTTACAGGAAAATTATCAGCGCCCAGCACCGCCTGCACACTCGCCCCGCCGCATGGAGCTCATATGGGTGCCTGCCCACTCTGGGAATCCTGGAAACGAGGCAGCCAACGCTTTAGCCCGAGGTTCTCTCAACCGGTCCAGGGTTCTCACGGGAGCGCATGCATTCATTCAGTGAACTGACGCAAGCCTGCAAAGCCGAGCGTCGGCTCTAACCCCCACCCCATTCCTCCCTCGACAATTATCACCAGACACTTTGGAGGTGGCTCCAAACACGCACCTTACCCTCCCCTTATATACGCTCGCGCTATCACCACGTCCACACCGACCCCTCCTGTACCCTCTGCCACCACACCAAAGACACTCTCGATCACATCCTTTTTCTCTGCCCGGCGGATCCTCCCCCACGGGGCCTGGAGCTCCTTACTACTTGGGAGGCTTGGGAGACCCTACAGCGCTCCGAGGACCCGGCCAAGCCAGCCATTGCCACAGGCTGGGCTGCCAGCGTCATGAGCCTCCGGGACATGAACGTTTGAGCGCAGTGTGGCCGTGCGGGGCCCCAAGGACCTGCGTGTGCGCAACTACCCTGTGAGCAATAAAGTTATCACCACCACAACCTGGGAACTGTCCTCCGACTATATTTCCAGCTTGACTCTCGAGTTCTAGTCTTGCGGGTGACAAGCAGCATGTCGTCTACCGCAGCAATAACAGCGGCGAGAACACAGCGCACGCAACGCTACGTTTCGTCGTGCCACATATACTGTGCTCCCAAACCAGATCGCTTCGAAGTAAAGGCGCGCGTGACCGCGCGCTGCCAAAGTACGACGCCCCCGCTCCATATACCCCTCTCCGTGCCACGGTGCAGTGCGCGCGCAGCAATACAACGCGCCTCCTGCCCTTGTGCAAGCCAGTCACCGGCAGCCTGTTCAATCAATCTCTGTGCGCGGAGCAGCCTTTGCTAATTCGTTCAACTTACATTTGAGGGCACCAAAAGCACCGAGCGTTAGACTGCAGTCACGTGGTATTTTTAAAAATTTCGCGTACTTTAAAGAAAGGCTGGAAAGAAACTAAACAGTGCAGTTATCTCAACATAGACGAAATAATCCGATGTTTGAGAACAAGCGCTACAACTTTTGTATTAAAGATGCTTCGCTAGATTTATTACTTAAAAGCTTAATGACAAAATTTTTGTTAGCTACCCAGCTTAGAGGACTGAAAAAAAAATATTGTAAGGAAGACAACGAACGTTGGTGAACAGTGAGCAGCTTCGGCAGCATCAAGCGCGCAGCAGAGGCTCGAGCTAGGGGAGTGTACTCGGTGCATCCTAGAACCGCTGGTCGCTACGAACCTCAATAAATCTCCTTTATAAGTGGTGGAGCCGTGCGGGGTAACGTTCCACTCTACCATTCTGGAACTCCATTCTCGGCAGACCTTTCCATCGCCACCCGTCCCTTGCGCTGGCACTGTTCACCAGTGGGAGCCTCCCATCTTCAGCGGAACAGACGACAACGACGTTGAAGAGTGCCTGTCGTTCTACGAGCGGGTGAACGTTCACAACAAATGGAATGACTCGGACAAGTTCGCTTTCGTATCATTTTGCCTCGCGGGCGCGGCTACTCGTTGAAAAATCATAAGAGGGATACCCGAACGTGGTCGGCGTTCAAGACGTAGATTACAGAAGTATTTGACCTACCCACCGACAGGAAACTCCGAGCCGAGCAGCGTTTGCGCACACGCGCACAGGACACGGGTGACACATTCGCCAGCTATATAGAAGATGTTCTCGATTTGTGCAGGCGCGTGAACGCTGCCATGACGGAAGCGGAAAAGATCAAGCACGTGATGAAGCGAATCGATGAGGACGCGTTCCAGATGCTTCTGGCCAAGGACCCGCGCACTGTTGGCGACGTTATGAGCTTGTGCCAGAGCTATGACGAATTACGTAAGTAGCGAGCTCTGACAAGGCGACATCCCACACCAAATGCGGGGTCACTCTGCAGCCTGACCACCGGCCCCGAACAAGCCTCCCTGATATCCCAAATCAAGGATTACGTCCACGAAGTCGCACGACAGCTATCTCTGGTGTCCATCACTCAGGAGTCTGCCAGCACTTTGCCGTCTCATCTCCGTGACGTGATTCATGAAGAGGTCGCGGGAGCGCTGCTGGCTGTTCACCAGTGTTCTGTTCTAAGCAGCAGACAAACGCTTCTCAGGCAGCAACGCAAAAAGCCCTTTATTCGAGGCAGCAGCGTACTTTTATAGATAATGCTGCATGCCGGTCAGGCACACGTCATTCACGGTACAATCTAATCATACCGACTGGCCGATACCGAACATTCCTTCCTCCTTAATTAAAGCTACACGCGTTTCTTTCCGCGCTCATAATTGGATGTTTGATAGCGATAAGGAGGACGCCTTGTGGGATTACTTCTTCGCAAAAGGGCATCTTTAGGTGATGCCATGGTTGATGCGGTGATACTTGAAGGCTGCGCTGCTGAGTGTCTGGCCTCAGGCTGCGATGCCAGTTCCTTAGTTGAAATGGAGTCATTTAAGCGAACGCCCTCAAACTGGTCCGCAGCAGGACCACTAATAGTGGACTCAGCAGGTGGATTTTCTTCTGAGGGTGTTGATAGAAAATCTCGCTGAATACGGGCACTTGAAGTGGGCTCAGGATGCGCTTCTTTTGCGACGTCCGGATGGAATGAAGTATTTGGTCTCGCAATCCAGCTGAGTCTCAAGTGGTCGATATGCCCAAAACGGAAATGGTCACCGACTTTGACTACAAACGTAGAGTCGCTTTCGCGTTGCACTACGATAGCTTCCTCCCATGACAGGGTTTCCCCACTCGTAGTCTTGACGAGAACTGTAGCACCGGCTTCATCTGCGAGTCCCAGCATTGGCCCTCGTTGCGATGAGTGGTGCCTCTGTCTTGACGGCTGCGCATATCCTGCACAAAACTTAGCTTCAGGAGTGAAAGCTTCACTCGAGGTTGTCGTTTCAGGGACAGCTCAACCCGCGTTCTTCCTGTTACGGAATTCGGGGTGTTCCTGTAAGCAAGCAAGAAGTCGTTAAGTCGTTGATGCAGAGTTCTGTTTTGGCCTGTTAGGTTATCGTGAAGCACTTGCTTGAGTAGAGTGGCTTTTGACGTTTGAACTAGCCTTTCTGCTGCCCCGTTTGATGAAGCATGGTATGATGGCGTACGCGTGTGTCGAATCCCGTGAGAACAGGTGAAATTGGAGAACTCGTGCGCAGTAAACTGAGGTCCGTTGTCGCTGATCAGTTCCTCCGGGTAGCCATACGCTGCGAATATCTCCTTGAGACAGTCGCTTGTTTGTGACGTCGTTGTAGTGCGGAGGCATTTTGCTTCTATCATACACAATGAGTGAGAGTCTACTAGAAGGGAAAACATGAAGCCATACTTCATGGCGAAATCAACATGGACTCTCTGCAAAACACGGGTTGGGTAAGTCCATGGATGCAATGGTCCTCTGCCTTTACGGGCATAGTTGTTTGGCACACCGTACATCGACGGACAATGTCTTCAATGTTCTTGTAAATCCATGGCCACCTGACAAACGACCTAGCAAGCATCCTCATTCTTTGCATTCCAGGGTGCTCTTCATGCAGCAATGTTAATACTGCTTCACTAAGTTCATCCGCAATGATAGCTCGCTTGCCCCACGTGACACAGCCTTGCTCGTACGATAGTTCGTTTCGACGAACGCAAAAGGGCTGAAATTTATCATCGTGGTGCGCGGGCCAGCCAAATAAGGTGAACTGCACGACTTTGGAATGAAAGCGGTTCCTTTTAGCCGCAGCAACCACCTGGCTCGCAGTTAGAGGCGTTGCCTCAAATACTGCAAGACATTCTTCAGTGTCGTCTTTAGGCTTGACTAGAAGTGGAAACCTTGAAAGTGCATCGGCAACTTCAATGTTTTTGCTGTTTCTGTAGCGCAAAGTGTACTGATAAGCTATTAAGGTGATAACTCAACGCTGAATCCTTGCTGCGGCCAAAGAAGAAATTGGTTTATCCGATGCCAAGATCCCCAACAGCGGTTGGTGGTCTGTATACAGCGTGAATTTGCGCCCGTATAAGTATCTATGAAACCTGCTTAGACCAAGAATTAGGGCCAGGGCTTCCTTCTCGCCTTGCGCATAGTTGCGTTCCGCTGCATTTAATGCTCTGGAGGCAAATGCGATGGGTCTTTCTGAGCCATCGGGCATGACGTGAAAAATTACGGCCCCAAGACTATAGGCCGACGCGTCGCAGCTTAAACCGATTGGCTTTTTCATGTCGTAACAAGTCAGAACTTGACTGTCGATGAGGCGCTGCTTGGCTTCCACGAATGATCTTGAGCATGCGTCCGTCCTCACCCAACTCGTGTACTTTTTGAGCAGGTCGTACATTGGTGCAGCTACTGTAGCTAAATCTTTGATGAATTTTGCGTAGAAATTCAGCAGGCCCAAAAAGGCTCGCAGTTCAGTTAAGTTGCTTGGCTGAGGTGCTTCCGTGATTGCCTTTATCTTTGTTGGGGTCGGAAAAATGCCATCTGATGTCACTTTCTGACCCAGATAAACGACAGACTGTTTGAAAAATCCAGACTTCTGTTGTTCTACAGTGACATGGTGCTTTGACAGTCGTTGAAGCACCTTTTCCACGGTTTCTTGACAGTCGTTGTCGCCTACGACGATGACGTCGTCGATATAGCAACCCACTTTTGGAATCCCTTTTAAGACTTCGTCCATTAAAGACTGAAAGATAGCGGGTGCGCTAGAGATATCGAATGGAAGGCGCTAAGGTTGAAATACTCAGAGATGAATGTTCACCGTTAGCAACGCTTTACTTTCCTCAGCAAGTGGCACACGTTGATAGGCTTGCGATAGATCCAGGACGCAAAAGATTTTGCCTCCCGCGAGCATGGAATACAAATCATCCGGCAATGGCAGAGGGTAATGGTCCGTTTTTAGAACAGGATTAACCATGACCTTGTAGTCGCCACATAACCTCAATCCTGTGCCGCCTTTCTTCGCGACCACCACCAGAGGCATTGTCCAGTCGCTTTTCGTGACCCTCTTTAGTATTCCGGCTTGCTCGAGCTTTTCCAACTCCTTTGCAACTTCCTCTTTGATAGCAAACGGTATTGGCCGTTCTTTTGAGAACACTGGTTGAGCCCCTTCTTTAACAAAGATGCGAGCTTCGAAGTTTTTGACGACACCCGGGTTGCTCTTGAAAACCTCGGGATACTTCTTCCGTAAAGCTCCTACCCTCTGCTCGAGTGGTCTATCCGTGGACAGACTGTAAACTGCTTTCCAGTTTATCTGCAGTTTTTCCAGCCAGTCTCTTCCCATGAGAGCGGGCAACGGCGTTCCGTTTCCCTGCACTACCACTATGGGCAAAGAGATCTGGCTTCCTTCCTGTTTGACTAATACGTTTGCTGTTACAAGTACCTTCAGCTTTACTTTTGTGTAAGTGCGCAACTACACCTTTGATTCCACACATATGATATGGGGAAATACTGCTTATACAACTGCTCTGGTACGATCGTGACCGCTGCATCGGTGTCAATTACCAGCGAAACAGTCTTCCCTTCAATGTTCAGATCGACTCTGTAGCCCCTTGAACTTTTGCCCGAGTAGAACACAGTTGGACAACTCAAGTCTTCAGATTCCTCGTCCGTGGTGTCGACATATCTGACAGCTTTTGCACCTCTTTTGCAAACGGCTTGCAAATTTCTGCAGGTGTGGTTCCGATACCAACATTTTTCTCCCGCATGACGCTTTCCGCAATGCCTGCACGCACTTCGTTGCTATCCCTCTCGCTTATCTTTTGACCATGCAACCGTCCTCGATTTCCTTTCCTTATCACGGTGACGTTCGCCCTGAATGGCGTTGACGCTGCATGGTTTCGTGTCAAACTCATGCATTTGCTTCGCCTGTTGCGCAGCTAGCTATTTTTCTAGCGCTGTCTTGCACGCTAGTTCGAACGTCAAGTCAGCCTGTGCAAAAAAAGCCCGTTGCGTTTCCTCGTCACGCAAACCAGCCACTAGTCTGTCCCTTAAGGCATCATTTCAAAACGTGCCGAAATTGCAATCTCTTGCAGAATGCTTCAGTTCAGTGAAGAAATCTTTGACACTTTCATTTCCTTGCTGCATTCGGTGAATAAATTTACAACGCTGTGCGATAATTGAGTGAGCTGGGCTGAAATGAGCTTCCAGAAGCTGTTTAATTTCTTCGAAGGTCTTCTGAGAAGGCAAATGAGGCACAGTTATCTTCCTCAGCTCTTCATATGCTTGTGCGCCAAGTACGTTCAGAAACAACTGCAGTTTCTTGTCTCAAGGGATATCATTTATGTCTACGTAGTTCTCGAAGCGTTCAAAATACGAGCGTATGTTTTTGATTTTTTGGTCGTATTCTGTCATTCTGCCGAGCTTCGGACCACGTCTGGATTCTGCCATAATGAGCAAATTTAACTTATTTGCCCAGCCTTGATGTACCTTTTCCGTACTGTCGGTTCTTGTTCGCTTGCTCCAGCCAGCCGCTGAAGTCCATGCAAGGGCTCCTGACGCCTTGCTTCCTCGCGACGTGCTTGCGCTTCTCCAGTATGTCGATGAAGTCGTGGTTGCAAGGGCTCCGTGTCGCCTTGCACTGTAGGCGGTTCGGCCTCGTGACTGCTGCTGGCCGGCGGTGGTTTACTGAGCGCCGAATCCCATCCTTGTCACCAGATGTTCTGTTCTAAGCAGCAGACAGACGCTTTGTGGCAGCAACGCAAAAAGCCCTTTATTCGATGCAGCAGCGTACTTTTATAGATAACGCTGCATGCCGGTAAGGCACACGTCATTGGTGGTAAAATCTTATCATACCGCCTGGCCGATACAGAACAACCAGCAGGAAGTCGTGACTACACCAGTCACGTATGCTACGGCTGCTGCAACGGCCCCTCGCAGTGTGCCCGTGCGTCGCTTCCAGCAGCGTATGCACCGCCCTCCCCCTTCCGTCCCCTGGACCACCACTGGTGTCGCTAACCCGTGGCGTACGCCGGACAATCGCCCTATATGCTTCGCATGTAGGTATCCCGGTCATATCGCAAAGGTTCTGCCACCGCCGATAGCAGGCGTTCGATGACGATCGACGGGTGCCCTATGAGCCGCCTGATCCAAATGCGCCTTACCGACCCTTCGACTCATCCCCAGCTCGCTCCGAGACTGATCGCCGTCCTTGCTTCGAACGCCTCCGGTCACCCTCCCCCGTCGCCGATCACTTTCCCCTATGCATCGACGACCCGTGTCTAGCGAAGAGAGAAACTAAACGTCGCCGTTCCCTAGGCGAGGGCTGCGCAAGTGTCGACACGCCGAAGTCCTCCTCCTTTACCTGCCAATGGCATTGATGTGTTTATCAAAAATGTCGCTACAGTCGCCCTCGTCGATACCGGTGCCGCTATTTCAGTTATGGATGCGAGGTTTTGCAGCTCGCTCCGTAACGTGACGACGTCTCCGTCTGGATTGTCACTTCGAACAGCGAGTGCTCATCCGATTCGCCCTACCGCTGCTTGTACAGTCGAGCGCGATTTGAAGGTTATCGCGCGAGCGTCAACCAGCCCAGCACTCCAGGCACCTGGCGGCCGGTTTCGGAACAGGAAAAATCATGATTTCGCACTCTTCTCTCCCTCGTTCGCTGTTACATACAACAACCATCACCCCGCGACAAACTCACCGCCCTTTCTCTCTATTCTACGCTTTCCATTTGTTGCGATAAAGTGCGGACTTGGTTACCTCGTATCTTCGCGGGCTTAAGCTAATGTTCTTGGTCACCCATTCTTCCTGGCTCAGCAGCAATGACGTTACATAGGTTAGATACAGCTTCGTAACGTCCAATTTCAGATAATACAGAAGAATACGTCGTGCGCACTGCGATCACTGCCTGTTCGCAGAACCAAAAAAAAGAAAAAAAAGAAACTGATAGCCCAGCAGGGAGTGACGGCTGCTGAAGGAACAGCAAAAAGAGTGAGGGAAGCAGGCCTGATACCACCCTCGCCTCGGCAGAGAGTTCTGGGCCATGGCGCTGTTCGCGTTCCCGGTCGACGCTCGCGCGATAACCGTCAAATCGCGCTCGACTGTACTGCCCGTGTGACCATACATGATGTTTTATATACGATTGAATTCATAGTTCTTTCATCGTGCTCCCACACCGTTATTCTAGGATGGGATTTGCTCTCACACCACAATGCCATCATCAAATACGCTCGTTCTGAGATTGAACTTTTCCGACTTATTGACCTGGCCTCGGTCGATGCTCATCCTGCCGCTAAAATCGTCGTGAAAGAAAGCACCTGTATTCTCCCGTGCTCTTCAGCATTCGTAGCAGTCGTCTGTAGTATTATATCCGACGGGATGGTCTTCTTCATGCTCTCTCATCAATTTGTTACCCGGAAAGCACTTCCTTTGGCCTTTGCAGCTCTTGACCATGCCGCCGGTGTCAGCACGATGCCCATTTACAATCACCTTTCATCGCCGCTATCTCTGCTCCGCCGCGAATGCCTTGGTTACGTCTAGTCGGTCGATTCAACGCGAGTTATCTTCGTCTTAGACGAAGTGCCTTCTACTGCCGTCCATGAACTGAGTGCCCTCTCCATACCAGACTCAACATCGACTGGTGTGTTCAGCCCATTCATCGCCGAAGATCTGACGCATTCGCAGCGATCTCAACTGCTCTCAATTCTTCAGCAATTCCGCCGTTCTTTCCACGTTGCGCAAACATCTCTTCGCTGTGCATCGATGGTCGAGCGTTACATCGACACTGGCTTTCACTTACTGCTGCGACAAAGACCATATCGCGTGTTCGCTACGGAATGTCGCGTCATTGCCGACCAGGTCGATTACATGCTCTGTCGAGGCGTCATTCAACCTTCACAGAGCCCATGGGCCTCTCCCGTGGTCCTCGTCACAAAGAAAGACGGTTGCATCCGCGTCTGTGTTGATTTAACATGGTTGAATAAAATCACGCTGAAGGACGTCTACCCATTACGACGAATCGATGATGCTCGGGACTGTTTGCAGGGAGCAAAGTTTTTTTCTTCGCTGGATTTGCGGTCAGGCTACTGGCAGGTTCCCATGGCAGAGGCGGATCGCCCGAAAACTGCCTTTGTTGCACCAGACGGCTTGTATGAATTCACCGTCATGCCTTTCGGACTTTGCAACGCACATGCTATGCTCGAAAGAATGATAGATAATGTTCTGCGTGGCCTCAAATTGAAAATCTATCTTTGCTATCGTGAGGACATTGTTGTGTTCGCCCATGATTTCGCAAGGCACCTGATCCGCTTCCAGCACGTACTCACTTGCTTGACCAACGCCGGGTTGCAATTTAACCTGAATAAGTGTCGATTTGCTGTTCGTCAGCTCATAATTTTAGGCAATGCCATGTTAAAGGAGGGCATTCGCCTGGACCCCGAGAAGCTACGTGCTGTTACTGCGTTCCCAAAACCTACCATTATGAAAGAGCTACGCAGTTTTATCGGCCTCTGCTCTTACTTCCGGCGATTCGTTCGAAACTTTGCGTCAATTATATCACCTCTCCCGCAGCTCCTTGGTGGTGCAAGAGATCTCCCATCATGGTCTCCAGAGTGTGACGACGTCTTCACAACCTTGCGCCGTCTTCTCACGAGGCCACCCCCCCCCCCCCCCCATTCTTCGCCATTTCGACCCTCAAGCGCCAACCGATATCCATACCGATGCAAGCGGTGTAGACCTTGGCGCTGTGCTGGCACAGCGTCAACCTGGCCACACACAATACGTCGTCGCCTACGCGAGTCGCACGTTAAGCAAGGCAGATACAAATTACAGCGTTGGAGAAAAGGGATATTTGGCCATTGTGTGGGCTCTTGGCAAGTTTCGCCCATATTTATACTACCGATCGTTTGACGTAGTGACCAACCGCCACGCACTATGTTGGCTGTCGACGCTCAAAGAACCATCGGGCCGCCTTGACCGCTGGGCATTCCGAATCCAAGAATGTGACATCCGCGTGGTTTACCATTCCGGGTGAAAGCACTCCGCCGCTGACGCACTATCCCGGTCACGGTTTCCTCCGAAGGCCAGCCACGACTCCTCCTGCGAGTGCACATTGTCCTCTCTGGACTTTGACACTATCGCTGCTGCGCAACGTAATGATCCCTGGACTGTATCTGTGCTCGCCCTTCTCTCGGATAGGTCGAAAGTTTCAGCGTCACGCACGCTTCGGTGCCAAGTTCCTCATTTTGCGATTCGAGACCAGCTACTGTATCGACGCAACTGTGCCCCAGAGGGACGCACCTAGTTACTCATGATTCCGATAACCTTGCAATCACAGCTCTGTTCCTCGTTCCACGTCGACCCTCAGTGTCGCCACACGGGAGTCTTCAAGACCTGCGAAAGACTTGGACACCGCTATTACTTGCGGAGAATGTACAATTTCGTTGGAAACTTCGTGCACTCTTGCCATGAGTACCAACGCCGTAAAACGCCACCGCACTACTCCGCCGGTGAATTCCAGCCTTTACAATGGCCATCCCGACCCTCCGATTGTGTGGGCATAGATCTCTACGGGCCACTTCTGTTGACTGCTACCGGTGACAGGTGGATAATTGTTATGGTAGACTGCTTAACATGTTACGCGGAGACTGCTACTCTACCAAATGCTACTGCGCAGGAGGTCGCCAATTTCATACTTCGCCGTTTTCTCCTTCGTCATGGAGGTCCGCGTAAACTTTTAAATGACAGAGGCCGCGCCTCCTTGTCTGAAATCGTCGAGCAATTTGCTTGCTGAATACGCTATTGTTCATTGTAAATGCACTGCTTAACACCTACAGAATAACGGTACCACGGAACGCTTTATTCGAACTCTTCGTTACATGCTCGCCATTTATGTCTCACCTGATCACTATAATTGGGACCTAGTTCTTCCATTTGTCACCTATTACAACACCACGACTCAGGTCACTACCGGATTCTCACCCTTTTACCTTCTTTACGGCCGTCATTCTTCGCACACAATCGACACCATTCTGCCCTACCGGCCGGACCAATGCGAATGCCTGCCGATTTCGGAAGGCGTCAGACACGCCGAAGAATGTCGCCAGCTGGCCCGCCGATTCACCTCGGATGACCGGAACCGTCAAAAAGCCGTTCACGACGCCCATAAGTCGACTCTCACTTTTCTCCCGAACACTCTCGTCTAGTTGTTAGTGCCACACCACACGCCTGGGCTCGCTTCAAAACTACTTCCCAAGTACGACGGGCGATACCGCGTTCTCGAGAGAACATCACCCGTTAATTAGGTGGTAGAGCCGCTAACGCCGCCGTCCGACATGCGACGTTGTAACGGCGGATTCGTTCACATTTACCGTCTCAAGCCGTATCACCATTCTACCGTCCTTCCAGAAAACTAAGTCGCTAGGATAGCCGATTTATATCCGCAGGGCCATTGTACGGAAGATAACGAACGTGAACACAGAGTCAGCAGCATCGGCAGCATCAAGCGCGTAGCAGAGGCTTGAGCAAGGGGATTGTGCTTGGTGCATCCTAGAACTGCCGGTCGCTACGAACCTCAATAAATCTCCTTTATATTATCATGACGTGCTCCATATGGCTCAGAACAATACTGTGGCAATGCGACACGAGTAGCGCCTATGTTTCTTTTTAAATACTTGGCCCAAGTTATTAATAAAACAAAAATAAGACATCCACCGAAACTTAGCTAAGTGCTACAAAGGAAACCCATACGGGTTCCTCGAAAGAAAAGCTTCGCAGTTGAAGAAAAATTCGTCCTGTTCAGGGACAACTGCGAAGCTTTTCTTTCGAGGGAACTCGTGTGGGTTTCCTTCGTAGCATTTAGTTAAGTGTGAGAGCATGTCTTATTTTCCCTTCTTTAATTACTTCTCCCCACCGTGTGGGTTTCCGCAGAACAATTACGTCGTTTGCTCCAGTTAGCTGAAACACCCTGCATAATTTTGCATTGATGAAGGAGAGGCTTCACTCGTTCAGAAAGGAACACGCCCCTTCGGTCACTAAGAGTTCGCCAGGAGCACCGTAGCGTAGAAGGAGCTGATAGAAGATGAAGAAAGCGACGTCGTGCGCTGTGGCCACTGGGAGGGCAGCGGTTTCCGCATGTTGCGTCAGGCGATCGCGCGCAACTATGACCAAACAGTTGCCAGCAGCCGTACATGGGAGAGGATGATATAAATAAATATCGACACGGTCAAAGGGGCAGACTGGGCATGCAAGTCGCTGCTGAATGAGGAGCCATTTTGCGAGCTTCGCAATCGGGGCACGAGCGGACATATTTGCTTGCGCAATTATACGTGTCCCGCCAGTAATATTGAAGCCGAAGGCGTGTGTAGGCCTTGGGCACACTGCCATAGCCACACTGAGGGTCGGTGTGAAATGAAGCGCAGAAATTGCTACGGAATTGGCACGGCACTACTTGCGGCCATCGCAATGGTAATTTAGACATAGTACAGAAGTCCTCTTGAACTGTGAAACGTGACGCTTGAAGGCGAAGCGCACGAGACACTGGTAGTCGGACAGGATTCTTTTGAAGGTTCAGGAGAGCGGCTATTCATGTATCTTTTTGCTGCTCTGAAGCGAAGTCAGTGATGTGCATAGGGAAGAGAGCAGGCGTCAGAGGCGAAACGCCTTCGACGTCGGGCAGGATCGGCGAACGTGATAAAGCGTCGATTCTCAGAATGTTTGCACCAAGAGCGGTAGACACGCCTGATGACGTATTCCTGTATACGTAGGGCACATCGCGCAAGGTGGCCAGAGGGGCCTTTGATGGACGACAACCAGCAAAGCACATCGTGGTCTAAGGTGACGTCGAAAGGCGGACCGTAAAGACAAAGCCGAAATTTGGCAAGAGCCCACACAACAGCTAGGCATTTTTTTGAGTCACAGAATAGTTCATTTGAGCTTTGACGAGAATTCGGCTGGCGTAGGCTACGGCGTACTCGCCAAAGCCAGGTTTTCGTTTCGCTAGCACTGCAACCTGACCGATGAGTGTGAAATTCTGTAGGGGTATTCGGCCCGAAGTGATGCAATATTTGTAGCGGGGTAGGTAGACGGCGTAGGGTGGTGAAAGCGGCGTCACGCTCTTTTGACCCGGTAGAAAGGTAATTGGTGCCGGCAAGAAGATGTGTGAGTGGCGCAATGATGGTTGCTAAATTTCGCACAAAACGGTGAAAATGTGAGCAGAGGGCTATGTGTCATTGGTTCAGGAAATTCGGCCATGGAATGGAGCTTAATAGGATCAGAAAGCACGCCATGTTTGGGTATAAAATGACCTATTACAGGTAATTCCTTTGTACCGATATAACACTTCTTTAAGTTAAACTGCAGGCCAGCTTGCGTAAGGCAGGTCAAAACTTGTTCCAAGAGTTTAAGATGTGTCTGGAAGTCAGGTGGAAACACCACAATGTCGTATAAATAACAGAAGCATGATTTTTACTACAGGTCACGAAGAATAGTGTTTATCTTACGTTCAAAGGTCGCCGGCGAATTACGAATACCGAAAGGCGCCACGTTAAATTCGTACAAGCCGTCGAATGTGACTAACGCGGCCCTACAGCGATGAGCCTCGGCGATGGGCACCTCCAGGTATCTAGAGCGAAGATTTGTTATGCTAATGGACTGCTTGATGGCTGAATAACGCTACCCGCCGTGGTTGCTCAGTGGCTATGGTGTTGGGCTGCTGAGCACGAGGTCGCGGGATCGAATCCCGGCCATGGCGGCCGCATTTCGATGGGGGCGCAATGCGAAAACACCCGTGTGCTTAGATTTGGGTGCACGTTAAAGAACCCCAGGTGGTCGAAATTTCCGGAGTCCTTCACTACGGCGGGCCTCATAATCAGAAAGTGGTTTGGGCACGTTAAACCCCATAGTTTTTAGTGAAAGCTGAATAACGCTGCCAGTGAGCATGTCGGTCCCCTACTCGTCAATAACCCGCCTCTCTGCGGCCGAAACCAGGCAAGGTCACTCCCGCCGTGGAGCATGAGATTCAGTGTGGATGGTGTGGGAGACCGCTGTCTCTGGACCCAAACTAGTTGTCCGGCAATGGATGAAGAGCTGAATTGATGAAAAGACGCAGAAGCTCGGCGCGCTGCTTCGGAATAAGGTTCCCGTTGATGGATGTAGTAAAAGGGTGCGGCGAAGTACTCGAAGACACAGGGTCTACAGCGGCGATACAAGCAGCAGGTGGGCCTCCGTGTGTATTGAAAAGTAAGTGCATCAGCTAATCACGGCGGAGGCCCTTGTAAAACACATGTGAGTGGCACCAGCACTGAAATCAAGCCCGGCGAATGGCAGGGGAACCATTATGCGGCACTCGAAGAGGTCAGATGGCATAAAAAGCACATTACCTTCACAGAGGTTGTCGAACGACAAAGGGACGACCGCAGACGGCCACAGAGGTACGTTGACTTCTTCCGTGACGAAAAGCTTGGCAGGAGGCTGCTCTTCAGGTGGTGTGTCGCAAAGAGGAAAGATCGCAACCTTGACGCCGGCGCAGTCAATGATGGCAGGATGGCTTGATAGAAAATCCCATCCCAAGATGACGTCATGACAACAAGAGGCGAGAACAAAAAACCGACGACTTGTGAAAGAGTATTCGTCCGATGGGCTCATGCATTCGAAAGGCGTAACCGGTAAAGCCCGTTGTTGAAATTCTCTGGGTGTGTAGTTGAATGTGGGTGGCCAGTAGCGAGCAGTAGGTGGCATCGGGCGCCGGCAGAAAGGCGCCTCGTGGCACGCAGTTTCGCAGGCGTAACAAATCGGCTGGCTTTCTCGTGTGCGCCATGCGTTTTGCACACGGGAATACTGTGCCACTAATTGGGCGGGAGACGGTGATACCCTTGTTGGTGCATGAAACGCGGTCATCGTGGCAACCTGCGCACATCTTACTGGTCTCGCAACAGGAATGTTCTAAAGGCAGGGATAATGCACTCGGCGTCTTGATGCTAGAGGACGTGTTGCTGCGTCGGCGTCACCCTCTTCGCGAAAGCTGGTGGGCACCCTCTTCGCGAACAAAGTGTATAACCTGCACCATCGGCGAAGAGTCGTCGGCGGAAACCGTCAAGCCAGAGGGAGAGCATACCAGTGAATACTGCATGGCGAGCTGCTGCTTGTGCAACTCGTCAGAATAGAACACGCTATCCCGCTTGACCCGAGCATCGGCCGCTCCCGACATTCAGCGGATGGCCGGTCTAAATAAACAGTGGCCATGGTGGCTACTTCTTGGCGCCGCCTTCCAGACTAATTCCAGACACAGGAATGGAGAACCTCAGCAACCGCGAACAAAGTTTAATGGGTTTTGTTGAGTTTATATGTTAGTATCCACAAACTACAGGCACCAGAACAAAAATAAAGCTCCTAAGCCATACCACTCTGTGAGGGTGATTGACCAGCGAAGCTGTTTAGACAACGACACGAACGTGACACATAAATATAAACAAAGGTACGAGCTCATTTATTGCCTTGATGGGTGGTCATTGTGACGAAAGCTATGCACACTCATTTATTGTCTTGATCAGTGGTCATTACTTCAATCGTAACGGCAATCACCTTCTTTGATGATGTCATGTTGATGCATGTACACCGCTGGGTGGTCGGTTCGGCTGCATCCGTGTGTTATCGCAAGGAATAGGTCAGAAAAACGTAGGCGTAATACGCTCCTTTTTCGGTACCGACACATATATATTGAAATTACCGACAACGACAACAGGGGTAGTGTCACCGAAGCTAATTCTGGCAAAGTGAGCTTGCGGGGCATGATGCCTACGGGACTATGAGCCATTGCATTTTGTTAGCTTAATGGGGTATGCCCGATTGATGCTGATAATTTTTTGTTCACGGGGAACAAAAATGCATGATACCCTAGCGATATACATGCTTCGCTGTAATAAATTTTATGGAGATAATGTTGTAATTAGCAAATTACAGAAAAAGAAAAAAAATGAAGCATCAATTGTACAGCTCTGCAACTCAGTATCACCATTCTTTGAACAGCATCGACCGAGATATCCAAATGATAAAATATAGGCGCACTGCTCTGATGTATACTACTACTTCGAGAGTGGGACTTTTACAAAACCTTCGTAAAGAATCTGAGAATTGATATTCACCTTTGTCCTCTGTAATTCTGTAAACTGCAAATGCAGTTTACATAATTACAATAAGTGTTCATAGTGCACAGCTATGTATTAGTAAACTTCGTGCTTCAATTTCTGAACTTGCAGATTTCCGCCAATATTGTAAAATACATGATGTCAAAAATGAAGATGACCGCTTCCTAGAACTGGTACAATTGTGCTTTCTCCCAAAATGCGACCGATTGGGACCGCAGCATCCAAGCGCTGAGTCGATGTACAGCATAAATCCCTGCTTGCTGACGGACATTTTTTTATGATTATTTATTCATTTAGTAATACTGCCTGCCGATGAAGGGCCATTACAGGAGGGGATGATACGAACACGTAACAGTATTACAGTATGACCGCAAAAACAAGCAAATGAACAACTGCAGACGTCTCAGGAGGGATGCGAATCAGTTTCAATTCTATGCACCGTACAAATTCTTCCCCAAAATCGGAAAAAGATGAACAGACACTTTTGGCAAAAGAATAACGTGCACATATTTCAAAATTCTTCGACGCATGAGGCTGACATGACGGAGTCGGGGAGCGCATTCCATTCTGTAATACCTCTCGGGATAAAGCTGTACTTAAAACAGTACTTTCTGACTTGAGAGGGTGTGATGGACTGGATATCACGATGTCTGGATATTTCATATGTAGAGATATTGAAGTACTTGTGTTTGTCGACAAGGAAGTGACCATTAATGGTCACTTGCTTCGAGGTCCTCTCCTGCGCTACCACTGAATGGCTTGACTATAGTTGCAATAGCTGCAGGCCTTTTTCAAATATGTGTAAACCCAACCTACACGTGCGGCAGCACTTCAGCTTGTCTGTCAGCCTCGATCTCACGTAAATGCAGTAAACTCTTCGCGTTATGCAGGGCATTGCTCGCACGCTCTTGTACCCCCACTGCCGGGCATCATCCTTGAAGGCGGTCAGGCGGCTCTCGTGTTCGAGATAAAGGAGAACGGAGTGTCTGAAAGCAGCTCACAACGTCCCCGCCCAGCTACCACCGCTTGCTTGCCTTCTTCGACAGCGCCTTCGCCGTCAGTGCACTGCTAACACCTGCACCGGTCATCATCATCGTCGCTCACTGCCGCGACTCCGTTCATGGGAAGGGTGCGCCGACGTCAGCCTAGGGTGGCAGCCACATGGCGACCTCCAGCGACTGCCGTGGGCTTCAACGGCTCGGAGACAAAATATTGCGACCATAAGGTTTGGCATTCTTCTACACACTGGCTTCATATATCTATACCATTTTTGTAGTTAAATATTCTGAAGTCATGCGACATCATGCGAAGTCACCATGCGACAGAGTCCTGCATAACAGGTGTTGCCATAGAGAGCACAGGAGGTGAAGCTAAAGCTGTGACTGTGATTATGTTTATAATACTTTGCTTGATAAAGTTGGGGTACACGCTAATAATAGCGCTTATGGCGCCCGACCTCCTAAAATAAAGTTTATTTGTGTTCCGAAAGCAAAGCGAACAAGTCAGCGTTAACAAAAGTTATCAGTATAGTTCGCGGTCGTCAAGCACAGCGCAGTGGCAAACAGTCGGCCTCGATGGCTTTACAGGCAGTCGCCTAAAATTCATCGGACATGTTAAGATGAAGTGTTACTTAGCGGGTTTCGCATAGAGAGGCATCGTGATGGCATCGACTGCCCTGCACCAACAAATCATCTTTTGTGCACATGATGAAAAAGGGGAAAAAATTGCACTGTATAGAGGATATACCTCGAAGAGCAAGGTTTACATGTTGAAATGCAAATCTTGATATTTAGCATGTAATTAAGGCTGGTGCATTGCATGGTTAAAACGAACCTCTGCAACGACGTTCATTACATTGAGATGTCAGTGTTTGACGTACGGCTGAAAACGATTGATTTGTTTCAACATACTGCAGGCCAATGCTTCGCGCAAGCAGAAGTGAAATAATAGATTATTTTGCACTGAAATGAGTAAAAATGGGCAATTTCATCAGCACACAGATAAAACAACACACACAAATAAATAGAAACGTACATAAAGCAAAATTTGAGATGGCAAATATACGTTCCAGTGACCCAGCAACATCTTATGAGGAAGAAAAAAAACATATGGCGGTAACGAATTCCACTCTTACACTGCTCTATGGAAAAAACTGCATTTAATACTGTTCGTTTTCGAAAAAATTGCAGCTAGTAAATACTCATCAACGTTACGGGTCCTCACTGGAGGAGGCTTAATGCGCACTGGAAGCTGGAGTTTATTTTTTCTTGATAGGCTATTACAAAGCAATATCAATCGTGCACTTTTTCTGTGGGTTTCTTGTGTTTTAATGTTCTGTAAATGCATTAACTGTGACGGGGAGTCTTCTCTTCTATATTTGCCGAATATAAACCCAACAGCTTTCATACTGATTTCTTCAAGCTGTATAATGTATTTCCTCGTGTATACGGGTCCCATACTGGTGAATCATATTCGATTAAAGGCCTTTATAAGACAAGTGTCACAAGCCAATTTATTGATGTGTGCAGGGAAGCTTTTAGTTATCTCCGTAAAACTCATGGTCAAGATGAAAAAAAGCAGCGTAATTAACCTTTTGGGCGATTCCTGAAAAATGGGAAACAAGCCCAGTGCCAATCATTACGAAAACTGTAAAGACATTATAATGATAATCTGCGTTCCCTTCAAGGATGAAAGACCATGGCTGTAATGCGACTGGAAACGAGACTCACCCGTTCGGCACCAGCCATTGGCGTCCACGATCTCTGCAGTCTCGCGCGGCAACTTGTAGTAGCCGCGCATCATGGAGGCCGTGCGGAAGGCCACTTCACCATGCTCGTGCGGTCCCAGGGCGCACCCGGTCTGGAGGCAGATGAACTGCGTTGCCATAAAATAATGTCACCGTTCAAGCGCTCTCTTGGATCACAAGAAGTTGCAAACAGATTCACCAGGCAAAGTTGCAAGACGTAAGCTTCGTGGGGCTTTCTGTGGGCTGATATGCTTTTATCGAAATAAGTAAACTGGGTTTGCGTTGATTTTGGTGCTATTGGTGATGCGTGTCGCGTTGAATCTTCGAATGCCTTCCCTATGTGGCGCTCGCCGTGAGACTACTCGCTCTACTCAACGCTTTATGGCATGTTCTGTGGCGCATTTGCCTCGTTTTCCGACTCGTGAAGGAAACATTTGCTTACTGCATCAGCGCTTTTGCATACGGCTGCACGCTTAGGGCACTGCGTCGTGATGGCTGCGTAGTATTCGCAACTATGCTCTTTTTACATTGGTGGTGGTGACAAACACAAAGTGAAGACACACAAGAATACACAACATTCGCCGCACACGCAAATACTTTATTTCAGAACACACACTTCATATTTGTATACCTGCACACCCTCAGACCTCAAAGATGAGTCAGGCAAGATTTTAAAAATTTTTAAATCATTTTTGTTTATGCGAATACCTGCAATGCCACAAGGACATTGTAGCAGGGGTACAGAGATACATTTGTTACAGAAAAGACTGAAAATATACATATTGTCACGTACCAGTTTGTGCCGCTGTAGACAAAAAGATGTTGGCAGGTGAAGCGGATGTAGTGTCTTAAAGATCGGTAGATGATTTTACCGTGGCCACTGAGCTGCATCCTTGTAACTGCATATATTGTATATACATATATTTTTCCCCCATAATGCTTAGGTGGAGGTGCTGGGTAATCTCGCCAGAAGCCGGCCCTGGATCTTCGCAGCGGGCGTTACATCGGTTCCGCTGTTATGGCTACTGCCACTGCCTCCGCCGCTCAGACGCCAGCTAAAGTAGTGCTAACCTAGCTATGTCACCCGGGAGTCTCCATCGGCACTAGCAAGGTTGCCGTCGAAGACTGCATAACGTCGTATCAGCGTGTCGACAAGAAAAACAAATGGGATGCCACACTTTTGCTGGCCAACGTGATGTTTTACTTCGCAGGAACCGCGAGGATATGGTTCGAGACGCATGAAGCTGACATTGGAAGCAGGAACTCCTGCAAGGAAAAGCTACGCGATCTTTTCGGAAGACCTGTGGGACGTCAAATGGAGGCCAAGCAAAAGTTATCGTTTCGTGCCCAGACATCAACCCAATCGTACGTAGTGTATATTGAAGACGTTCTGACTCTCTGCCATGAAGCAGACGCGGACATCAAGGAGGCCGATAAGGCGGGACACATCTTCAAGGCTGCCGCTTCTCCTGCTGTCAACCACAGCCTTGCCTCCTGGTAAAAACCGAATGCCCTTCCAGCCCGATACCATTGACGCCGCTCTGCTATCAACCGCACTAGCCCTACTGTACTGCTCCGCTCGTCATCTCCGCCTTCTGCGCATCATCCAAGTCTACGATGACGTAACCAACCACAGTCGATATAAGAAGGCGCCAGTGCGACAGTTTCTTCAGTGGGCGCGGGACCATCACTGTCAACATGTCTCACACTCCGCGCTTTTGCGCATTACAGGTGTGTAACGTTTTTTCCATGTCTGCCAGAAGGAGCGACGACCGTTTCCTATTATTGTTCCCGCTCCCACGAGTGCTCCGTAATATTGCTGTTGATTGTTTTTCAATGGGTGTTTTATTACTATGCTCTGGAGATATTGAGTCCAACCCAGGACCCCCGACTCGTTCTCAGTCCTTGGTTGAACTGCAGTCCTTGCCTGACGAGCCAGGCGAACAGATGAAGGTCATATTTCATATTCTAAAAGATCTTCAGGCTCGATCCGTGCAAGCAGCAAAAAGCCAGTCCGATATGGTCACTGACATTAAAGCCATCAAAGCCAGTCAAAAAAATATCGAAATCAAAATTGGCGCCATCGAAAAAAGACTAGATGGCCTAGAAGATAAAACGGACTCACTTGACCAAATTGATCACGGAATAGCCACCATCCAGACCTCGGTACAGTCGCTGTCAATCAATTCTGCTTCTTTGCAATCACGGCAGACCGAACTTGAAGATCAATCACGACGCTGCAACCTCATTTTTTATGGATTAGATGAGCACCGGGAATCGTGGGCTGAGTCGGAAGAAAAAATTAAAGTAGTTTTGGCTGACGCACTTGACATCCTTCCGGATACAGCCATTGAACGCGCTCATCGCCTAGGTCAATATTCGCCAGGTAAACAACGTCCGATCATTGTCAAATTTACTAACTTTAAGATAAAAGAGACAGTCCTCTCTGCGCGGAAAAAGCTGAAGGACAAAAACGTCACAGTTAATGAAGATTACTCACCTGCTACACGTCACGCTCGAAAGAAATTAACCGAGTTTGCCAAAAGTGCATCCGACGGAGGTCCGTATCAGCTCCGATAGAACAAATTACTAATGAATAAGAAATACTGCATGTGCGATCCCGAATCTGATTGCGTTAACGAGCATACGAAGCAACCGCCATCACATGATAGTCATCCTACTAACTCTGTTAAACAGCACGCGCAGAAACCGCCCTCAGCTGATAATCCCGCCAGTTCGGCTCACGGCAGTCCGTAGGGACGCGCGAGGGGATGTGGACGCTCTTTTTCGCAGATACCCGTTCTTTTTACTAAGATCCGCAGTATCATCAGCAAACGTGACTGCCTTAACTCCGCCATCGACACCTGCAGCGCTGATATCATAGTATTAACAGAAACCTGGTTACGTCCTGAAATTCGAGACCACGAACTTTTTCTTATTGCAAATAATTTCTCTATCTATCGCTGCGATCGCATTGGGCGACAAGGAGGAGGCGTACTGCTCGCTATCACGAAAAATTTCCCTTCACAGTGCATCCACGTCAACACCCCTTTAGAAACTGTCTGGGCATGCGTCGCCCTAAATCATAAGAAAGTTATTATTGGGGTCTGTTATCGGCCCCCTACCTATACACAGAACTTCGTAAATGAATTACACGATGTTGTTAACATCGTTTCATCCCGTTACCCAAACTGCCCATTACTTTTGCTTGGTGATTTTAATATGCCAAACATAAGCTGGTCTAACACTGTCCCCACGATACACCCACCTTCCACGCTAGCTAAAGAATTTTTAGAAATGTGCTCCGTTTTTTCTCTCGAACAGCTTGTAACTGAACCGACTAGAACCACAGACTCTGCTGCTAATACCCTTGACCTTGTTCTCGCTTCACAGCCCGACCTAGTTTCCAACATCACTCACGTTCCAGGAATGAGCGATCACTCTTTACTCTTTTTTCACTTAAATCTCGCACAACCTAAACATACCAAAAGGACTGTAACCATCCGTAATTATAACAAAGCAGACTTTGACGCCATTATTAGAGAATTATGTTCATTCCTTGATGTTTTCCTCCAGGATTTCGACAGCCGTACAGTAGAAACTAACTCGGCAATCTTCGCAGAAAACGTTACTTACCTAACCAACAAGTACATTCCCATTCGCATCGTAACTAGCAAGTCAGACGCTCCCTGGTATAATGCTCATATAAGACGGTTATCAAATAAAAAGAGTCGACTGTACAGGTCAGCAAAGTTTTCCTCGAGTGAAGCTCGTTGGAGTGCCTACCGATTGGCTTCAAGCGAATATGTGTCAGCGCTAAGAGACGCCAGAAACATTTTTTTATCTCACACGCTGCCGTCCATGTTAACAAATGATATCAAGAAATTCTGGCGCGTTATTAATCAAAAAGATGATGACACCATAACTCTTGTAGATAACTCTGGGAATGCGATACCCTGTGACCATATCGCATCCGTCCTCAATCAAACATTTATCCAAAACGTTTCTGTAACCTGTAATGTTTCCCCACCCACTGCACCTTGTTATGATTACCAGGCAATGTTTGCAATTACAATTGAACCCTGTGGCATCGAAACCGTGATTAAATCGCTGCGTCTCTCCTCTGCTCCTGGCCATGACCTAATTTCCGTGAAATTTTTGCACAGCACTGTTGTTTATTCATCATTTTACTAGCAAAACTCTTTCAACAGTCGCTTGACACAGGATACCTGCCCATTGATTGGAAAGTCGGTAAGGAGATTCCACTTAATAAATCAGGTGACAAGCATTCTCCTCTCAATTATCGGCCTATTTCACTAACCAGTATCCCATGCAAAATATTAGAACATATCCTGTATTCACAGCTTGCTAACTTTCTTGAGTCAAATTCATTTTTTTCAAGTTCACAGCATGGCTTTCGGAAAACATTCTTGTGAAACGCAGCTGGCTTCCTTCATACATAAGCTACACCTAATTCTTGATACTCGTTCAATGGCGGATTGCATTTTCCTAGACTACTCCAAAGCTTTCGATAAAGTGTCTCACAAACTGCTACTTCACAAACTTCAGCTCATGAACATAGACCCCAAACTTCTTGCTTAGATTGAGTGTTCCCTTAAAAACCGTTCACAATACGTGTCAGCTAACAATCTTAACTCTCACTCAAACCCTGTCCATTCCGGCGTCCCACAAGGATCCGTCCTCGGGCCTCTTCTTTTTCTAATCTACATCAACGACTTGCCTTCTACTGTTTCCTCTCATATCCATTTATTTGCGGATGACTGCGTAATCGTCAGAGAAATAACAAGCAATGGCGATGTAACCGCTCTTCAGACTGACCTGAACGCTATTTCATTGTGGTGTAAAACATGGCTAATGGAACTTAACATCACAAAATGTAAATCTCTTCGTGTATCAAGAACTTGCAACAGTATCCCCACTTATTCCTTAGGTCATGTCCTCTTAGAATCGGTAGGCTCATACAAGTACCTTGGTGTACAGATCACTTCCACTGTCACTTGGTCTGCACATATCACATACATAATTAACAATGCTAATCGTATGCTTGGTTACATCCGCCGCAACTTTTCTAAAGCGCCCTCATCCCTCAAACTGCTGTTGTACAAAACGTTAATACGTCCGAAATTAGAGTACGCCGCATCCATCTGGGACCCTCATCATGAAAACCTAATACATTCACTAGAAATGGGTGCTATGCAGGATGCGCCGAGTTTCTCGTTCACTCGAGTTTTACCCAAGTTTGCTCGACGGCAGTCAGTGAACGGAGATAGCGCGGAACGCTCCGAAGGTGCAGGCAAAAAATTATGTAGACAAAAAGCCGCATATGACAACATGAGCGCACCTTGCGCGGCACGCTGCTTCCACGTTTCAAGCCCAGAAGGCTGCACAACGAAACGCGCCAGCGCCGCGTATTGTTATCAACGGATTATCGCAACTTAGCGATACCGTGACTGTCCCGCTGTCTGTCTGCACACTTGCCGTGAGCCGCTTGCCACGCCTTTCCCGGGCGCGTCAAGGGCGTGCCTCGTCTTTCGGGCACTGTCTTTCTATCCTCCATCGAATGCGAATAGGGTACATGCGGCGCATTCTTGCACCTACACTTTCACGCAAACGAATACGTTAAAATACAACAAATAAAATAACGAGCATTTTTATTTCTTTAAGTATCTGTTTTTCGTTTTCAACGCTAGAAATTTGTGATGACAAACGGAGATCGAGCAAATTATTAAATTTTGCACTTCTTGCCGCGAGTGGCGACAGGGAGGCGAAAGCTTAGAAGCGGTACATTGAAGCGGGTCGCACGCACGAGAGCGTTCATACGGTGATAAGTCGCCTAGGGGCGCTGCAGTGCTATTCTCAATAAAGTCAGTCATGATCCATGGAAGGTCATGGCCACTCTTTCTCTATTAGGGGAATAGAAACGCAGCGCTGCTGTACGGCTGTTCATCGCAGGCGCTTCACTAGGCTATTAAGGCCCCCGCTTTACCTACTAAAAACGACACAACAGCTGTCGCTGCGAAATGGCGGTATGTTATTTTAGAGAGCGTAGTGACGCAGTTCAGTGAAAATGTACCAGTTTATCTTTGTGCGCGAAGCCTCTGCGATACATTGCGAAAAGTGCGTGCTTCCCCAGCGACACAATTCATCGCTTGTCATCGCTTGCCCAGTGAAGGCGCCTCTGAGCGCATGTACGCAATATATGAGTGTGTTGTGCAGTCGAAGGCGCTTGCGGATTACCTCTGCTGGAGCCAGCAGCGATCGCAGATGGATATCGTAATGACACCGCAGCACTCGCAATTCGGCAGGTTAGGAGTCTTGTGTGCAGTTATGAAATCATATTTCTAACGGAGGGAGGTGTTGGAACTGTTGAGTGCGCAGTGCTTGTGATGAAGAAATGCCATGGCACTGGGTCTAGAAGAGCGACCGATTCTCGGACGCTGAGCGTGTTTACGACGCTGTGGCTCCGTTTCATCACCGATGACAGAGCAGCCATCTCAAATGACGCCTGCAATACGCACTCCTCAGCATCGTCGTCCCCCTCGACGCATCGACGCCTTGCAAGCAGCTACAGTGACGTGCCGATAATTATTTACTGTGCGCTGCGCGCCACAATGCAGACAATGAAACCGTGTTGTGCGGCCATCTCAGCCCGAGATGTATGCATAAGCCAGCGACAGTCAACGCTTTGTTTTTGATAGTGGTGCTCAGTACATCACCGATGACAGTGCGTTGTGCGTGTTTTATGTCGGCGGTCAAGATTATTGATGCCTCTCGGCTCGACACCGCGTCGCTGTTGCCGGAAGATAAGTTGGGCGTGGCCCAACTGTAGTGGGTGCGCGCGCAATAGTTACATGCCTCGCGCGGGGCGTGACCTCTGGTTTTGATTGACAGGCGAACTCGTGCTAAACTCGTACATCGCGAAACCCCCTCCGAGTTCAACTCGGGAACATGGCGGCGGCAGCAGCAGCCTGTTTCATTGCATCCAGCGGCAGCAAGCGTCAGTATGACCGTCCGGACCCGTTCACCTGCATGACCGACGGGGAGTTTCAGCGTCATTTTCGCCTGTCGAAGACATCAGTGTGCTGGCTGTGTGACGAGCTAGGCGAAGACTCTCGTCTGCGGAGACAGCGTGACGGGCTTCATTCGCTCACCGTCGTAGAGCAAGTCATCTGTGCCCTCCGTTTCTACGGGACTGGGAGTTTTCAGGGAAACGTCGGCGCCGAGTGGTACATTGGACGCCATCAAACTACTGTTAGCCACTGTGTCAGAGATGTGTCTGACGCGCTTCTCGATGCGGCAGTGCGTAAGCGGTGGCTAGCTATCCAGAATACTGCGGCGGAGCGGGCATATTATAAAGAATGCTTCCTGCTTCGTGGGAACATTACGAACGTAGTCGGGTGTGTCGACGGAACGTGCGTAGGAATTAAGGCGCCTTCAATGTCAGTGTTACTGTGATGAACAGACTTTTTCACTGGTTGATCACTTTTTGCCGATTGTTCTACTTGTCTGTCAGGGTGCCTTCCAAATGGCTCACTTTCTTGGGAAAGAGGTTAATTAAGTATAAATAGATGAATGGATATCACAAATTGTGTGAAGTAACCTATGAATCCTAATCTCATAAAGAACTTGGGGTTCTTCATTGGTGAAGTTACTAAGTATGCACAATGCTGAATTTTGGTCATGCGTAATCTATCGGCCGCACTATGAAACAGCGAGGCATTGCACAATTTGTTGCAGCGCGAGATGTGGATGTTGCACCAAGCCGGTTGTGCCTATGCATTTGTGGCGAAATGAAAATGCGTTGAGGATCTGAGTGTATTGGTTTGCATGAAGAAAATACTTGAGATTGTTTGCTCTGTACACTGTCGATGCATGTGCCAGAGGTTCAGTGCATCTTCTTTTTTTTTGGGGGGGTGGCGTTATTCTGGATGGATAAATTGTATATTTTCGTCTCATAATGGGGCTTTAATTCTTAAGCAGTAGAACAATGCACATCCAATACCCTGCAGAACTCTCTGTACGTGAAGATGTCATGAACCACCAAGGCAAAATTACATATCGGGAGAAATGGGGTGCAGATGCCAATGAAAAGTGGGTCTTTCACCCACCATGATAAAAATAAAAATTGCAGAGCAAATAGATCATTTGTACAGCTTTAGAGCAATGATTACACACAACGTGATATGCCCAAACGAGTAAATGCTTGCCGCAATGCCAAAGTAGGCTGAGCGACATGCAGCATATATTGGCATTGAACATGTCTCGTAACCGTTTTTATTGTAAGCCCTCGCTGTCACACCTTTCCCTCCAGCACTCCCTTTACTGAAACGTGGCACTGTCTTTCCATTGGTGTCATGATGATAATGGTAACGGCAGCAGCAAGGCTGGTTAATGCTTGCCTCTTTGATTCCTCTGAGTTTAGTGGTAAAGAATATGGCACGTGCATACATACAGCTGTGCTGCAAAATTTAACATTTGTGATTTTTTGGAGAGCTAATTTGTGTTAGGAGATTTCAAAGATGTGCACTATTGTGGCCTAATAACTAGAGCATTGGTGAGGTTGAAGACGGTGTATTGGTATAGAAGCTTGAAGTTTTATTGCACAACAATTCGACGGGACACAAAGAGAAATACACACAGCAGAATGCTTTGCTGTGTGTGTTACACTTCTTTGTGTGCCTTTGAAATGTTGTGCGATCCAACTTCAAATAGAGCACTGGGCTTCTTTGGTGCAGGACCGAGGAAGTGTGAGCTATTTGACAACATGCCAGTGCCTTGCCACACAATTATGGAAGTCGGAAGGTTTGCAAACAAAGCTTTGCTTTCAAATCCACCTGCTCATGTAATACAAGCACTGATTGAAATACCCATCATACAAAAATAATGGTGAAATCAATGGCCTGTGAAAAGTGTAATTTGTATATAGGCACTGTTGACATAATAGGTGTCATACAGGCCTCAAAATTGTACTGGACAGAGCAGTTTGTTTCCTATGTGAAGCACAACCTCCCATTACATGCTGTGCAAATAACCAAGCTCAGTTTGTTTTGACGTGCTACACAACATTCAGTGTAATCTGTTTTTGATTCTAAAGAAGTGCCAAACACCACCTATTTTTCAAGGACGTCATGGGAATATTTGGCGAGACCTTTTTCAGCCCCTCATAATGGAAGGGTCGCCAGCCAGCTTTGATTGGATGCGTTTATAAATTTCTGTTCCAGATCATTGTGTGCTATCAAGTTGCAGAAGTCTATGGAACTGGTGCAAGGCATCACGTGTTTCTATAGTCAGATACAACTTCAGGAGGCTGCGGAATCTGCGCTTTAAGGCAGTGAACACAAGCCTGCACCAATGGGCACGCACTCTAGACTGACATCGTGCCGCCGGACAGACTAATAACTGCTCGTTGGAGAGGGACTATTTCTTTAGACGTGTAGGCAATCGGCTGCTGGGCTTTGGTCATCTGGGTGGGGCCTCTCCTGTCTTCTGAAGTTTTATCCGACTGTAAAGGATGCTGCTTTTCATACAACACAAAAGGACAAAGTGTACAATTATTTGGCCTATGAAATGGATACATCAGAAGTGTGCTATGCAAGGGCTTAAGATGTGTGAAATATGGTATATGCAATTATAAGACAATGTTAATGAATATGTGGTATCGAACATGCATGTAATGACACATTTGAATCGGGGAGTGTTGCAGTCATATGCACAGTCTATAGGTGATAGCATTACTAAGCTCCTGCTGTTTCCTGTCTTCATTGTGAATTACACACACCGTTCATCTTGTGGCTAATCAACACGCACTGTATTCGTGCACATAGGAAGAACAAACAGCTCGATGACGTGTATGCTGCATTAGTGTATTTTTTATATACATGGTCCAAGAGTGGCACAGGTTGTCTTACGTTTTTGCCTATTTTGAAGGGACACCAAGTGCATGTTACAAGTCTCCTAATATACACAGCACAATGTTTACTGCAATAATTTTATTCATGTTCTTGAATAATAAAAAAAATATTAAACTGAAAGCTCCTTTATAAGGTGCCTTCTGTGGGCTCGACAGGAGAGCAGTGAGGGCACCGATACTACTGTTGCAGAGCAGCCCTCTGGACCTCTGCCACACTCTCAAGAGCACGTGCCTGGCGCTCGCCTACTGCCACCAAGTGGTTGAGTGCCTCCAGCAGCAGAATGTTTTGCTGCAAAAAAGTGTATTGGAATGAATCAGCCGCATACAAACCATAATTTACAAAGAAAAATGCTCGTCGCACTATTAGTACTAAGTGCCCTTAACTGTGGAAGCCTCTAGTGTAGTATGCATAATAAAACAATGCGTCGGGACAACGTTGCTTTATTTTTCATAACTGGGGTTTCTTTTTCAGAGCCAATTGTGATGTTGATTAGTGTGCCAGCAGCTGAGCTGGCCCCGCACCTTCACGAGGCTCTACTGTCAGCACCACAAACTTATTTTTGTTCGCTGCAAAACAAATGCCTCACCCTACAATCCCGTCTTATACGAGCTGATTGCATCCTAAGCCTACAAACATCATATTTTTGTCCCATTACGCAATTTTCTACCATCCTCGGCTGTAGTTCTCTCTCCTTGACATCCATTCTGTCCTGCTTATGTAATCACCTGATATGAATTGGCAACAAGTGATCGAATACGGGCATGGCCTGCCCGCCGATTCCTTTCTTTTTTCTTAATCTCAACTAGCATATCAGTTGCCATGGTTTACTACGCCACTGTCTTTCTGCCTTAATGCTATCTCCAACAATTTTTGTTACTTCGCTTTCTGCACAGTCCTTGACATCTCAAGTTTCTTTGTTAACCTCCAGGTTTATGTCCCATATTGCATAACCGGTGGAATGCAATGATTCTAGACTTTCTTCAAGGATATCGGTAACGTGGCGATCACGATTCGGTAATGCCTTCCATGTGCTGTTCAACCCATGAAATTTTTGTACAAGTTTCCTGCTTTATATCAGTACTTGCTATTGATATTTCACTTGGATAAAGACACTCTTCCATAAGTTTTGCTGGCTTAATGTCACTCATGAATTTCTGTTATCTCACCAAGTTAGTGAAGGTTACCTTCATCTTTTCTATATTTTCGCGGGCCCACTTGCATGTAAAAGCACGAACACTCATTGGTTCTCACTGCCTTCTTTAAACTGCTGGACATTCATTCAGTTCGTTACTACGAAAGTGACTTAATCCGTGCACTCTTGTTATGCTAAATATGAAACAGTAGAAATATACTTATCTGCAGTTTGTCGATGTCTCCTTCACTGTGTCGGTAGCGAGATCCATCGTCGGTACCACCTCCGTGTCGCATCGCAGCTATATAGGATGTCTGCCTTTCGCCCACACTATGTAATGTTCGTGACGCTCTCAGTCACGCAGAGTGGAGGAACTCAGCGCACTCGCAGAAGCAGCACCGGACAAGTTGTTTCTTCAGCACTTCGCCGTGAACAGTAGGTGCGCGTTGCGATCTGTAAAATCGCCGAAGCTATTGGCAGTCTTACCGGGTGCACGGGAAGATTGCCCACGGAGCAACAGAACTATCCAAGAAATAGTGGCCATCGTCGAGCCTGATCACTACGTCGCGCACTGCAAGCTCGTTGTGCGGGTTTGTTTACACTGGGCCTCTCTGATGCTTAGCCGCCATGCTTGCCCGGTGAATGGATGTGATGACGCCACTACAGCGTTCCCTCGTGGTATAATGCGAAGCGTACTAAATTACAAATTAGTCTAAGACGCATTGAGTGCACATCTCGAAAGCTTCAAAATGCTTCTAAACCATGTTAAAGTAACTAATAATATTGTACTAAATGCATTTGTTTTACAACTTGCTTCTGCATGTAATGCACTCGGTGGAGCGACAAACAAGTGAAAGAAGGCACTACCATGCACCGACGGTATGATCACGTGAGCCCCAGTTTGTCGACCGCCCAGAAGGCAACGCCCAAGGAATGATAGCCAGCCAGAGTGAATCTAGATAAACCAATGAAACTGGAGGCTTGTCGAAAGATAAACTGTGTCTCGGTACCATTCGTGCTATCATCTTGGGGTGTCGCCAGAGCTCGTGAAGATCCCGAGTTTCGCCAAACTCGGCGCATCCTGCATAGCACCCATGGTCCAAAATAGCTCGGTTCGCTTCATTCTTTCCAACTATAACAAGACCGCTAGCATATCTTCAATGAAATCAAGCCTTAATCTACCATCCCTAGCCTCACGTCGCAAAGCGTTTCGTATCTGTCTGTTCCATAAGATGTTTCATCATCCACACCTGCGTAGCGAATTAATCCCTCCCCCACGTCACCTATCATCTCGATTAGATCATGCCTACAAGGTCGGTGTCCCATTTTGTAGAACTAACGCTTTCTTCCAGTCATTTTTACCTCGTACAGCAGCAGAGTGGAATCACCTTCCCGCACTGACAGCCACCATCAAAGGTTACCAGCTTTTCAAGAACGCCTTAGCTAACATTGTATAAGTAGACACACTTGTTAACTTTTATTGCAATACTTCTCTTCGTTGTATCACATTTCCTATTTTTTCTTGTTTTGTATGCCTGTAACCACTCCCCTCTCCAATGCCAATGGCCCTGAGGGTACACGAAATAAATAAATAAATAAATAACCACAAGTCTCGACTTCGTTCTACTGAATGTATTAGATTACAGTGTGATGCTTCGACTTACGACCTCATATCGCCTCCTCCACCACTTCGATATGATCCTTACGTAGGTTCCCCCCCCTTGCGACGTCCTCCTGGCACGTGAAATAGCACTACCAAGCTCAATTGTAACTCAGGTGAAAAATCCAACGTGGCTCCCTCTTCTGAACTTTGCTCCTGTTCGTGTCTGAAAGTGCTTCCTGAGGCTGTATCTATTGCTGTGCTGTCCCCTTTGGAAGACTGTGGAGTAGCTGCTCTTACGATCGAACCACGATTTGACACTGCTGCAGCTTCTGCCCCTCCTACTTCACGCAACGACAAGTTTACGACAATGATAGCTACTGATCTACGACCTGCTTACGCCGACACCCTTCGCCGCATTCTGGTGTCGCATGAAGACATCTTTGATTTTGGCAATCCCCCGCTAGGTCGCACCCGTGTCGTCACCCACCCATACCCCACTGGTGACGCTCCTCCTACACACCGGAGGCTCTAGCGTGTGTCTGCGGCTGAACGCCAGGTGATCCAAGCGGAGGTAGACAAAATGCTCTCCAAATATATTATCGAGCCGTCCTGCAGCCCGTGGGCTTCACCTGTCGTTTTGATTAAAAATAAGGACAATAGCTGGATATTTTCTATCGATTACCGTCACCTCAATAAGATTACCAAAAACGACGTGTGTCCGCTTCCGGGTATTGATGACGCGCTTGACTGCTTACACGGTGCCAGTTATTTTTCGTCGATTGATTTGCGCTCTGGCTACTGGAAAATCGCAGTGGATGAACGAGATCGCCAGAAGACGCCTTCGTCACCACAGATGGTCTCAACCAAGTTAAAGTGATGCCCTTCCGACTGTTGCCTCTGCTATCTTCGAGCGTGCGATTGACTCTCTTCTGCGCGGATCCAAATGGACCATATGCCTATGCTACCTTGCTGACGTCATTCTATTTTAACCGACGCTTGAGAGCAACCTCCACCGATTCTCAGCTCTCCTTGCTGTTTTTCGACGAGCTGGCCTACAGCTGAATTCTGAAAAAAAATGTCATTTCGGCCACCACCAAATACGAGTACTTGGTCACTTGGTTGACGCTGCTGGCTTCCAACCTGATCGTGATAAACTTCATGCCGTTGGTGAGTTTCCACTTCCTCGTACTTCTAGCGATGTCCGAAGTCCGCCGATTTATCCAGAACTTTGCCGAAATCACTTGTCCTCTCACCAACCTCCTCAAAAAGGGCACCAGTTTTCATTGGGGTCCCGACCAGGCTGCCGCATTTTCAACGCATATCAATCGCCTTATCAATCCACCCGTGTTGGGTCAATTTGATCCGCATGCCTACACTGAAGTTTTCCCTGATGCAAGCGGCCAAGGCATTGGTGCTATCTTGTCCCATCGACAGCGGGACAGGAATCGCTCAGCACCAGAGCGCAACTACTCCAAACATAACGTGAATGCTTGGCCCTTGTTTGGTCAAGTTCTGCCCTCACCTGTTCGGTCGACATTTCACCGTCGTGACAGATCATCATGCCTTATGCTGGCTATCCTCCCTCAGAGACTCGACAGGCCGTCTTGGGCGCTGGGCTTTACGCATACAAGAGTACACCTTTTCCGTGTCCTACAAATTTGGGCGGCTACATAAGGACGCCGATTGCCTCTCCGGCTATCATGTCAATCCACGCGATGGCACCGAAATTGATACACAGACCTGCGTTTTGTCGAGCTCCGACTTCTCGCGCATCGCCGATGAGCGGCGTTGTGATCCATATTCACGATCCATTATCGAACGCCTTACCTCGGAGCAACAGGACGTTTCCCTCCGTATTTTGTTCTCCAGGACGGGACTTTATACCGACGTAATATGAATCCACATGGTGGGGAACGGCTTCTCGTCGTTCTCCAGCATCTGCGCTCGACAATCCTCTCGCAATTATACGATATGCCCACCGCTCGTCATTTGGGTGTTACGATCGTGGCGATTTTTTTGGCTTAGGCTATATCACTCTCTTCGAAGCTACGTGGCTGCCCGCGAACGTTGTCAACGCCGCAAGAAGCCTACATTGTCTCCCATTGGGAACCTTCAGCCTATAGATATCCCCAGTGAGCCATTATTCCGCATCAGCGTGGACCTCCTTGGCCCATTTCCTACTTCATTCTCAGGTAACAAGTGGGTGGCTGTTGCACCGGACTATACCACGCGTTATGCCTTAACGCGGGCCCTCCCTACAAGCTGCACAACTGATGTGGCTGATTTTCTCCTCCATGAAGTGATCCTGTATCATGGTGCCCCACGTCAGCTACTTACTGATAGAGGCCACTTTTTTTTTCTAAGGTTGTCGATGACCTTCTTCGCTCTTGCTGAACGTCCGACACGTTCACGACGGCTTACCACCCACAGACAAACGGACTTATCGAGTGTCTCAATCGTAGAATCATGGACATACTCTTCATGTACGTGTCTGATGATCACCGGGAGTGGGGCTACACCTTCCTCTTCATGATGTTTGCATAAAATTCGTCGTGTCACAATATACTGGTTATGCTCCGTTACATCTGCTATATGGCGGTGACCCACTCCTGCCTCTTGACTCCCTGATCCCTTCTGATGCCAACTCTACCAAGCTCTATGCTCGCGAGGCCATTGTTTGCGCGGCCACATCACGTAGCATTGCCCGTGAACGTCTTCTTGCGTCTCAGACTATCCAAAAGCATCGTTACTACAGTCGTCGTCGAGACGCTCATTTGAGCCCTGGGTCACTTGTCCTTTGTTTACCCTCCCGTAGCGTCAGCCTCTGCGAAAAACTGCTGCCGCGATACGTCGGGCCATACCGAGTTCGTCGCCCAGTCACTACCCTCACATATGAGCTATCACCTATGACTTCGACGTCTTCTATCCCACTAAGAACTGATATTGTGCACGTTTCGCGACTAAAGCCCTATAACTCGCACACTGATTCGACACCCTAAGAAGCTTAGAAACGATGCTTCTGCCGCGGGGGGTTAATGACACGTACGAGTGTGCGCCACTGTGGACAAAAGGACGTTTGGAGGTGAAGAAGAGGTTGAAGTGCCCCAAAGATCAGTAGATCGTGTTACCCTGGCCACTGAACTACAACGTTGTAGCAGTATATATTGTAAGTAAATCTATTTTTTCCCCGTAGCAATATACGGAAAGTGCAGATAAAGAAGAGTAAGACTAGCGTCAGCAGGAACACATAAGCAAAGCCAACCGAGAAAAATAAAGCTAAAGTTAAGCTAAAGGCTAAGTTATTGCAAATAACCAAGACACAAGTGAAGAAATGGAGCAGTGTATGCAGCTTTGAAAAACCTAATAAAGATTTAAACTCGGAACACGTTTTACATTATTTCTCTTAGGTAGTCTATTTCATAGAGCTGAAGTGTGCGGGAAAAATGAATTGCGGAGACCTCCAGTGCGACAACGGAATTCAAGAACTTCAATTGAAGAACGCCCTTGCATACTCTGGCGTCAAAGCTACGTGACCTATCTATCATGGTGTCAATCCTATCTTATTTGTTGTACCCCTAACAAGCATTTTTACTACACATTTTACTTACTTTTTTCTAGTCTTCTTCCAAAAAGGCAGTCTCACCACGGCTCAGAAGAGGTGCTTGCCTCATACAACCCTCTGCTCTCTTGTGATTTTGAAAAGCTTCTACTATTTCCTTCATTAGCTGATCGTTATGGTGCGATAGAACTGTAGTGTCATTGTAAAGTGACCGGCACCCATGTTGTGAATGTTAATGTGAGAATCATTATTTCGTCCCATTTACTTGTTGTGCTCCAAAACTCTTGTGTGTACACACCGACCCGTTCGATCGATCTATACTTTTCGACAAGATATCGGCAAGCGAGATAGAACGGACGACTTGAACTTGGCAAATTCTTTCCTATGCTTGACCGTGAACCCATAACCATTTACTTGTACTTTTGTTGGAACTCTACCATCCCGTTCGGCACATATTTTACCGAGTTTGTTACGTGTTGAAAAAACTACCTGTAGGACCTATCTGCTTGCTGCGTTATTAAAGTTACGCGCATCTTCTATGCATATGATATTGACAGAATTTTTTTGCCGTCTTTCTGTATTCTATTACGCTCTTTCTCGTAACCACTGCGCGCATAACAAATTAACTTATGGGCTGATCGACATCGAACATGTTTTTCGTATCGTGCACTCTTTAGCCTGATTACTTGTTGGGTGAAACATCATCTTTTCCGGGCAAGACGTAGTTAAGGCCGCTTGCGGGCATGAAAAAGCTATGCCGCTTTTTACCACTTTTGAGTGCCCTGATTTGTAGTTGAGTAAGCGCTTTTATAATCGCAGATTGCATGACCAGCAAACGTGGCTGGGCGTCGTAGGTGACACGACGTTGCCGTTCTTTGGCAAATCAACAGTGAAATACAGTCCTTCGCTGTTGTCCTCGAACACTTGCAACACCTCCTCAGCTCTTATGTACAAAACCCATGTTCGACTATAGCCTAAAAATCGCCCACAAAGGAAAACATCCCACTGCAAGGCCGTTAAGGTTTGAATCAATTGCTTTGTCTACGCTACCTCAAAAATTGTGCTGAGTACAAGAGCTACCTTTGAGCCGATACACATGCCAGACTTTGTCTGTATACAACATTATTCCACAGTTCTAAGTTTGACTCAAGGTAGAAGGTTCAAAAAAGGTGTTAATTGATACGCCACGTTTGCTGACAAATTCATTCTCATCGTTCTCTTCCGTTATACAATGCCTGTCACTCGATGATAACGAACCATGCGGAATGTTGTAATACAGATCCTGCACATCTATGCTGAAGAAATCGCATCTTCAGACGTACTGCAGTAGGATACTAACATTTGAGTCAGTCAACGAGTTATCAGGCTAAATAATGCAGGTACAGAAAACATGAGCTGCGTGGATCGGCCTATAAGTCAATTCGTTGTGTGCGCAATGGCTATCAAAAAGAGCGTAATACAAAAGAGAATGATAGAAAAATTGTGCCGATACCATATGCAAACAAGGTAGCGCATAACCTGAAAACGTAGGTAGAAGATATGGTCTACAAGTAGTTTAGACAGTATCGTCATCATCATCATCATAATCATCAGCTTGTTTTATGTCCACTGCAGGACGAAGGCCTCTCCCTGCGATCTCCAATTACCCCTGTCCTGCGCCAACCGATTCTAACTAGCGCACGCGAATTTCCTAAATTCACCACTCCACCTAGTCTTGTGCCGTCCTCGACTGCGTTTCCCTTCTCTTGGTATACATTCTGTAACCCTGATGGTCCAATGGTTATCTAACCGGTGGATCACATGACCTGCCCAGCTCCATTTTTTCCCTCTTATTCTCAGGTACAATATCGGCTATACTTGTTTGCTCTCTGTTCCAAAGCGCTGTCTTTCTCCTAGCGTTCTGCCTAGAAATATTCGTTCCATCGCTGTTTGCGCTGTCCCTAACTTGTTCTCAAGCTTATTTGTCAGTCTCTAGATCTCTGCTCCATATGTCAGCAGTGGTAAAGTGCACTGATTGTACACCTTTCTTTTTAATGATAATGGTAAGCTTTCAGTGAGGAGCTGACAATGTCTGCCACATGCGATCCAACCTATTTTTATTTTTATATGAATTTCCTTCTCATAATCAGGGTTCCATGTGATTATTTGATCTAGGTAAACGTATCGCTTCGCAAACTCTAGAGGCTGACTGTGGTCCTGTCTGACTGCCTCGCAAACTCTGACTCTTGTTCCTTTGCCCGGCTATTATTATCTTTGTCTTCATATTATTCTTAAAACCCACTTACAATGTCTCTGTTAAAGTCCTCAATAATTTGTTGTAACTCGTCTCCAGTGTTGCTGTACAAAACAATGTGATCTGCAAACCGAAGGTTCCTTAGATATTCGCCATCGATTCTTACTTCTAAGCCCACCCCGTTTAATAGCTTGAATACTTCTTCCAAGCAAGCAGTGAATAGCATTGGAGAGATTGTATCACCCTGTCTGACCCCTTTCCTTATAGGTATCTTCCTGCTTTTCTTGTGTAGAATTAAGGTAGCCTTAGACCCCGTGTAGATATTTTTCAATGTATTTACGTACGCGTTCTGTACTCCTGGATTACGTAATGCCACTATGACTGTTGGTATCTCTACTGAATTACAATGCCTTTTCATAATCTATGAAAGCCATCTAGAGAATGCAATTGTACGCTGCGGATTTCTCGATAACCTGAATAATGACATAGATGTGATGCATTGTACAGTATCCCATCCTGAAGCCAGCCTGTTGCCCTCGTTGTCTAAACTCAAATGTTGCCCTTATTTTAATGGAGATAATTTTGGTAACTACTTTGTATAATACTTGGAATAAACTAATGAGCTTATAATTCTTCAATTCCTTAACCTCTCCCTTTTTGTAGCTCAGTATAACGTTTGCATTCTGCCAGGTTTCAGGGACCCTTGCAGGCGATAGACATATCGTATTAAAAGCAGCCAGTTTTCCAAGCGTTGTCTCCTCCGTCTATGATTAAATCGACTGCTATTCCATCTTCTCCCGCCGCTCTTCCTCGTTTCATGTCTTTCAAGGCCCTTCTGACCTCATCGCTAGTTATGTGAAGAGTTTCTGTATCCTTTTCATTACTGTTAATAATGGAGGTATCCTTACTCCTCTGGGTACTGCACAGGTCAGTATAAAATTCTTCCGCTGCTTTTACTATACGTTCGAGATTGCTGATGATATTGCCCTGCTTATCTTTCAGTGATACATCTTGGTTTGTCCTATGCCAAGTTTCCTTCTCACTGATTTCAGGCTGCGTCAATTTTTAACGACTTTTTCAGTTTTTCTCACGTTATAGGTTCCAATATCGTTTTCGCCTTGTTGATAAGCTTTGACAGTTCCGCGAATTCTAACTTATCTCTTGAGCTGGACACTTTCATTCTTCGTCGTTTAGTTATAATGTCCTTTGTTACTTCGAAGAGCTTGCCTACTGGTTACCTTGGTGCCTTGCCTGCCACTTCAATTGCTGCCTCTAAAACCAGCCTAGTCACGGTTTCGTTCATTATCTCTACCTCATCTTGATCTCTCTGTTCTAAGGCTGCATATATGTTTCCAAGTACCAGCCTGAATTTGTCTGCTTTTACCTTTACTGCCTTTAGGTTGACCTGCTTATTCGCCAATTTTACTCTTTCTCTCTTCAAATCGAGGTGAATACTAGCCCTCACTAACCTATGATCACTACACTTTACCCTACCTATCACTTCTACATCCTGCACTCTTCTCGGATCAGCAAAAATAATTATGGGGTTTTACGTGCCAAAACCACTTTCTGATTATGAGGCGCGCCGTAGTGGTGGAATCCGGAAATTTAAACCACCTGGGGTTCTTTAACGTGCACCTAAATCTAAGTACATGGGTTCTTCGCATTTCGCTCCCATCTAAATGCGGCAACCGTGGCCGGGATTCAATCCCACGACTTTGTGCTCAGCAGCCTAACACCATAGCCACTGAGCAACCACGGCGGTTGGGAGGAGCAAAAAGTCTGAAGTCAATTTCATTTCTTGTTTCAGCATTAGAGCTTTTCCAGGTCCACTTTCTTTTGATGCGCTTCTTCAAAAAGGTGTTCATTCTTTTTAGCTTGTTCTTTTCTGCGAATTATACCAGCATTTCTCCTCTAGCGTTCCTAGAATCGACGCCGTAGTTTCCAATTCCTTGTTCACCAGTCTGCTTTTTCCAAGTTTTGCATTGAAGTCGCCCATTACTATAGCATAAAGATTTTGCACTTTCCTCGTTGCTAATTCAACGTCTTCATAAAAATGACCTACTTCACTATCGTCGTGACTGGATGTTGGAGCGTAGGCTTGTACTACCGTTATTCTATACCTCTTATTAAATTTTATAACGACTACAGCTACCCTCCAATTATAGCCGTAGAATTCGTCAAGGTTGCCCGCTATGTCCATATGGATTAGGAATCCTATCCCGTATGGCTTCTTATCTGGGAGACCTCTATGGCAGTGGACTTGGCCGTTATTCAGCAATGTATAAGCCTTAGCAGTTCTAATCTCACTAAGGACGATGATATTCCGAACAATCTCTGCTAGTTTCTCAAAGAGTCCTGCTAAGCTAGCCTCACTCGCCATAGTTAGGCTGTTAAAGGTTGACAGGGTCAGTTTCTATTGGCGGCCTGTCCGGACACACAGATTCTTAGCACCATCTGTTGTATTACAGGTCTCACCGCCGCCTTGGTCAGCTGCTTCGCACCTGCTGGGGACTGATGGCCATGGGTTAATTGTAGCAGACATTAGGGAGGTCAATTCCTGTTGTGGTGAAGGAGTGTCCTTGTTGAAACTTAGTGAGTCTTCCTAATTTATTTGTGCCTCTATTAGTATAGCCCCACTCGCTCCAGGCATCTTGTTCCGGTGTCAGGCGTCACTCCAAGCGTGAAGATGTAGTGCACTGGAAGAGGTTAATTTCAAGCTCACCAACGTCAAAGTAAAAAAAAAAACATTATAGAAAGATTCAAACTTCCGACTATGGCAGCCGAGCATTCGACACAATCCAGTCAGATAATCCCGTAGGCGGCGAGGCTACCTCATCGCCGACAAGTACAGCTCAGAGGGGTTCACGTGCCTAAACACTTCTTTGATTTATCCGCGATAGATGTGTTTTGCTGATCGCGATGGGGACTGAATATAGAACCATTTGTAAACGGTTTTGGCACTGTATTTCCGGGAATCTCAGGTGCGCAGGCGGCCGTGAACTCGGCTACGCAAACAATCACAGGCGTACCGAAGACCTTTCACAGGAGCGAATACGTGGCGGGATTCACAGGACTACAAACGGAAACCCGCGAAAACGAATGTAAGTGCAAATGTGGAAGAAATGTATGGGCGCAAACTACGACCTTTTTATTTTACTTGAAAATCTTTGTGTGAATTTTGCAATTGTTCTCGTTAGGTAATTTTTTTCTTATTGTTTGGGGGATACGGCAAACCTTCTCATCACTTTTTTTCTCCTCCTTTAGCGCTACAATTTTTTTTCTAGGGTAGGGCTCTGGCTAGAAAGTCAGCGGAAGGCATGTCGGTAGAATACGTTTAAGCGAATTTAGTATATCTCATATGCCTAAAGACATGCTTGAATTATCTGCGGTATAGGGGTTTTGGTGACTGCGGCTGGTGGCACGGCATAGTATTTCTCAATGATACCAACATCGTGATTTCAGTCTCCCGTACGCATGCGGCCATGAACGCGGCGAGGTACAGGATAATGTTTCGGCGAATTTGAACAGGACTTAAAGTAGTGTAAAAAAAAAAGACAAAGAAATAACTTGCAGCGCTTACCGCGAATTCACAAGTCGCGTATGGAGGGAGGTAGACCAAACAGTTGACGGTATCGGCTGCCTGTCTGATGCATCGGAGAAGTCTTTCCGAATGAGACGGCATTGATACTGACGCGCCAAGCAAGGCTCAGAGGTCGGATATGAGGAGGGTGCATGACAGAGACATTGGCTCAAAGGCAAATCATCTGTTGCGAGACGGGCCGCCAGTGAATAGTTCTGAGCCGCGCGTAAAATAGGCGACCTTGTTCTATGGTTGGAAAACGCTTATACAACACCTCGTTTAAGCTACAGCTGACATCCTTTTTGCCACCACACTTGCGACACTTCCAATTTAGCACGTCCGAATACATGCTCGTGATCTACAGGAGTACAAACAGAAAACTGAACAACGAATACACGTACATACATGCGTGATATAAAAGGGACGATGTCTTCCATTTTGTGACGTACGCATACAATACCGCCGTTCAGGCTACCACAGGCTTTCTCACCATTTTTCCTTCTTTATGGACATAAACCATCCACTACCATCGACACCGTACTACCATATCAGCCGGATGCCTCTGAATTCACCCCTCCTTCCGAAGTTGCTCGCCATGCTGAAGAGTACCGCTAACTGGCTCGCTCGTTCACGTCGGATACCCAAGGAATCCACAAAGATCGCCACGACAACGATCAGCCCACACAGTCCGCCGTGGACTCTCACGTCTGGCTTCGGCTGCCCTCCCAAGCTCCAGGCTTTAGCCCAAAGCTTGCTCCGAAATATCAGGGTCCGTACCGGGTCGTCACGTGTACATCGCCTGTGGATTATGTGGTCGAACCGGTGACGCCATCTCCGGACAAACGCAGCCGTGGCCGCGAGACCGTTCACGTCAGCCGCCTTAAGCCGTACCACGACCCCCTTATCGTATCATCACCTGAGGTCGCCAGGATGGCTCCTCTTCGCTGCGGGGGAAGTTGTAGTGGGTAATATGCATGTGGCACAGTGCGGACTGCCACTGCTGTGGCGCGAGACTCGAGCTCGGGCTGTTGATGCGAACTCTAGGACTCGTGATCTAGAGCTACGTGCGATCCCTCGAACGAGCTGCAATAAGCCTCATTTCATCATATATATATACTTATTTATTTATTTTCACATACTGTCAATCCCTCATGGGATTATGACAGGAAGGGCAAGTACATAGGGTAGTGTTTGCGAACAAAGAATATAAATAGATTATATAATCATAAGTGTGTTATTGCAAAGGTTTTGGTTTCACTAAACACAAGAAATAAGTAGTTCATCACAAATGCAATATATGGGCACAATATACTATAACAAGGAAGAATCTGAGAAAACAAGAAACCAAACAAGAGAAAAAAACACCTGAAAGCACATGTGATATACAATACCTAACGAACATGGCAAACACTTATATATATATACATATTGTCGCGGGCAGAAAGCAGGCCCACGAATGTAAAATAATGGCGGTTATGGCGTTCAGGCAACTGCCAGACTTCGTCTTCCTCTAGTCCAATTCAACTTCTTCCTTCACTTCACCGTAACATCACCCTCCCGGTGGGGTAGCTCCGTCCCGGTGCAAGTTATAGAGCCTCACTTAATGGAGGGACATAGGGCTTGAGCATGGCGACGTGAACAGCATCGCTGGTTACGTTGGGAGGCACTGAAGGCTGACCGACTGGGGCGATCTCGTATGTCACGTCGGACAGTTGGCGTAAGATCTGGTACGGACCAGAATAACGGGAAAGTAGTTTTTCCGACAAGCCGAAGCGACGTGAAGGCGTCCTGAGAAGGTCAAGGGAACCAGGTGAAAAATGGTGGTCTCGGTGCCGAAGGTCGTAGCGTCGCTTTTGAGAAGGTTGCGAGACTTTGAGGCGATGACGGTTGACATCTCGGGCCTGGGCGGCTAAGTCGATAGCATCGCAAGAGTAACCAGTGCTGGGTGATTGTACTGCTGAAAGTAGCAACGTGTCAAACGGCAAGGTGGGGTCGCGGCCATACAAAAGTAAAAATGGCGAAAATCCGCAGTGTCGTGAGGGGACGAGTTGCACGCGAAAGTGATGTATGGTAAAGTATATGGCGAGCATTTCAGTGAGCGTGCGCTTGAGTCGCTCGGTGAGGCCGTTCGTTTGAGGGTGGTACGTGGTAGCAATCTGGTGTTCTGTAGAACAGGAGCGGAGCTGATCATCGACGACCTTCGATAGAAAGTAGCGACGGCGATCCGTCAGCAACTGGCGAAGGGCGCCGTGGTGCAGGATGACGTCTTTTAGTAAGAAGTCGGCGACATCTGTAGCGCAGCTGGTTGGCAGCGCTCGTGCGATGGCATATCTCGTAGCATAATCGGTTGCTACAGCAATCCACTTGTTTCCTTTGATGGAAATTGGAAAGGGGCCAAGGAGCTCGAGGCCCACACGGAAGAAGGGCTCGGTAGGTATATCAATTCGTTGAAGCAAACCAGCGGGAGGCATAGCAGGCGTCTTCCGGCGCTGACACAGGTCGCAAGAAGCGACATAACGGCGCACAGAGCGATAAATGCCGGGCCAGAAGAAGCGCTGCCGCAGGTAGTCGTAAGTACGAGTGATGGCCAGATGTGCAGCAGTAGGAGTGTCGTGAAGTTGCTGGAGCACGGTGAGTCGAAGGTGCTTGGGGACGACTAGGAGGAGCTCCGGGCCGTCAGGACGAACGCTGCGACGGTATAAAGTTCCATTGCGCAAGGTGAACATGAGAAGGGACAGGTCATTCGGCAAGGAGCTTAGTCGTTCCAAAGTGTTCGAAGAACAGGATCCTTGCGCTGCTCGTCGCCAATATGGAGGAAGCCGGAGAGGGATAGAACACTGATGTCCGAGTCTGCATCGGTATCGTCCGGTTGATTCACGGGATGGCGGGACAGGTAGTCAGCGTCTTTATGGACGCGCCCTGACTTCACTATATAATAAAAAAAATATATATTCTTGTAGACGCAATGCCCAACGTGCAAGTCGTCCAGTTGGGTCCTTCAAAGAGGAGAGCCAGCAGAGGGCGTGATGATCGGTTACGACGCAGAAGCTCCGACCGAAAAGGTATGGTGGAAATTTCGCGACCGCCCATACGAGCACAAGACATTCTCGCTCAGTAATGGAGTAATTTCGCTCGGGCTTGGAAAGAAGGGGGCTAGCGTAAGCGATGACACGGTTTTGGCGCTGTTGACGCTGAGCGAGGGAGCGCCGATGCCATGACCACTCACGTCAGTTCGTACTTCAGTGGGCGCAGAAGGGTCAAAGTGTGAGAGAATCGGGGACGTTGTAAGCCGCTCAATCAGGGCAGAGAAGGCTGTCTCCTGTAGTGGTCCCCAAGAAAAAGAGGCGACTTTCTTAAAAATACCAGTGAGAGGGTCAGCGATGTCGGCAAAATGTTTCACAAATCGCCAGAAATAAGAGCATAAGCCCAGAAAACTACGGACATCATTCGTTGAACAAGGTACAGGAAAATTTCGCACGGCGTGAACGTTCTGTGGATCAGGTTGGATTTCGGTGGCGTTTACGAGATGGCGAAGCATGTTAATTTCACGGCGACCGAAATGGCGCTTGGAGGAGTACCATACTCCTCGTGTTTCGCCAGCCCTGCGAAACACGAGGAGTATAATTGTGAGGCGCCGCGGGTGGCTCTCAATGTTCGCCTAAAACACAATCACATCGTCGAGGTAATACAGGCATGTAGACCAAGCCGCGCAAGAGAAGGTCCATCATGCGCTCGAATGTAGCTGGCACACTGCATAATCCAAAGGGCATGACTTTAAATTGGTACAGCCCGTCCGGTGTGACGAAGGCGGTTTTCTCGCGGTCCATCTCATCGACGCTAATCTGTCAATAGCCGGAGCGGAGGTCAATTGGTGAAAAATATTGGGATATGTGAAGGCAGTCAAGAGCGCCATCAATGCGAGGCAGGGGATAAACATCCTTCTTTGTTATCCGGTTGAGGTGACGATAGTCAACGCAGAAGCGCCACTAGTTGTCTTTTTTCTTTACTAAGACAACTGTTGATGCCCACGGGCTGCTGGAAGATTCAATGATGTCCTTGTCAATCGTCCTGTCTACATTTTCTGTATTATGAGCATGTGTTGGTGGGCTAGTTGGTTAAGCATGATTACAAAGACGGCGCCGAATAAAACAACACACGAAGAAGGGGGACACGAAACAGCACGCAGGCGCTGCTGTCTCGTGTCGAGACAGCAGCGCCTAGAAGGGGTCACGAGACGGCGCCTACGTGCTGTCTCGTGTCCCCCCTTTTCCTGTGTTGTTTAATTCGGCGCCGTCTTTGTAATAATCTTTCTGTATGATGGCCCCTTCTGTTGCGGAGACACGATATGGCCGCCTATGAATGGGGCTGGCGTCACCGGTGTTGATGCGATGCGTGACAACAGATGTCTGGCCAAGTGGACAGTCGTCCAAGTCAAAGATGTCCCGATAAGATGACAGCAGGTGATGAAGAGCTGTTGTTTGCTCGGAAGGAAGATCAGGGGTGATCATCTTAGAAACACCGTCCGCAGGCGTCGAGTACGAAGGAGTGGGTGACAAAGGTCCGTTCGTACTGAGGAGGAAGTAAACTTTATTACTCTAGAAAGAGTAATTCAGCGGTCGTGCCGGATGGCTTGATCTTCTATTGGTTGATGAAGATCTCCGGCCTGCATGGTTGGCGCCCCCTATTCCAGGGCGCCACTGAGCGTGGCTGCTCGTCGGGCATGATCCACCAGCTTCCGTTGGAGGCTAAGGTCGCCGCTGGAGAGCACGCTCTCCCACTGCTCCGCACTCGGATTTTCTATTTTGTGGAATTCCTTATTTGTATTGCACTCCCATGTGATGTGATAAAGTGTGGGTATTGCACCACACCACGGGCATGTGTCCCGGTATTGACTTGGGAACATTTTGCATAGTATATGTAAATTTGGGAAAGTTCCTGTCTGCAGCTTTCGCCAGTAAACTGCCTGTTGTTGAGTGAGTGTATTGTGGGGCGGGGGATATCTGATTCTCGTCCCTCTATGGTAATTTAGTATGTCAGAGTACGTTGGGATCACTGTCATGAAATCCTCAGGATCTCTATTTAGGTCCGCTCGGTTTGCATGCTCGCGAGCGATCCTATCAACCCTTTGGTTGCCCTCAATCTCAGTGTGCCCAGGTACCCAAAAGATGGTGTGTCTGATGCGTTTATTCCGTTGGCCAGCGCGGAGGAAGATTTGGAGCGCTTTTTGACCGATTCTGCCATTAATGTAGTTTCGGCATGCTTCCTTGGAGTCGGTTAGAATTATAAGGGATCTATTTGTGCGGTAGCCCTCCACCGCTGCTAGAGCAACAGCCATTTCCTCTCCCTCGGTTACCGTACAATCCCGTGCCGACGCGCAAGCGATTTCCCTATAGTCCGAGTCTATTACTGCCGCGACAACTCTTTGTTGTGTTTCCCGTCGTTCTCGAGGATACACCACGGCGTCCGTGTATACCGTGTTCGCTTTTGTTGCTAGGTATTTTTTCCACATATTCTGCCCTAGCGTTCCGCCTGGCTGTGTGCAAATTTGGGTCCATGTTTCTTGGTAGGGACCCTACCTTGATGGTGCTGCGATACACATCGGGTAGGTTTGCCGTTCTTTGTTCTTGTCTTTCAATTTCTTTGTGCCCCAGTTTTTTTAGGAGCTTTCTGCCCGTGGTAGTCTGCTGGAGTCTGAGTAGCTGCGACCCTAATTGTGCATCTCTGAGCTCCTCGAACGTGTTGTGGAGTCCGAGGGCCAGGAGCTTCTCTGTCGAGGTGTTGGCCGGCAGGTGAAGCGCTGTTTTGAATGCTTTCCTTATGATGGCGTCGACCTGATCCCGTTCGCCTTTGTTTGTGTTGTAATATGGGAGGGCGTACGTAATCCGGCTGATTATGAGGCTCTTAACCAGCTTGACTGTATCTTCCTCCTTCATGCCGCTTCTTTTTTGCGAGACGCGGGTGATCATACGTGCCACCTGTGCCGTCGCTTGCTTGAGTAGGTTTATGGTGTGTGTGCAGCGTTGATTGCTCTGCACCCACATTCCCAGAATCCTGACGGCTTCTTTTTCTGGTATCTTTTGTCCTTGTAGGGTGACGCTGATTTGTTCTTCCGAGCGTTTTCCTCTTCTGACTCTCAGGAGCTCTGATTTCTCCGTGGAGTAGGCGAGGCCTCTTTCCCTAACACATTCTTCCACGCATGTTGCTGCGGCTTGTAGTCGTTCTTCTTTTTGGCTGAGCGAGCCTTGGTTAGTCCAGACTGTGATATCGTCGGCATAAATAGCGTGATGTATGCCGTCGATTTCTTCCAGCTTCCGGGCTATCCCTATCATGGCAATATTGAAAAGGATCGGTGAGATCACTGATCCCTGCGGGGTTCCTTTGTTAGGCGTGTGGAACTTGTCCGTCCGCAGGTCTCCTAACCCCACCGTGGCTGTTCTGTTTGATAGGAACGCTGTCACGTAGCCGTGGATTCTTCTTCCGCTGTTGAGATCATCCAGTCCCTTGAGGATGGACGCGTGGCTGACGTTGTCGAACGCCCCTTTGACATCGAGTGCCATTATTATGTTTTCTCCGTTGTAGGGGATGTTGCGTAGAACCCCCTCTTTAATTTGTAGTAGGACGTCTTGGGTTGATAATTTGGTGCGAAAGCCGAACATACTGTGGGGATACAGATCTTCATCTGCCATGTATTGTTGTAGCCTCCTTGTCACGATTCGCTCGTACAACTTGCCAAGGCACGAAGTGAGTGATATCGGCCGTAGGTTTTCTACTAGTAGCTTTTTCCCTGGCTTGGGGATCATAACTACTTCTGCATGTTTCCATTCCTCTGGCAGTGTCCCCGCTTCCCAATGTGTATTGAGGAAGTTCGTCAGCTGTGTGACCGCCTCATCACTTAGGTTTCGGATTAGGGTGTTTCTAATCTTGTCCGCGCCTGCTGCTGTGTTCCGGGTCGATGCCTTAACTGCTGCGAAAACTTCCTCCTTGGTGATGGGTCTGTCTAGGTCGGGGTTTTTTTCGCCTCGGTATCTCTCCGGGTACGCTTCGGGATTGTCTTGCCCGTAGCACTTTACACGGACTTTTTCTAGTAGCTCTTCTTCTGTCCCTTCAAATTGGTGTACTAGTCTTTGGATGGCCTTGTTACTTTCTGACTTGGTCTTGGTTGGGTCCATTAGAGCCTTGAGGATACGCCAGGTCTTTGCGGTGCTGAGGGTTCTATTCAGCGAGTCGCTAAACTTTTGCCAACTTTGTCGTGTGAGTTGGGCTGCGTATTCCTCTGCCTCCTTGGTAACCTCTGCTATCTTCTTCTTTAGCTTGTTATTTAGCCGTTGTTTTTTCCACCGTTTGGTTAGTCCACGCCTTGCCTCCCATAACCTGAGGAGTCGCGAGTCCACCTCCGGTGTTTGCTCTGACCTTTCGACCTCCTGGGTGTAATGTTGTTGTATTTCCTTAAGTTGTTTGCACCATTCCTCTATGGAAGTTATCCCACCCTCCATGTGCTTGCATTCTTTGCGAAAAACGTTCCAGTCCGTTATTTTGGCTGTTCCTATCTTGCGCTTGACGTTCTCTGCTGACACTTGCGTTCTTATAATGAAATGGTCGCTACCAAGGTTCTCCAGCAGGTTCTCCCACGTGGCTTGCCTAGCTCCCCTGACGTATGTCAGGTCTGGGCATGTGTCGGGACTAACGCTGTTGCCTAGGCGCGTTGGTTGGTTTGCGTCCGTTAAGAGGGTGCAGGTTGTGATTTCTGCTGCGTCGCTAACTTGCGTACCCTTCTTAGTGTCTTTTTTATATCCCCAGCTCTGTCCCCTGGCATTAAAGTCGCCCATTATAAGCAGAGTGTTGGATTTCGCTAGCTTGCTGGCTCCTATGAAAAGTTTCTGAAAATCCCCATCATTTTGTCGTGGTGGACTGTATAAGTTTATGATAAAAGTGCTTTTTTGTTTTCCCTTTTTCTTTGCAATTATCTCTGTCACGATGTGTTTTATCCGCGTGTCCGGAATTTCATCGTGTGCTATGGCGACTAGAGTTTTACTAATTAAGGTGGCTGTGCGATCTTTTTCTTGGCACGTGTATCCCTTGAGTGTCGGCACGGTGTTTGTCTCCTGCAGGGCGATTATGTCAGGAGGATTTAACTGTGAATTTATGAATTGCTGCAGCGGGCCTTGCTTTCTGCGGTAGCCTCTGCAGTTCCACTGCCATATATCTAATGTGTTGTGTCTAGCCATGTTGGTTTATCGTTGGTTGTTGTTATACTTTGGTTTTCGGTGCCGAATCTTTTTTCGTGATAGAGTCTATCTCTAGCCTCATTTGTTATCTTTTGCGTATTTTGATTTTTTATGTAGTTGCGAAAACTTTGATCTTGCATTGCGATTTTTTGTTGTATCAAATTCATTTGCTCCTGCATTTTTTGCATAAAGGATTGCATTTGCATTTCTACGGTTCCCTTTTCCGGCTGCTGTGGCTGTTGCTCCATAGCTAAAGGTGGAGTCTGCTGTCGCGGTAGGCTACCCACCCTTTGCTCTCGCAGTTCCCTGATTAGTTCTTTGATACTCTCCTCTAGTTGTTTTGTTTTCTTCGTACTCTGCTCTAGTTCTCGCCTTAGAGCCCTATTTTCTTCCCTTAGTTGTTTAAGTTCGTTGTCGTTATTGTTATTATCCGAGTGCGGAAACAGTGATTTGGGAGGGCCTGCCCCCCAGCTTACCTTAACTCCGCCCTTCTTTTGTTGTTGTTGTTGTTCTTGTGGTGGTTTTGGCTGCTGTTTCCACTGCCCTTGGGCTGCAGGTGGTGGCCTCAGCGGTGGGAAGGAGCTGTCCCTGGACTGGCTCCGGTCCCGGCTCCGCGTTTGGCTGTGGCCCCGGCTCCGCGAGCGGCTCTGCTCTCCTTCCGAGCTCAGCCACCTGGGACGGCGCCTACGGCTCCGGCTCCGCCCTCGGCTTTTCTGCGAGGCTCGTCCTCGCAGCTCGTCCATGTTCTTGAGGCGCATCCGACAGTCCCTGGTACCGGCGGCGTGTTCGCCTCCACATACCAGGCACTTTGGTTGGCACTGGTGTCCTTCAATTGGGTTGTTTGCTCCGCACTGCCTGCAGGTTCTCGCTCCCGGCGTTGGGCAGACGTCCGAGCGGTGTCCTTGCGTGCCGCATACGTAGCAAAACTGTCTGGTTGGTCTATAGGGGTATGTCTTGTATTCTACTGCGCTGAAGATGACCCACTTGGGAATGATGGGGCCGTCGAAGGTGATTAGCGCCGTCTCTGACTTGCCCAGCATCCTTGCCGCTAGGATCTCCACCCCTTGAGTGCGTAGTCGCAGCTTGGATTCCAGTATTTCAGATGGTAGTCCTATCGGTAGCCCGTGGATTACCGCCCGCTTTACGTCCCCAGGCATGGCCACGTAAGCGTTTACTTCGTAATTGATGCCGCTGTATGGGAGGTACTTGATCTTCCTGATGACGTCCGCAACTTCTTCCTTCGAAGCGCTTGCGATGACGATGTTGGACCCTGGTCGGAGCCTGACCAGAAAGTCTTCTTCCTTGAATTTCATTCCGCAGGCCTCTATGATGGCTTGCGTTGCTTGGTATGGTTTCATGTCCTTGATTTTCAGCCCCCCCCCCCCCCCTGGGCCGGATGATGATCTTCGCGTCGTCCGTCGGTAGCGGTGGCAGCCTCTGCCTCGGCTGCCGCGGCGCTCCCACCTTTTGTTGTTGTTGTTGCGGCGGCGCCCCCGTCGCGCCGTCTTGCGTGATGCCGCTGCCAGCTGTGGCTGCCGGCGCCATCTTGCTATTCTCCGTGGCTTGGGGTCCTCTAGACTTCAAAATGACGTCGCTCCGTGTAGCGCGCTTGAGATTCTTTTTCTGGCGCCTGGAATGGTAGATTTGCCAGTTTCTTTTTTTCTAGAGTAATTTTTTTCTAGAGTAATTTAGAGTAATTCTAGAGTAAAAAGAGTAAATTACTCTTTTTCTAGAGTAATTTGCGTGTTCTTAGCGCGAAATAACACCGCCTTAGTTTTTTTGCGAAATAATAGTCAAGCCGTTACCAAATGATCATGTGTATAGTTTATTCAAAACTGCATTAGCTTTTATAATCAATTCGGCGAAGCGGTTAGATGAAATGAATAACGTAGTGTGATCAGCATAGATTACGTAACGCGTATCAACATCAATGTTTACTAACTCGTTAATAAAGATATTAAAGAGGAGGGGCACTGTTGATGGGAACTGTTGAGGAGGAACACTGTTTGATCCGTAGTTAGTAATAAACGACTCAAGGCATGTGGACGTATCGCTGGTAATTCTGGTAGGATTATTGATAACATTGGAAAACCCATACGTTTTTAAAAGCAATTAAAAATCACGTGTGATATTGCAATCAACTAGCATATTTCTATTGAAATCGCCACCACAAATCAATTTATACTGTAATTCAACAATGTATTTTAATAATTTCTCTAAAAAGAGAAAGAAGCCTTGGAGATTGCCTCGCGGTGGTGTGTAGGCAACAGAATAAACAGTGTGCGCTTGTAACAAAGACAATACCTTGTAGTCATTGTTAACAAAAGAAAATTCTTGAACACAGTTGACATTAAATGAATCGCACACAATTAGGCTAACCCCGCCACCGCGCGAGTTTATTCTTGATCTTGCAAAGCACTCGTACTTTGGCGGACACCAGGGGACTGTACAATCACTGTACCACGTTTCAGAAAGCATTATGAAATGAAAACGAAAGTTTAGGCTGCTGAAAAAAATGTCAAGTTCATCCTTTTTATTTTTCACTGACTGGCAGTTCATATGTATGCATCTAATCAATCCACTGTTCTGTGAGCTTGCATGCATTATCATGAAGATCCAACGAGCAAATTTTGTTCGAGTGTCCCAACATCATCATTTTAACTACAACTTACTTTCGCTCCTATGCTCAAAAAACGATCTTATCCAGATCTGCAGGCGACTTTATCAGTATGCTCGATCGCCCTCACTCTTTCTTAGAAACACTTTCTCAGCGTGGTGCCATGCAAAGCGGAAATTATTTACACGCGCCCATTCTTTCGCAGCTCTTAGGAGCATTCGGTTCTGCGCAGTCAGGTTTTCCGTAATAAACATTCCATGCTGATCACCTGACAAAACCCTCTTTTTGTTCAGCCATTGTTTCCTTGTTGACTGGTTGGAAAAGTGTATGATAATGCTGGGAGGCCTGTCGCCTTTGGTCTGAAGCTGGTGAATCGAGGTAACAGTTTGTTCAGTCAAAGAGGCAAGTTGCAGTTTTGATGCAATGACATTTATTTTATCTATAAGACGCTCGTTGTTGGTTTGATTAACGCCATGAACCTCAATATTTAGTTTTCTGCTGTGATACTTAAGTTCATTTATCGAGGAGCGCACTGAAAGCAATTCTGCGCTCATGTTTTGCTCCTCTAGTTTGCAATCTTTTTTCTTGAGCGCCCTTAGTTCATTGTCATGCTTCGCAACGGCTTCAAGAATTTTGTCATACATCGTTGATAACAGACTCACCGATTCCTCAATATCGTTTACCGTTTGCTTGAGGGGCAGTAATTCATCAAGTTCCCTGCTTATCTCGACCAGCATCGTCGATATTTTGCCATCAGTTTCCTTTGGCACAAACGAGCTCTGTCCTACTTTGCCCCGACGACATTAAGAGCAACGCCAAGATTTTCTATAGTCTTCTCCTTTACATCGGTACGTGCTCTCAGAAACTCCGGAGCATGCAGTTCCAATATGATAATAGGCTGAACACTCGAAGCAATCCATAAATTGGTCATCGTCCTTAAAGACACTGTGACACTTGCCACACTCTGACGCACTTGAAGGACCCATGACGACAAATAGTAATCAGTGATTATATAAATGCAGGAAAATAAGGCACAAGTTTCAATCACAGAGATTGTACAATGGCAGCAGCAGCAGCAACAAGAAAAAGTACGACCGAACATGTACACAATTAACAGAAAAAGACCATGTGTAAGAAGCACAAACCTGTAAAAGGTTGCAGAGCCAGGTTAGATTGCCGTCTGTATTCCTCTGCCGCTGCTGCCAAATGACAAGGAGAACACAGCGCAACCCATATAAGTAGCAGCAGAACCCTTGTGACCTATCCGCAGGATGCACGGGATTCACGGTGAAGGATAAGCCAGGCGGTAGGTAGATGAACCAATCTTTGGAAACGAGGAGTAGCAGATTATCTTGCGCATGCTCTTTCCATCCAAGTGGTCCGGTAATTCTGTCTTCAGATCAAAAAGATGGCCCCAAGCCGGTAGGCGCGCAGCAAAGAACAATCTATAAAAGGTTGCAGAGCAACGTTAGATTGCCGTCTGTATTCCGCTGCCGCTGCTGCCAAATGACCAGGAGAACACAGCGCAACCCATATAAGTAGCAGCAGAAGGGGACCCTTGAGACCTATCCGCTGGATGCGCGTGATTCACGGTGAAGGATAAGTCAGGCGCCACGTAGATGAACCAGTCTTTAGGCACGAGGAGTAGCACGTTATCTTGCGCATGTTCTTTCCATCCAAGGGGTCCTGCAATCCTGTCTTCAGATCAAAAAGATGGCCCCGAGCCGGTAGACGCGCAGCAGAGCTGTAAAAGGTCGCAGAGCTACGTTAGATTGCCCTATGTATTCCGCTGCCACTGCTGTCTAATGGCATGGCGTATTACTTTACTTCACCGCTCCTACAAGATGGAGCCATCCCTCGAATCACAGAGCATATTTGACGTGTTCGCGACGACGTCGCATCAGTTACATAAAGTTGATGATGCACCCCGGCATAAAACACTTTCGTTTCTAAAACAGTTTCCGCACATTGTTTATCTTTCGTGTCGGATTAGCCTGTGACGTCTCGCCACCTACGGAGTGCAGCTTTAATATGCATCAGCAGTGCTTACATGCTGCCTGCTGCTTCGCTTGTGATGGCACCAAGAAAACTGTGGCGTTAAGCGGCGCAAATAGGCAACAACGTCAATGGGCGAATCTCGTTTGGTCTGGCGAGAGACAGGCCAGTGTGAAGCATAATGCCTTTGTACGTTTGCGGTGCATGCTACGAACTCTGCCACTCGCATTCCTGAAGCTGAGCGCATCACAAGTGGCTGCCCAAGACACTGCGAAGCCAGCCCGAAATGCTCGTACCTTCGGTGAAGCAACTCGGCAGCAGGACGCCAATTGCCAACAGGACGCTGCAGCGGAGCCCGAGTTCACGAAGGGATTTACTAAAACACGTTCGGTTTCCCTTGTACAGCTTTCGAACGACTGCGCTTATGGCGGATGTGCAGAGTGCCCCAGCGCTTGCAATGCACTGTCTTTAGGGGATGTTTTCTCGTCACAAGTCGTTCCAATACATTCGCTTGTGGCAATTGTCGAGCAACTTAATTGCAACTACTTGCAACTTAATTCTTCATGTAGAATAAACATGCAACCGCTTCTGTGATGACATGGTTCACTTTTGTGTTCCGCTCATTCCTACGAAAAAGCGATCAACCATATTTTTGCTAGCTTTTTTTCGGCTTGCATTTCGAATGCCAAATTTTCCTTGGGTATGCTACTTTAAGATAGGCTTTTAACACAGTCATTTTTTTACTTGGCCGTAGTCACGCAGAGAATATTGTATAACAATTCATTGTTTGTGCTATTTCCGTGGTGGGCTCTTAAGAAAAGGCAGAAGGGTGAATTGCCAGAACTCTCAGATTTAACATCCACCAACACAGGCACATACAGCTCATGCTGTTTCAGGATATTTTGGATGGTGTTTATTGTGCGTGCTGAAATATAATACCTAATACAATTCTTTATATTCCAGATCAATGCTGGGAGCAACCGATGGCTCGAAAAGGAGGCTGGGGCATCTTGTTTCGGGCCTCAGTGGATTCCCTGTTTCCTACATGGCAACTGCAGCGGCTGCACGTCTACCGATAACTTACACGTGCGCTACTGCGACACGCCCCTTTGATAAGAGCTTATATACCGCGGCACCGAGCGTAACCGGTGCACTTCTTCCCAGCTTATCACAGCCGGCGGCCCAGCTGTGCTGGCGCTCGCCAGTCACCTTGTCAATCGAATAAAGCAATTCCCTTTGCGTACTTTCCCTGCAACCGCCTGGTTCCTGCCTGCCTGGAAGAACACCACATATTGGCGACGAGAATCAACGCATCGACAGCGGGACCCTGCAGCTAAGTTGGCAGTCTCTTCTTCGGAACCGACAATACTGCGAAACGGCCTCGCAGCTGGGACAGATGGAATCTTTTTCTTGTTTTCTTTCTTCTCTCTTCCTTCTCCTTTTATTCCCTTTACCCCTTTCCTCAGCACAGGGTAGCCAGCCGGTGTTTACACTGGCTAACCTCCCTGTCTTTCCTTCCCTTTTGTCTCTCCCTCTCTTGACGACTCGACCAGTGACTCGACGTCGTACGACGAGCGACTCTCATCGTACCTGAGGGCAAACAAGGTTCCAGCCGACCTTCAAGTCGACGTTTTCGTGAGTCTCATCGGTCCGAAAACCTACCAACTGTTAGTCTTTTACTGCTTCCGATACGCCTACATGGAAGTCGATAAGCGAGTTAAGGGAAGTTTTGAGCAAACACCTGTCGCCAAAGCCATCCGTTATTGCCGAGAGAGCCAAGTTTTATCGCGCCGTGCAGGGCGAAACGCAGATGATAGCTCAGTTTGTAGAAGAGATGCGCAGGCTAGCTCAAACCTGCGAGTTCGGTTCTTTTCTCGACGATGCGCTTCGCGACAAGTTTGTGTGTGGCATGCGGCGAATAGACATCCAGAGACAGCTGTTCGTCCACGACAAGCACTTAACTTTCCAGAAGGCACGTGACCGTGCTCTGGCGTCCGAGGCCGCAATGAACAATGCAGTGACAGCCCATGATTTATCAGATAGCGGTGGCTTAGTTCCCCGAATGCAGAGCGGAAAGCCGAAGAATAAGTACGCAAGTAAACGTGCCAAATCCCAGCAGTGTTATCGCTGTGGTTGTTTTAAGCACGATGCGCAAGCGTGTCCGCCCGGACGAGCTACTTGCTTCGAATGTAACCGGCAGGGGCACATACGCAGAATGTGCAGAGCAAGAGCGGAACCAAAAAGCAGAAGCAGTGTATGCGCACGCTTGAATGCAAGACCCAGCACGACTTCACTAAGCTCAACAGTGTCGACATGTCACGAACGGCACCAATAATGGTAGGCGTAAATGTAGAAGGAACTACCGTAAACATGGAGCTCGACACTGGAGCAGTAGTATCAGTCATGTCGCACCATCAGGCTAAAGTGTACCTTCCTGGTGTTCGTTTGCAACCAACAAAGATGCAACTGAAGACGTACACAGGGGAAACCGTAAAGCCTGTAGGAGTAATGGATGTGCTGGTCCACCACAATAACGAAGAGGCACGATTGCCGCTTTACATTGTTCCGGAAAGCGGCATACCGCTCTTAGGTCGCAACTGGCTACAGCACATCAGGCTAGACTGGGGTGGCATTCGAGGTCTTTGCAAGGTGTCCGCTGCGTCAGGCAGTCCACCTGCAGCACTAGAAACGCTGCTACGGAAAAACGAAGGCCTGTTTAAGGATGAGTTAGGGACCATACAAGGAGAGCAGGCAAGCCTCAAGTTTAAGGATGACCACGTGCCTCGTTTTCTAAAAGCACGGAGTGTGCCTTTCGCTCTTGTGAAAAGGGTAGAGGCTGAATTGGAAAAGCTCGAGAAGTTGAGAATCATTTCTCGTGTCGCCAGTAGCAAGTATGCTACGCCAATTGTTCCCGTAGTAAAGAGCGACGGGTCGATTAGAATCTGTGGAGATTACAAACTCACGCTGAACCCAATCCTAGATGTCGACACGTACCCGCTTCCAAAGCTGGATGAGCTTTTGGCAGCATTAGCGGGTGGTAAGAAATTCTCCAAAATTGATTGAAGTCGGGCTTATCAGCAAGTTGAGAAGGACGAGGAATCCAAAGCTTACCTGACCTTGAACACGTCCAGGGGCTTATATGTTGTTAACCGCTTGCCTTTTGGCATCGCCTCAGCGCCGGTGATCTTTCAGAAGATCATGGATAATATTCTGAAGGGCCTTGACGGAGTTACTTGTTACATCGATGACATCATGGTCACCGGAAAGACTGAACAGGAGCACCTAAAAAATTTGGTGGCGGTATTGAGACGGTTATCAGACAGAGGCATCAGGGTAAAAAAAGAAAAATGCGAGTTATTCAAAGACAAGTTGCAGTACTTGGGACATGTCATTAGCGCGCACGGAATTGAACCGGCAACCGACAAGCTAGAAGCCATCGCAAAGGCTCCACGTCCCACGGACAAGCAGCAATTGCATTCACTATTGGGTTTGATAAACTACTATGGCAAGTTTGTTCCTATCCTGTCAACCGTCGTTTTACCCCTAAACAGATTGCTGGGGCTCGATGTTCCCTGGGCCTGGAGTGACGAGTGTGAAGCAAACTTCTCGGATATCAAGCAGCTGCTGTCGCAGCCACCGGTTCTCGCTCACCACGACCCCAGTGCGCCCCTGCAACTGTCGTGTGATGCATCGGCATACGGTATAGGAGCTATCATCTCTCATGTTGAGCCAAATGGTCAGTGCCATCCGGTTGCGTAGGCATCACGTACCTTATCTTCAGCGGAGGTCAATTATAGTCAGCTGGAAAAAGAGGCGCTCGCTCTAGTTTTCGGCGTCAAACGTTTCCACTACTATCTTTTCGGGCGTTCATTTGTTCTCGTTACTGACCACAAACCCTCGCAGACAATGTTCGCTCCCAAGACGGGAATACCAACTATTGCCGCAGCTAGACTGCAACGCTGGGCTTTCTGTCTGCTTACGATTTTACTTTGAAGTATAAGCCATCGAGTCAAAACGCCGAAGCAGATTGCTTATCTCGATTGCCTCTGCCAAGTGACAGTGAAGAATGCTCGGATGACCAGTTTTATCTCCTACGCATGCAGTCCTTGCCAATCAACTGTCGCGATGTGGCACGCGAAACGGCCCGAGATCCGATTCTAAAGATAGTCATGCAGCACGCCATGAACGGTTGGCCTGAGAGCGTCGTGAGTGAAGAAATGAAGCCGTTTTTTCACAGACGCTGTGAACTTTCTGCACAGCTAGGGTGTCTTCTTCTTGGAATGCGTGTCGTTATTCCTCGAAAACACCAGTCGCAGATGCTCGAAGAATTGCACCAGGGACTTCCTGGAATTGTTCGGATGAAAGAACTAGCACGCGGTTACGTGTGGTGGCCAGGCATCGATCGCGACATTGAGACCCAAGTGCGTTCTTGCAACCCCTGTTTACCTCAACGCGCGATGCCTTGCCCGGCTCCTTTGCACCCGTGGGCATGGCCAACCAGACCATGGGAACGTCTGCATATCGATTTTGCAGGACCTTTCAAGGGTGCCATGTTCCTGGTTGTGGTCGACACTCACTCCAAGTGGCCGGAGGTGTGCCAAATACAAAACACGTCCGCGGAAAACACAGTAAACCGTCTCCACAAAATCTTCTGCAGGTTTTGTTACCCTGAAGTTGTGGTATCTCACAATGGACCGCAATTCATCTCAGCTGTGTTTTCAAACTACCTTAAGAGCATTGGCACGCGCCATGTAAAGACGTCAGCCTACCATCCGAGAAGTAATGGACAAGCTGAACGATTTGTCCATACTTTGAAAGCGGCACTGCGGAAAAGTACTGCCGCGAGCTTAAGCACCACGTTGGGAGAGTTTTTGTTGTCTTACAGGAACACTCCACATGCCAACACGGGCGAGGCGCCGGCCACTCTCCTGCTACAGCGTGGACTCCGCACCCGTCTGGATGCCGTCAAGCCCTCGCTGCAGCAGAAGGTTTCGACGCGGCACTTCGTCCAGACAGTGCGTCGCAAGCAGCGCGCACGTGAATTCGCTGTGGGTGAAAGTGTTTTTGTGCGACATTTCAGACGCGGTGCAATGTGGTTGCCTGGGATTGTGTTAGGGCGGACTGGATCTGTTTCATACAGAGTTCGTTTGGAAACGGGTCGAGGTGTGTTTGCCTGGAAGTGCCACCAGAACCACACAATTCAAGCCAGGAATATGGACTTTTACGACCCCGAGCAGCCGCGACCCGACAGCTGCGACCCGGTGCAGCCAGCTTCTCTTCCAGCCATGGCAGAGCGGCGTTATCCTGCAAGGCAGCGGCGCCCTCGAGACCGCTATGTACCATGAACTACTCTTTGTTTCAGTGCATGCGCCCGAACTACAGTAAGAACGGGGGAGTGTAGTGGCTGCACGTCTACCGATAGCCTACACGTGCGCTACTGCGACACGCCCCTTTGATAAGAGCTTATATACCGCGGCTCCGACGGTAACCGGCGCACCAAGGTAGATGTACTGGTAGCGAAGGCTTCATAGACGCCCATTGGTCCAAAAAATGGCGGCTCGTGGGCACTCCAGCGCCCCCTGGATTTTGGGGGGCAAACTACGCAAACGTGACGTAGAATGACGTCACGCATACGTATGCTTTTGGCGCGAATTATAAAGCGGTCTTTCTGTAGAATCAGAGTTTTCGAGCCCGTACCTCTCGAAGGTTGCTGCCTTTCAGCGCGCCCCAACCTTTGCCAGTCAAATGTGCTCGAGTTCCTGCTAGTTATGGCCTTGTTAATGTGCAATTGGGAACGCAATGAAAGTGACTGGTAAAGGAGGGGCAGCATAGAAAGGCAGCAACACTTCCAGACACTGGCGAAGCGTGCATGATTCGTAGTGCAAATGCTGGTGCTAGTACTTTTGAGAGCTTTTGAGTACAGCAAGGTATGATGCACAAAGCACTGGCTCAAGTGCACAGTTCGCAATAGAGTGTACGGCAAGTATGGTTTTCATAGTTTCATATTCATTGTTTATTGCAGCAACCAAACAAATACAGTCACAAAGCACACCCTTGGCACACAAACAAAAAATACATGTCACTGGCAGCACAAGCAGTATTGTATAAGTTGGCTAATCATCTCAATGGGCAACCAGCGCTGAAGCTTCGCGTGCCGACAGCAGCGCCGTAACACACAGCCTAGCGAGCGGTAGACACAGTTTCCAGTAGCACACGCAGTGATTTCGTGTCAGCAAATTCACCGATTGTCTTGAGTCACACTTTTCACGGCTCCTCAAACGGCAGGGAACCGACGTTCTAGGACGTAGCAGCGCATGCGCTCTACGCAGCGCGCATGGCCATGGACAGAACTTGGCTGGCCGCATCTGGCTAGACAAACATTGATACAGGCGCACGTTTCTTATCGCTAAATATGTCGTGCCATCTTCGTAGCCTCCCTATCGGACGGTTTCAGCATATTTTAGTAACGCATGAAAAATGTCGTAGCGCCTCCTGGCCAGCGCTGGTTCCCCATAGTCACAGTGCAGATAGGAAAAAGCCCTGAAGTGCCACGAACGTTGTCAGTTAGGAAATTGAAAAGTATAGAAAACAATGCTACGACAGCTTCAATTGAAACAAACATAACATGACATAAGTAGGCGCATCAACACAGACCATAGAGCACACTGGGATTATTCTTCACATTTAATTTCTTCAGCTGAAAGAATATAGCAGGTGCGTTTACATCTGCATGGCAATGTTAAAGCCAGCTTTAGCACCCTCAAACGTGCTCAACGTAGGAGCAAATACCATACATTGAGCCGGCGTACCATCTCCAGAGTACTTCTAGTCGTTAGCCGGATCAATTTGAAGTAATTTTACGTCAACAAAAGTACACATGAAGTACAGCGTACAGTGAAGTGCAAGGACATTCGCGGGGCAGTAAAGCATGTAATCAGTGTAGTGTACGCTACAATATAGCCAGATAAAAGTCCAGCGCTGTTCTGTTCGTTGCGCTGACAAAGATCCTACTAAAAACTCTGAGAAGCAACTAGCCTGCTAAAAGGTGGCCTGGTAGCCAGTGGTGCCGATTGGTAGTTATGATGACAATGGTTGATTTCATTATACCTGCCAGCACGGAACTGCAGGGGGGGCGAGCAGGTGGAAAAATTAATCCCAGCGCCACTGAAACTAGGTTAAAACATTGCCTAGAAAGTCTCCTTTCAGAGGCATTCGCTTTATCGGTATGGCGTTTTATCTGACAATATTGCACAAGTACATAGGTGACACTTGAACAGGCTGTACATGGCATAAAAGTACCCTAAAAGAGTGACATAGTAGAATGAACGATGAAAGATGCTACATTGTTAAACCATTGCCCCTGTGAGCAACCAGGTCACATCCTAGCAAATCAAAATACACAAGTAAAAAATAAAAGAATAAAACCAGGCTGTGAACCAGAAAAAAACCCTTTGCAACCGTTAAACCAGACTAAGCTGATTTGTTGAACAGGCTGCATAATAGCCTGCAACTTCACAAAATCTTCAGCCAACAGCTCGGGAATTGCATCCTTTTCATTTGCTTAGCCTCAGTGCTTGCTTCGTGGCTTTCCGTTTAGTAGTTTGATTGTGCAGTTCAAGATTTTTTCTGCGTGCAAGCCAATGCAGCCTCACCCTGACGAACAGGGCAAACAAACCATCATAAACGTCATCACCACACACAGTCAGCGATTTTTCTACCTTGGCATGAAGCAACATGCACAGATCATGCCCTACGTGTTCTTTTCCCACAATATTGGAACTAGATGCGACAAAAACCTGCTCGCAAGCATTGATGAAAGCTACAAACGAGGGTGTAGGAACTGACAGGCTCCCAAAGTCACCTTCTCCAGGATTTTTGACACTTAAGTACAAGAGAACTTGGCTCTGATCGGCAAAGGCGGCATTTTCTAGCCTCACCTCGCACGTATGTGGCCCTGTAACACACCTGTGATCATTCATAAACTTGTAGGCAAGCCAGCCAGCAAAATAGACAATGTTGTTCTCTAGTATTGGAGACTGATAATCATATGGCAAAACTTCTACTGCAACTGGCAAAGATGTGGCAGTTGTACAGAGAGAAGGAGCAGACGTAGATAAACACACTGGGAGAGTGGCTCGAAGGCTAGACATGTCTTCAGCACAGTTGCTGCTTTCCGACAGTTTGAAAAGGTTGCTAACTAAAAGATGCCTAAATGCTGCTTGAAACTGCCGGCAAGACGAGTTGCTGTTCGATCCAGATTTCGACCTAACAATAGCAAAGGTGTTTTCAAGTGCTTCCTGGTTCAGGTGCCTGGTAAGGAGGTATGTCAAACCATAGCGAGAGGCCAGGTGGTTCTATAACAGCAGCACAGCCCTCATAGTTTGGCAGAAGCCACGGATGCAAAGAGGCTGCCGCGCACAGCCTAGAACTTCGATGTTTTCGAAAACTGCAATACACTCTTCCAAAAACTCTTCATGCACAGATCCTGCACAAATTGCAGATGCATACGGAGACTTTCCCCGCTTCTGTGAAGTATTTAGACTGTCAAAGAGTCTATCGATCCTCTCAACAAATCTGGCTGTGTGGATAGCCTCTGATGGCAACTGTTGGAATGTTACCAATGTGCACAATGCAGCAGCGCAATGATTGCTGAATACCTGTGCTGCGAGTTTCAGAGAAATCTTCGAAGCAAAAGTTAAATTGAAGTGCCGGGCACTCATCTTTGGGATGGACCGAATTAGCATTTCTCGATCCTTCTCATAAGCCTGTCGTATGTACGAGCTTTTGATTGTGTCACTGCCCACCCTAAAGTAATACTTGAAGAGCATATTGCGCAAGCACTTGAGCAAATGCGGTGGATCAAAAATAAAGAAAAGCGGTTCACCATTCACACTTAAGTACGGCTTTTCAGGGGTCACAAGTTTCGAAAACGGAGAAACATTTTGGTTCCCCTGATCATAAACCACAGCCACAGGCTGCAATCCAGCTCCAACCAACATTTTGTGTCATTTGAAGAGAAGGTCATGCAGAACAGTTGCAAGCGCTGCCTTATCTGCAAAGAAGTAGCCAAGAGGCTGCTTCCACGGCGTACATATTCCTTTGGCCATGAACACAAGCGCCTTGTTTGCAAGATTCGGACCTTGTGCTGCACTGTACTCTTCAAGGCCTTCAAATCTGTCCGACACTGGATTGTACGACAGCTCCTTTGAAACATGCATTTCATCAAAAATTATGGTGCAAGCCCTGTCTTGCCGTAGAAAAGACGCTGCCCGTTCCTCGATCAAATCAAAAACTCCAGGATAAAATCCGACCCTCAATGGTACGCGTGCAAGCCACAGCTGCAGTGACCTAACAGATGGAAGTTTCAGGAGTTTCTTGCAATATCTGTAACCTTTTGGGCTGTGAAAGGATAAACCTAAAGCAAAGGTTTTGTTTTGGCTGCACCATCAACGGCCAAACCTGCTGACATTGTGCATCTTTAACTGAGCTTCAACAAAAGCAGCAACAGCTGGTGTTAAATGCTCACGCAGACTATCTACCAATTCGGCAGTGGTCTTCATGCGACGACGCTGAAGCAGCAGTCCTTGCAGCCTCTTGTTGCGGTTACGCAGCTGCCCGAGCTTGGCTCGAAGTTTCTGCAGTGGCCGCCTTTCATTGATGGGGCTGGTGAAAGATCCTGCAACGTACAGAGTCGACGGAAGAGCAATAAGTTGCTACGTCGGGTTTAGTCATAGCTGCATGTAGTCCTGTAGCATCAAAAAGCGCGCAATATTGCGAAAGCGTTGTAAAATTGCTAACCTTCATAAGAAAGAGGCGAACTGCTGAACGGAGCTCCTGGTGACAGATCAGCACTCGCTGACAGTGTTGCGGCCACCCCTGCCGTGCCAGGTTCCAGAGATGAAGCGCTTGCTTCAGTGCTTGGTCCTGCATATGTGTGGTCAGCTGCGCCCACAGAATATAAAGAACAAAATATAGTGACAGCACAGTTCTGACAGGGAAGCCAGCAACCCAACAATGCACAAATAATAACTAAGCACCACAGGCGGAATTAACACTTACACTGAACCATTATGAAGCCACTGGCGTGGGAACAAGCTTGGTTCAGCGTAGAACCAGTAGGGCTGGCACCATCTGCATCTGCACAGCGCACAGACAAGGAAGTGTAGCATATTTCTGAGCCATACCTCCTCAGGCTGTTCGAGCAGATACGAAATAACAATCACCTTCTTGGAAGAGTAGCAGCGACTGGGACGGCCGACTCTGGACGTACCCCTTGGAAACAGGTTCACCGGAGACAGCAGCTATCATAGGAAGCAGTCCAATGAGATTTCAGTCGTCACCATTTTCAAAAGACTTATGTCAGTTATGCATACAACCCTGCTCACCTGGTTCTCCAGCCCGGCGCACTGATGCCGAAGTTTCGCTCAGAGATTGTGAACAGTCCATGTCGCTGCTGCATTCGCTTGAGGTGTCTGAAATGGCAACATTATTGCGGAGAGAAAAGAGAATTCAGTACCTTTATAGTAAATAATTTCCAAAGAACTATAGCTTCCACAACATGCGGTTCACATTGTCATCACTCTAGAAAGAAAAATGCTTATCCAATGAAATAAAATTCTGTTTACCACCCTTAATCGTTAGGCACATTAGTTTGATGTCATCAGCAGCTGTGGAGCACCAGTAAATCATTTGCAATTTTCATATGCTATGTTTTTCTTTGAAGAGTGCGAAATTTGCCTATCACACAAACAACGATAGCTCGCAAATCAAGTAATGTGCCCCATATAGTTTACAGATTTATGCAGGTCAGCCCATGCGCTACGCAATGAGATGCAACAAGAATGAATTCGTAAGCAATTATCGCAAAAAATAAAAACCTGTACAAACATTGGCTTTCGCTAGCATGAATATTGAGGTAAAAGGCAACAACACAAACAATTATTAGTGCATTTCTATAATCGTTCACTGCGTGCTTTGATACATAACACATGAGCACACAATATCTCGAGAAGCTTTTCACCAAGCGTACCTTGCCCAAGTCGGCATAAGATTGCATCCTGATAAGACTGAAGGTGAAAAAAGAAGCTCTGCATACAAGAAAGCAAAGTTCTGGAGTACTAAAATTCATCAAACATTTAGGAAGGCTCACCCTTTTTTCCCCCTCACTTCTTTTGAGCTATCAAAGGAAGGACGAGAATGCCCTCTGGACACGACAGGGACCATTCATGAGACAAGGTTTCACGGTGAATATGAAAGATTCCACTCCCACTTGCTGCAAAACATGTAGAGTCGCCTGGTTTCCGTTGCTGAAGTGGCTAGCGGCATCAAACAGCCTGAACCGGGAGACTGACAGACTCACGTTAAGATCCTTTGGAGCCCTTTGCCATACCAGACTACCAAATATCCCACTTCCATTATCCTTTTTTTTACCGGAAATATCAGGCAAGAGTATTCACACCGTCAGTGTACTTTTTCCGCACCCGTGCCTAGAAATTCGTTTGAGCACCCTTCGCCTACTAAGCTTGTGCCATTAGCTTACCACAAGCACAAACCTAATTTTATGCTATGTTGGACATTTGTCACGAACCTCACATACAGTGTACAGTGCATACCGGGAGAAAAGAAGTTTCGATCCCAACGGCGGAAAAATACGCCTTGTACAATCTCGCACGGCATACAGAAAGTACACAAATAAAAGGGCTGGAGCACCCCCTTGTGTGAGCGTCTAGTTGATTCAAATACTGACAACTGTTGAATCGCTAAACTTGCATGCAAGATACGCAAAACGAATATTATATATATATATATATATATATATATATATATATATATATATATATATATATATATATATATATACACACACACACACGACATGTATATAATTATATGTGCTCACGTGAAAGCGATACTTCCATTTTCGTTTTCGCTTAGCAGGGTGCAGGTAAAAATTTACTGTAACTTTTAAAGCCACAAGACAGACACATAATTCGTTTTGGAAAAGACGCTAGACTGTTTACGGTTACGACAAAAAGGAAAAATTTCATTTTTTCGCAAAACCTGATATTTCAAGAGCGGCGAATGCCTTAAAAGTTTGATAACAAAAATTACCGGCAATGCTTGCTCGAGTAGGCAAAGCATCGTGTCGCAGCCTTCCTGACGGCAGATACACAGATGGTTCGAAGTGCCTCGAGCAAATCCTGAGTTCTCGTAGCTGCGACGGCGCCTTCTTCTCCAGGCTGACGTTGCGGCAGAACTGCGCCCACGCTCGGCACCTGGACGTGACACAACATGCACGTTAGATACAACTGCGCCAAAAGGAATACGCATACTCGAAACGCCAATGCGTCATTATTCCTGTCACTGCTAACTGCAGTAAATTATACTTGCATTACATCTGAACTATGGTAGTAAATGCTCGCGCCAAGCTCTCTGCGCCCCAGAGTGCGGTAACGCTCATCCTCATGCCACGCGGCTAGCTGCTTTTCTAAGCTCAACGAGTGACGAGAGTGAAGTGCGTTTAAAATTACCCTGACAGTCATGTATATGTAGGACAGCAATACCAAGGCAGGCAATAACTCCTGCTGAGCGAATCTAGTTAAAGCCTCCTCAAAGCCGCGCACATACACGAGGCTGAGTTTCGATACTCCCAGTTGCGAGGGGATCCTCAAATTGGCTTCATGGTTTTGCAAAACTAAACAGTGTCGTACTCAGAGCTGTCAGGTAGCAAACTTTGTTCTAAATGGGCCTGCCGGTCAGTAGCGTGCACGTGGTTGCTCCTGAGAGCCGGATGTGAAGTTCACGTTAGTGATAGTCAGCTGCATGAAACTCACTATAAATTAGAAAAATGTGGGCCTCTTTCGCACACCTCAGCACTGAAAGTGTGTGCCCTGTAGTGAAGTACATAAATATCCCCGAAAACATGAAGCCAAGTACGCACGAACGGGTTACAGCTATGAAACACGAGCGAACAGCCCGGCGAAAGCATATAGAAGCTATCGCGCATACCTAGAGCAGACGACACTGTCAAGAGCTCACCTGTGAAAGTCCAGCGTGAATCGGTGTAGCGTGACACCAATGGTACTATCCACGCTGTCGCAGTGTACCACGGAGCATCGTTTCTTCACATGCCGCAAGCTCATCTTGAAATGAAACGCTAAGCGCTTCAAAAGAAGAGCGCGAAGCGTGCAAAGACGGAAAAAGACTTCGCACTGGCCGCACGCCGAAGGAAACGACAAAACCGAGAAAACTGCCGCAGCGGTGCAGCGGGCTGCAAATCTTACCGAACGGTGACAAAGAAGCGACGTGCAAGGACGACGAAAACTTCGCAAAAGGAGCATTTTGAGACCGGCGAGCTAAATTTATACGCTTTACCAGGCGCGCCATCGCAGACAGCTGGCGATAAGAAATCGCTTCGTAAGCTCCCGCCACTGTGGCCGGGTTAGCCGGGTATCGAAACAAGGCCTGCAAAGACGCGCTGTAATGCATCGCACACTCATGATTAGGGGGCAGGTGAAGAGTGTTGCAAAAATACAAAATTTGCCAGGTTTTAATAAAATGACTTACCTCTTTCATAAAACAAGGCGCTAATATATTTTTTCTTTTCTATTGGCAGATTACATTCCAATTTTGTAGCTTTATCATTTCTTTATATGAGTGTTTTGCCCCCCATCCACTGGTTGTGCTCCAGTCGCGCTAAACCACTTTTCGGCCCAGCCTTCGCCACCACTTTAAATCCGCCTTGGGCGCGCTTCTTCCCAGCTTATCACATACGGCGGCCCAGCTGTGCTGGCCCTTGCCAGTCACCTTGTCAATGGAATAAAGCAATTCCCTTTGCGTACTTTCCCTGCAACCACCTGGTTCCTGCCTGCCTGGAAGAACACCACAGCAACCACTGTCTATTGGATGCCAGATCAACTGAGGCGCCGCAACATGACAGGAACGCTGTCAAATAAGTGCCGTAGAAAGGGGCAGATGTTGCCGAGGCCCGCTTTAACCCACGAGAAGGCGTTCTCACTAAAAGGTTTGCAATGTAGTGCGTTTAGATCTTATACTGTGACATGTAGTGAAATCTTTCAATTCAGCGAACTACTGTTTCAACTGAGGTGGCCGACCAGTGGACAGTTATTCAAATTTTTTAACCTTGCGATGTTCATAAACCATAGGAATTCAGTATGCTTAAATATTGGACCACGAAGCCCTTTGCATGTGTAAGGTTAGCTATGATGGCTGTGCTTTGTCAATGAACGGAACTTTCTGTATGTTTAGTTTAGCTGTGCTGTTTATCACTGAAGTAAAACCACAGTGCATGGCGCAGCTACTATAGTTTCTGCTGTAGAGCGTAGGGTCGGGGGTTCATAATGGCTGGTGCCTAATCTTCCCAATAATCACGAATCTGAAATAATTTGCCAGGAAGTAATTTTCCAGAAGTAGCCAAAAAGGCTTGTCAATATGGTGCTGCATGCAAATGTACTTGCAAGCTACTTGGCCAATCGGTATTTTGTCTATGTCATGGCATCGGTACCAATAAATGTATGCACAAAATCTGCATTCTCTGGCAACACGAACAGAGATAGACTTCTCTCAAACACTTCAGTAACCATGGGTTAGTACGCAAGAGTCATTGTCTGCCACTTTTCGCGCTCCAGTGTAGACATTAAGGGTAGAGTCAGCACAATTTAAAACTGCTTGACGACAGATTGTAACCTCATAAAAAGAAAATAACGAAGAGTGTGTTGCTATTTAACACAAATGAGCAGTTGCATCGATTCCCACAGATGTGTACGAGATCAACATAATTCTTTGAAGTGAAGATTTCTTAGTGAACCTGCGTGCACCTCTCTTACCGAAGGTGGCTGCTGCTTGTGCGTTCTCGCTGAATGGCTCGTACTTGTCTGTGGGACGGCGCATCCATGTGGGCGGTCACATCTGTGCCTCTTAGGAGTGGCTGGGTGTCCTCAAACAAATAGTGCAGAAAGCCAGCTTGCCTCTTTCAATCCCTATAACGCTGGTTGTATTCACAGGTGCATTGCATTCTTTGCCAGCATGCCACCTAAATTCACTTTGCACTCACATTGACTAAAATAGTACAAACACGTGTTATAGCACTCGAGCTTTATGCATATTTATGGAACGCTTCGCTGTATACATATACATTCCAGCTGCATTTATAAAAATGTTTTTGAATTTTCTTCTTGCTCTTTACTTGCAGCTCTCTTGGGCAGTGATATATGGGCAGCGATGTGGACGACGAAGACCAGAAAAAAAGGATGAATGTTTTAAAACACCTAGCACAGAAACCGGGCAAAGCGTGAAGGAAGTGAGTGTTTATGCCGCAAGCTTTTTTGCCGACTGTGGTACTTTCGGTAAATAAAAATAATTTCAGAAATTCAGAAAGAAAACTTATTTTATGCCAAACAACACATGGCTGTGTATGTGCAGGCCTAATAGGCTTAGGCCATGAGCTCCAACAGCCCGATAAGCCAACAGGCCGATAAGCCAACAGGCCGATAAGCCAACAGGCCGATAAGCCCACAGCCGATACGCCAACAGGCCGACACGCAAACTAGCCGATAGGCCAACAGGCCGATATGCCATAGGCGGATGAGCCAACAGGCCGACAAGCCGATATGCCAGATTTCCGCATAGCCAACAGACATGGTCTTGCTGGAATTTTTGACTGGTTATTATGTGGTCGTGAACCGAAGTGCACTGACAATGTGCTTGCAAGGAGGCTTTGACCCAATGTGCCCCCCAACCCCCAAATACACACTTCTACACCCATGATACCTTGCATTTCGAGCACCTATGCCTCGCTTCGCAATTGGCAAGCGACAGTTTGCATATCTATGCTGCACATTGTCTCTGACGACCAAAATGGCTGACGTTCATAACGCACGCAGAGGCAACCATACTTGCTCTGACAGGTTGCCTTAACATTCCTGCGGCATGAGTTAGCGGTAAAACCTTCAGTTTTGTCTTCCTGGTTGCTGGCTGGACAATGTATTGAAAAGTGTTATTACATGAAAATATGAGGAAAATATCAAGAACAATCCAAGTAAAACTGGAAGGAGCGAGGACTACACTGCGCAGAAAATGCTGCCATGCACAATATAAAAAAATGTGCCCTGAAGAAATAATGTAGCTTCATACAGCCGCAATAATTACTGCTCCTGCCTGCAAAGGCTTCTTTTCATTGTATACAACTAGATGTGACCTAATATAACGAGAGTTGAATGTATAATTATGTGGACACGCGCGACTTACACGCTGAAACCACAGGCACCATCTTTGACGCCCAATAGGGAAAACAGTGGGTGGTGGTGCCTTCTACGGCGACTATAAAAAAACTTGTGTGGTCCACTGAAGGTGACAATATTGTCACGTGGTGGTGACGTTGAATAACAGTAGCAATACTGTGAACGACAAAACTAACTTTTACTGGGCGAAGCTGTGCCCACAAAACAGGCTACACTTACAGCACAACAATAGCGGCGAACACGCTCGGCGATCGTCGAAAATCTGATCAGCCGGTCAAGCTCATCGGCTTTGATACAACAGTCATCGAATGTTCCAGAAAAATTGTTGGGACCCGCATGCCTTCTACAAGGTTCTACACCATTCGCGTCAAGCGATGAAATCAGATAACAGAAGGTTCGGCGACAACAGACAGCGGATAGAAACATCGATAACTTTCCAGAAACTTCGGATACATGCAGGCGAGTCCCACGCTGTGCGATATTTGTTAGGCGGCAAAACGTGTCGCCCTCGAAAGACAAGTACACGTGTCAATACCCCCCTCTTAAAGAAGCATCGACCCGATGCTGCAAACAAACCAAAGTAAAAAATAAGCACTCGTAGCAAAGAAAACAACAAAATAAGGAAGTTCGTCAGCGTCCATGAAAGGGTTTAAGGCGCACCACGTGGACCACTTCAGATCGTGCGCGGCACCGCTGTGAATGCGAAATGCCGTCTGGCACGACCTCATAGTGCAGTGCGCCAGTACGTCGGATGACCTTGCAGGGTCCGAAATAGCGTCGCAGTAGTTTCTCACCGAGTCCTCGTCGGCGTATCGAGGTCCATACCCAAACACGGCCGCCGGGCTGGTACTCGACGAAGCGTCGTCGGAGGTTGTAATGTTGGCTGTCGGTCTTCTGCTGGTTCTTGATCCGCAGGCGGGCGAGCTGTCGGGCTTCTTCGGCGCGCTGGAGATAGGTAGCCACGTCAAGGTTCTCCTCGTCAGTGACGTGCTGCAGCATGGCGTCAAGCGTCGTCGTCGGGTTCCTGCCGTAAACCAGCTTGAACGGCGTGATCTGTGTTGTTTCTTGCACCGCCGTGTTGTAAGCGAATGTTACGTACGGCAGGATGGCATCCCAGGTCTTGTGCTCGACGTCGACGTACATCGCTAGCATGTCGGCAAGGGTCTTATTCAGCCGCTCCCTAAGACCATTCATCTGCGGGTGGTAGGCCATTGTCCTCCTGTGCCTTGTGTGACTGTAGTTCAGAATGGTTTGAATGAGCTCCGCTGTAAAGGCCGTTCCTCTGTCGGTGATGAGGACTTCTGGGGCTCCATGTCGCAGCAGGATGTTTTCGACAAAGAATTTCGCCACTTCGGCTGCGCTACCTTTCGGCATTGCTTTAGTTTCAGCGAAGCGGGTGAGATAGTCCGTCGCCACGACGATCCACTTATTTCCGGTTGTTGACGTCGGAAAGGGTCCCAGCAAGTCCATCCCGATCTGCTGGAATGGTCGGCAAGGAGGCTCGATTGGCTGTAGTAATCCGGCTGGCCTTGTCGGCGGTGTCTTGCGTCGCTGACAGTCTCGGCATGTTTTGAGATAACGGGCGACGTCGGCGGTCAGGTGCGGCCAATAATACTTTTCTTGTATCCTCGATAGTGTCCGGGAATATCCGAGGTGTCCAGCGGTCGGATCGTCTTGTAGGGCGTGCAATACTTCTGGACGAAGTCCTGACGGGACAACAAGAAGGTAGTTGGCGCGGACTGGTGAGAAGTTCTTCTTCACGAGTAGATTGTTTTGAAGCGTGAAGGAAGATAATCCGCGCTTAAATGCCCTGGGGACCACGTCGGTGTGCCCTTCCAAATATTCGACGAGGCCTTTTAGCTCCGGGTCTGCCTGTTGCTGGTCAGTGAAGTCTTCCGCGCTTATCATTAAAAGGAAGGCGTCGTCATTCTCGTCGTCTTGCGGCGTCGGGTCAATGGGGGCGCGTGATCCTTTATATTCGCTAGGATCCTTTATATTCGCTAGCCAACACAGCGCGTGATGGTCACTGACGACTTTGAATGGCCTGCCATAAAGATAAGGGCGAAATTTAGCTGTAGCCCAAACGATGGCGAGGCATTCATGTTCGGTCGTAGTATAGTTGCCTTCCGCTTTTGACAGCGACCGGCTAGCGTAAGCTATCACCTGTTCGACTCCGTTTCTCCTCTGGACTAGAACGGCACCGAGGCCTAGGCTACTGGCGTCAGTATGGATTTCTGTATCGGCGTACTCGTCGAAGTGCGCAAGTACCGGCGGCGACTGCATGCGTCGTTTGAGTTCTTCAAATGCATCGGCCTGCGGCGTTTCCCACTTGAACTCAACATCACATTTAGTTAGACGTGTCAACGGCTCGGCGATGCGTGAAAAGTCCTTGACAAAGCGCCTGTAGTAGGCACACATGCCAAGGAATCTACGCACTGCCTTCTTGTTGATGGATTGCGGGAACTGTGCGATTGCAGCTGTCTTTTGCGGGTCTGGACGGACACCAGATTTGCTGATTACGTGGCCTAGGAACAGAAGCTCATCGTAAGTGAAGCGCCATTTTTCCGGCTTCAGAGTAAGCTCTGACGACTTGATGGCTTCTAGTACTGTCGGAAGCCGCTTGAGGTGATCGTCGAAATTTCCGGTGAAGACGACGACGTCATCCAAGGAAACGAGACAGGTCTGTCACTTCAATCCTGCTAATAGCGTGTCCATGACGCGCTGGAACGTTGCAGGCGCCGAGCACAGTCCGAATGGCATAACGTTGAACTCGTAGAGGCCGTCTGGCGTGATGAAGGCGGTCTTTTCGCGATCCCTTTCCTCGACTTCTATTTGTCAGTAGCCAGACTTGAGGTCCATCGACGAGAAGTATTTAGCATTGCAGAGGCGATCCAATGCGTCGTCTATCCGTGGGAGGGGGTATACGTCTTTCTTCGTGATTTGGTTCAATCGACGATATTCGACGCAGAAACGTAGGATTCCGTCCTTTTTCTTCACTAAAACAACTGGAGACGCCCACGGGCTTTTCGACGGCTGGATGATATCGTCGCGCAGCATTTCGTCGACTTGGTGTCTTATAGCTTCGCGTTCTCGCGTCCAAACTCGGTAAGGGCTCTGGGGGAGTGGTCGAACGCACTCTTCGGTTATTATGCGATGCTTTGCGACTGGTGTTTGTCGAATCCTCGATGACGTCGAAAAGCAGTCTTTGTATCGTCGAAGGAGACTTCTGAGCTGTTGCCGCTTAATCACGGGGACACTTGGATTTATGTCAAAGTCTGGCTCGGGAACTACGGTCGTCGGGGTAGATGCGACAGAATCCGAGAGGACAAACGCATCGCTGGTTTCCTGAATTTCCTCGATGTATGCGATCGTCGTGCCTTTGATGTGCTTGAACTCCTGGCTGATGTTTGTCAGCAGCACCTTCGTGTTTCCTCCGTGCAGTCGAGCGATCCCTCTTGCGACGCAAATTTCACGGTCCAGCAGTAGACGTCTGTAGCCTTCGATGACGCCTTCTACGTCAGGGGGTGTTTCGGTGCCGACCGATATGACAATGCTGGAGCGAGGCGGGATGCTCACTTGATCTTCGAGCACACTCAAGGCGTGGCCTCTACGAGGGCTCTCCGGCGGTATCGCTTGATCTTCCGACAGCGTTATTGATTTAGACTTCAGGTCGATGATTGCGCCGTGTTGGTTCAGGAAGTCCATGCCGAGAATTACGTCTCGTGAACACTGTTGGAGGATAACGAAGGTGGCAGGATAAGTCCGGTCATGAACTGTAACTCTTGCCGTGCAGATTCCAGTTGACGTAATGAGGTGTCCTGCAGCGGTTCGAATTTGAGGGCCTTCCCATGCAGTTTTAACTTTCTTCAAATAAGCGGCGATATGTCCACTCATTACGGAGTAATCAGCCCCTGTATCCACTAAGGCGGTAACTGCGTGGCCATCGAGAAACACGTCGAGTTCAGTGGTTCATTGTCTGGCATTGCAATTAGGTTGCGTCGGGTTGAACTGAAGCCGGAACGTCGCTTCGTCAAATCGTCTTTAGTCGGTGTAGTCTTGGCTACCTGACTTTGTCGGGACGGCGGCATGTCGTTATTATGTCGTCGAGATGGTCTCTTCGTCGTCTTCGTCGGCGGCGGAGGATCTTCGTCAGTTCGACGAACAGCAACCGCACCTCCATCGGTTGCTGCCGATGGAGGTGCGGCCCCGGGCTGGGCCAGTGTATGGTCGGCGCTGCGGCGACAGATAGCGGCCTGGTGACGGTGAACGGGACGGTCGCCGAGGGCTCCACTGAGTAGCGGGGATGTAGTCGGCGATGTCGCGAGGGCGTTCACCTTCCCGAGGACGCAGTGCGTCGACGGCGAACCCTCGCAATCCCAGGTCGCGGTATGGGCATCGGCGGTACACATGGCCGGCTTCGCCGCAGTGGTAGCAGAGTGGGCGGTGGTCGGGGGCTTGACAAATGTCCGTCTTCCTCGCGTAGCTGCGCTGGGCGATGGGTGGGCGTGCTGGCGGCGGCGGCGGTGGACGACGGAATTGCGGCGTTGCAGGGCCCTGGCGCGGTCGCGGAGGGGGACCTTGACGGCGTGCGACAGCTGCGTAAGTAATCGCTTCTGGCTGGGGCTGCGGTACTTGTGGTTGCACCTCAGGAACTCCAAGCGATCGGTGCACCTCTTCTTTCACGATGTCGGCGATAGAGGCCACTTGAGGCTGCGACGATGGCAAGACCTTGCGCAGTTCTTCGCGCACAATGGCCCTGATGGTCTCGCACAGATCGTCCGTGGCCAGTGATTGAATTCCGGCGTAGCTTGTCGGCTTGATGCGTCGGTCGCATTGCCGATTCCGCAATTCCAGTGTCTTCTCGATGCTCGTCGCCTCACGAAGAAACTCGTCGACGGTCTTCGGTGGGCTTCTTACCATTCCAGCGAAAAGTTCCTCCTTTACACCACGCATCAGTAGACGTACTTTCTTCTCCTCGGACATTTCTGGGTCGGCGTGGCGGAATAGGCGGCTCATTTCTTCTGTAAAAATCGCGGTGGTCTCATTTGGTAGTTGGACCCGGGTTTCTAATAGCGCTTGGGCTCGTTCTCGGCGTACGACGCTTGCGAATGTCTGCAGGAAGCCGCTTCGGAACATCTCCCAGGTCGTTAAGGTAGCTTCTCGGTTCTGGAACCACGTCCTGGCAGCGTCTTCCAATGTGAAGAAGACATGTCGCAGTTTGTCGTCGCTATTCCAGTTGTTAAAAGCAGTGACCCTCTCGTGTGTCTCAAGCCAGCTTTCCGGGTCCTCGAACGTTGAACCACGGAACGTCGGAGGCTCCCTGGGCTGCTGCAGCACTTAGGGGGATGCTGGGGCTGCCATTGGGGTGGACTTGGTGGCGATCTTCCTGGTCATCTCAGGCAAACGTCTGTGCTCCGGGGGCAGTTGTTGAAGACGGCGGCTTGGTCGATGGTCCGGGACTACGTTGGTGTTGTGTTTGCATTCCGGGCTTGGATCACGGCTTGTCGAGGGCGTCCGGTACATGAACCAAAAGCACCTCCACCAGATGTCACGTGGTGGTGACGTTGAATAACACAATAGCAATACTGTGAACGACAAAACTAACTTTTATTGGGCGAACCTGTGCCCACAAAACAGGCTACACTTATAGCACAACGATAGCGGCGAACACGCTCGGCGATCGTCGAAAATCTGATCAGCCGGCCAAGCGCATCGGCTTTTATACAAGAGTCATCGAATGTTCCAGACTAATTGCTGGGACCCGCATGCCTTCTACAAGGTTCTACACCATTCGCGTCAAGCGATGAAATCAGATAACAGAAGGTTCGGCGACAACAGACAGCGGATAGAAGCATCGATAACTTTCCAGAAACTTCGGATACATGTAGGCGAGTCCCACGCTGTGCGATAACATTTTTTAGGCGGCAAAACGTGTCGCCTGCGAAAGACAAGTACTCGTGTCAATATGCGGGAGGGCTTCTCGGAAGCACTAACCTTGCTCCAAAAATAAGCACAATCTGGCCACTGTAATGGACAGCATGTAATAAATGGTTAATCCAGGAAAATGTTCCTCAATGACACACAATAAAAAAGTGATGCAAATGCCACGCACTGTGGGAATCGATGTAAGCGAAGCTTTCTGTGGTGCTTGCTTAGATTGACGATAATTAGCGGTGATGTTGACGGTGACTGTTTAATTTCTTCAACGTTTTGTCGAACACAAGAGTGGTGGGTTGATGTTAAACGTGACATTGCGTGCACCACTGCTGTTTGCGTGCTACAGAAAACACAAAGGCAGAGGTGCTTGCTTGAGGCGTTGTTCTGCGCCATATTTCATACCTCACAGAGCGTTGAACATTGTCATTCCCTCACATGGCACATCGTATCGTGACAGAAGCATTAAACTTTGATTATGGGGCTGTACGTGCCAAAACCACAATTGAATTGTGAGGGAGGCCGTGGTGGCACACTCCGGAATAATTTTGGCACCGTGGTGGTCTTTACCATGTCCCTAAATCAAAGTTCACGAGCGCTTTTTTCATTTGGCCCCCGTCAAAATGTGGCTGCCTTGGTCAAATCCGCCACCTCGAGCAATACCATATCCGCTAAGCTATCGCGGCGGGCACAGAAGGGTTGATTTGACGTGTGGCCGTTACCGTTTTGTCACCTAGACACTGCGCTGCATTTTAATTCATGCGGCTCTGCTTCTGCACGCCATGCGTAAGTTGTCCGCTTGACATATTTTCATGGTTTAATTTTTCAAAAATAAAGAAAAACACCGTACGGTACCTTGAACTTAATTATATCGACCGTTTCCTTGTCTTCTGACGTCACCTTTTCCCTATCACCCCTCTGTATTTGTATAGGAACTGCGAGCGGAGAGAGGAAAAGCTGTTATTATTCAGTTTTAGCTTAGCGTACGTTATACCATTGCATCCGCTATATTATAGCCGTTCTTTAGTGCGCATGCGCAGAACACTCAAGAAACCATAGCGTATAGCGTATGCACGCTATTTCTCGGATGTAGCGTTTGCATCCTTGCGTGGTTTGCGTAGCTTGTGTGAAACATCGCTGCGGTCCCGGCTGCCTGCTTCGAATTGAATTTGGCGTTGCTTTTGTACTTCGTAGTAAATAAATGTGTAAACAGGTTTCGTTGAGTCTCAGGCTGCTTCCACGACAGAGTATTATGAATAACCTTGCGGAGTTTTCTAGATCGCTTCTCGTTTCAATCGAATCCAAGCATAACGAAAGAAACATTGGAGATGTCAGGGCCACCTATCGCGGCAGTCTTGAGATAGCCGCAAGGACGGCATATGGCCTCTGATATCCGATGATTTCGCCGAGCAACTCAAGCTGTAACAAACATGCGCTAATTAGTGTACGCTATACTATAGCGTATAGATTACGCTATAGTTGCGTACGCTATCTAACTGTCTTCAATCATTTCGCGACTGCATCAGTTTTACCCATTTCCTGCCCCCGCTCCCCCATCCTCTCTTCCATTCTACCTATGTTCCACCTCAACTTGTACGTCGGCAGAATGGTTAGCGCTTGCAGGGGGTCACTGATAATTACAGCTATGGCGACGACCCGGGAGCTCCAGAGAGCACTGTGCACATTCGACGCGGTGTTGTCCAAACGAGTTCCTCGCGTCTCTATTTTTCTCTGCTAGGTTTCTTCCATGCATAAACACGCTCTGAACCACCCCCGACGCGGTGTGCCGGACAGCAGCAGGCACAGCATCCACAACAGAAGCAGCAGCAGTGGGAAATTCGGAAGAAAATGGAAAGAGAGCTTCGCTTCAAAAGAACTAGAATCATGGCGCATGCATCAAGCCACTCGTCAAAGATATGTGCCATGCAAGTTTCGACGCAGGTAGTCGCGCTCTTTTATTGTCATTTATCAGAAATCGCACTAGCCCAGCTTTCTGCGATAGGTTCTGCTCTGGTTGGCGCCTACTTTTCGCGCCGTTAAAGATAATGTAGGGTGTTTTTTTAACTGTATGAAGTATTTTTAAAAACAGCGATGGCAGATAGCCCAACCCCAATCTTTGGACAGGAATTACTCGAAGAGGTGGACGTTACTTGAACAAGACATTGAAATATGTATTACGTAACAAAATTCACTGGTTAACGTTTTGATTATTCGCTTTATGGCACATAATGCAATTTAAGAATTATCGCCGGTGACGTCGAAAGGCTTGAATGAGTTCTCAGGATTTACATGAGACTCGGGATATTAAATCTCGAAGTTGGCGATGAAATACATTGATTGATGTCCCGGTAAATTTTTTGTTTGAATAAATAAAACGACGTTTAATGAAAATGAGTGAATTAACAGGTACATTATTGTAAGTTTGATGGCGCATATCTCAAAACAGGTGCCGTTCTCAGAGTTTGCTGAAAGTAGGTATGCCTAGCAATCTAGCAGGCTAATATTTGTAAATTGCCGTAAAATGCCAAATTAAAATTTAATTTGCGAAACTTTGCTTATGATTCAATTGCGCATGCAGATTTTCGTACGAGTAACTTCTGCCTCTTTGAGTTAATCAATTCAATGATTACAACGATAGGAAAGGTGATTTCTTAAAATTCTCTATAGCAGAAAAGAACACCCTCCTGTGTGTAGCAAATCATCGACAGTGTAAGGCCATGAACACTCGCCGCGGGAACGAGAGCGGGCCACCTTGAGCGCGACGTTGGGCGTGGGAAAGCCGACGTCCGAGCAGTTGACCTCGTCCTGCCCCGGGGCAGCCAGCAGGCCGCAGCACTCAGCGACGCCGTACAAGTTGCGCAAGTTGCGCAGGTTGGGGAACACCGCGAGCGCCTCGCGCATCAGCGGCTCGGTCACCGAACAGCCCGCGATGCATAGCTTGCGCACGGACTCGAGCCGGACGCGTGACCTCTGCATTTCCTGCATGAGCCGGTGGATGCGAGACGGGAAGCCGAACAGCGACGAGACCTGCGCGCAAGCAATCCGTCAAGTCAGGGCGCCGTCGCTGCTGCTTCGGGCTACGTCGTCACCTACCTAGAACGAGATTCGTGATGATCTAAAACCCAATGCAAATTATTGTTCGCCTCACATTTTCGCAGCACCATGACATTCTGACATGTCCCTTGCATTTCGTGAGCAGCAGCAGTAGGAGCTCTTCCGGTCACGCCTAGGAAGCATAGGCCAAATGTAGGCTTCCGGTTCAGGTCGCACGCTTTCTTCAATCTAATAATTCGCACCATGCAACATTTATGCAACCATGGCTTGATCCGCTTAACGCTGAGGGTTATGTCTGACTACTAAAGAGCGGTATGTTCTTATGTCTGCAAGAGAACAGAGGAAGAGAGCCGGTTAACTTTGGATGTAAATATTCTTGAAAGACAAAAAAATACTCTAGAAAAGTGGACAAGACGTAACTGTTAGAACACACTATAACCAGCACTATTAAGCAGTCGTCTAACAATGGAAGAGCTTCAAAAACGAGTGTGCAATTGCAGTGGTGGGGATATTTGTTGATTTTCGCAAAACTACCACAACATGAAGGTGCTGCAAACGACCTGGTACATGCCCATCCGCAAAAGTGGCCCGTTGTCGAATGTAATAAAAGTGTTCTTTAGGAAAAGCTCAAGTAAAATTAGATTGGTCACCGGGCATACCGGTAGCACATACAAACAAATATCACCCTTTAAGCAATGTAATAGATAGTGCAAGTCTAAAAAGAACGCAACGTCAGGCACATATTAATTCGTCACATCAGCGAAAACTTTCAACTAACAACCGATCATTCAGATATAGAACGCGCACACCACCTTGGACGCCATTCGCCTGATAGTGTCCGTCCTTTGATCGTAAAATTTAACTCATTTAAAGTCAAACAGCCCATTTTATCGGAAGGAAATAAATTTAAGGACACAACATACAGCGTTGGTGAAGATTTCTCACCTTCAGTCCGGCATACCCGAAAGCATCTAGTAACCTTCGCCAAAACAAAATCTACAGCATTTAAGTTGTGCTACAGAACATTGTTCATTGGTTCAAAGCGTTAGGTATTTGATGAATCCTCCCAGACAGTAAAAGAACAAACGTAGCAATCACCACGATGTCAATTATCCTCAAACACACCCCAATCAGCACCGCAAACTACCCTATATCTTTCCGTAATTTTTACGAGCATTCGCAGCTTCATTTCAAAACGTGAACTCGTGCGTAATTTTGTTCCATCCTCCAGCAGCAACTTACTCGTATCAACAGAAACATGGCCTAATAGTGACGTCACTGATCACGAGATCCTCGCTGACTTGCCAAATTTTCAAGTTTTCCGCAAGGACCGCGATGGCAGAAAGGGAGGAGGAGTGCTCATAGGGGTTAGCCAGGAACTACCACCCACTTTGGTTAATCGTTCATCCGATCTCGAGATACTATCGATAAAATGTCAAGCTACACCACAATCCGTTTTACTTGGCGTGTGCTACAGACCCCCGCAAAGAATCCCTGATTTCCCTGGCAAGCTTAATTCCGTATTAAGTGAACTTTCAACCTAGCGCCCTAATACGCATATTATCTTGTTTAGGGACTTCAATTTTCCTAACATTGATTGGCCTAACTGTTGACGGAGGATGCCAAAGCGAGGCAATCCAGTTTATAAATGTTTGTCTTAATTTTAACCTTACTCAAATCATATCCAAACCAACCTGCGTAACCCAAGATTGTGATAGCATTTTAGACTTAATACTAACCAGTATTCCTGAAACCATAAAATCCATCTCATACTTGCCAGAAATAAGTGACCACAAAGTAGTTCAGATGCGTTAAGAGGCAAAGCCGGCAATATCATTACTAATATGGATGAGATAGTACAAGTGGCTGAGGAGTTCTATAGAGCTTTATACAGTACCAGTGGCACCCACGACGATAATGGAAGAGAAAATAGTCTAGAGGAATTCGAAATCCCACAAGTAACGCCAGAAGAAGTAAAGAAAGCCTTGGGAGATATGCAAAGGGGGAAGGCAGCTGGGGAGGATGAGGTAACAGCAGATTTGTTGAAGGATGGTGGGCAGATTCTTCTAGAGAAACTGGCCACCCTGTATACGCAATGCCTCATAACGTCGAGCGCACCGGAATCTAGGAAAAACGCTAACATAATCCTAATCCATAAGAAAGGGGACGCCAAAGACTTATAGACCGATCAGCTTACAGTCCGTTGCCTACAAACTATTTACTAAGGTAATCGCAAATAGAATCAGGAACACCTTAGACTTCTGTCAAGCAAAGGACCAGGCAGGATTCCGTAAAGGCTACGCAACAATAGATCATATTCACACTATCAATCAGGTGATATGGAAATGTGCGGAATATAACCAACCCTTATATATAGCTTTCATTGATTACGAGAAAGCAGTTGATTCTGTCGAAACCTCAGCAGTCATGGAGGCATTACGGAATCAGGGTGTAGACGAGCCGTATGTTAACCCTTTGAGGGTCGAATTATTTTGAAGAAAACTTTCCCGGGTGGTCAAATTATTTTATTGCAGATATTGAATGTACAAGATGTATAAAGTCGGGAATAAATAGTAAAAAAAAATTAGGGAACAGTATTTTGGTGTCGGCATCACTCAGAACTGCAATATGTTCAATAGTATTTTAGAGTGTGGTACTCCTTGAAACACGAGTCTCCGCGCAGCCGCAGAGCGAGAATACTTCATGAGCGGTGGTGATAAACGAGCTAAGAGCCGTGCCAATCAAGATAGAAATCAACTTTCGCCGCCCCTGCGATAGCGTGCCGACAAAGATAAAAATCACGTTTCGCGCGCCTCCGTTGCGGCGGAACCGAAACCGCGAAAGCGCGTTGCCGCTGAGAGCGAGAATACCCCGCGAGCGGCGGTTATAAACAAGCTAAGAGCAGCGCCAATCAAGATAGAAATCAACTTCCACAGCATTTGCAAGAGAGTGCCGACAAAGAGAAAAATGACGTTTCGCGCGCCTCCGTTGCGATCACGCGGCGAAACCGAAACCGCAAAAGGGGTGTGGCCGCAGTCTGCGCGACGCGCTGAAGCTTGAAGTCAGTTCTGTTTATCTCCCCAAGAAGGTAGCACAAATTTCAGACGCTTCTTGTAAGACCTAAGAGGTGGCAGCACCTCCCAGTAAGCGTGCATCGTCATTATGGCGCGAAATTTCAAACGGAGGGTCGAAACCGTACCCGTACGGCTAAGACTTTGCGGGACAGAAAACCGCCGCCGTACATGTACGGCGAAAACCGTCAAAGGGTTAATATACTGAAAGATATCTATAGCGGCTCCACAGGCACCGTAGTCCTCCATAAAGAAAGCAACAAAATCCCAATAAAGAAAGGCATCAGGCAGGGAGATACGATCTCTCCAAGGCTATTCACAGCTTGTTTACAGGAGGTATTCAGAGACCTGGATTGGGAAGAAATGGGGATAAAAGGTAATGGAGAATACCTCAGTAACTTGCGATTCGCTGATATTGCCTTGCTTAGTAACTCAGGGGACCAACTGCAATGCATGCTCACTGACCTGGAGAGGCGAAGCAGAAGAGTGGGTCTAAAAATTATTCTGCAGAAAAATAAAGTAATGTTTAACAGTCTCGGAAGAGAACAACAGTTTACAATAGGCAGCGAGGCACTGGAATTCGTAAGGGAATACATCTATTTAGGGCAGGTAGTGACTGCGGATGCGGATCATGAGACGGAAATAATCAGAAGAATAAGAATGGGCTGGGGTGCGTTTGGCAGGCATTCTCAGATCATGAACAGCAGGTTGCCATTATCCCCCAAGAGAAAAGTGTATAATAGCTGTGTCTTACCAGTACTCACATAGGGGCAGAAACCTGGAGGCGAACGAAAAGGGTTCTACTCAAATTGAGGACGACGCAACGAGCTATGGAAAGAAGAATGATAGGTGTAACGTTAAGGGATAAGAAAATAGCAGATTGGGTGAGGGAGCAAACGCGAGTTAATGACATCTTAGTTGAAATCAAGAAAAAAAAAAGGGCGTGGGCAGGACATGCAATGAGGAGGGAAGATAACCGATGGTCATTAAGGGTTACGGACTTGATTCCAAGGGAAGGGAAGCGTAGCAGGGGGGCGGCAGAAAGTTAGGTGGGCGGATGAGATTAAGAAGTTTGCAGGGACGGCATGGTCACAATTAGTACATGACCGGGGTTGTTGGAGAAATATGGGAGAGGCCTTTGCCCTGCATTGGGCGTAACCAGGCTGATGATGATGATGATGATGATGAGGATGAAAGTAGTTCAGGCCGATTTTATAGTTACTCCACTAAAACGACAAACCACCCAATACACCATACGACTCTACGATAATGGAAATTACACCGCTATAAATAGCAAATTAAATCACCTTCCAATATTCTAACAAAATTTTCATTGTCGCTCAGTGCATGAAAACTGGATGTTATTTAAGGATAAATTAGATATATTAGTCGAAAGATTCATCGCTAAATTTAGTTTCCGTGCCTGCTCTTAAAAACCATCGTTTACTAAAACACTTAAAGGACTAGAAAACAAGAAACACCTCTTCCGCTCCGCCAACCTGTGGGATAATGAAAACGCATGGATGAAATATTATACAGCTCAAGAAACGTACCTAATCGCAATTCGCAAGGCTAAGCATTCTTTTTTCCACGCTGACTTGCCGAAATGCCGACTACCAACCCAAGAAAATTCTGGCAGGTTATAAACCCAAAGCACGCATGCACTGTGGCTCTTACAAAAGAATCAGGTGAAGTGGCCACCGACTTTGAATGTGCTAATATGTTTAACACCGCCTTTTCATCCGTATTTAGGAAAAAAACCGACATGTCACCCCGTGTACAATCTAGTGTCTTCGGAACTGTTATACCACCAATTTTCTTTGTCGTATCTGGAATTTCTGCCATAATTGACAAACTTGGACTATCTTCGTCAGCCGGGATCGATAACATTTACTCAATATTTCTAAGGAACAGTCAAAACATCTGTGCATCATTTTTGTCATTACTTTACTCACTATCATTTTCCACGGGCCAGCTTCCTGCCGATTGGAAATACGAAAAGGTAATTCCAGTCTTCAAATCAGGTATCAGAGAATCACCGCTAAACTACCGGCCCATTTCTTTAACCAGTATCCCGTACAATATCACGGAGCATGCCATTTACACACATATCATATATTTTCTTGATTCGAATAATTTCTTCGATCCTGCGCAGCATGGACTTCGCAGGGGTTTTTCATGCGAAACTCGACTGGCCATGTTTGCGCACGACACACATGCAAACTTAGATTGAAGTTTTCAGACTGATGCCATTTCTCTGGACTTCACAAATGCGTTTGATAAAGTACCCCATAAGCGCCTTCTACTCAGACTTCCACTGTTAAATCTTCACTCCGACATCATAAATTGGATCGGTGAATTTCTAAATAACCGCTCTGAGGCTGTTTTTGTTAACAATGCTACCTCTGCTTCCCTTCCAGTAACATCAGGAGTTCCGTAAGGGTCAGTCTTTGGCCTGCTCTTTTTCCTTATATACTTTGACGACCTACCAACTCATATATCTTGTAATATCCGAATGTTTGCCGATGACTGTGTTATTTATCGCTCTGTTGCCAACGCTTCTGATCAATTAACCCTTCAAAGTGATCTCAACCATGTAAAGCATTGGTGCGACAATTGGCTAATGGAACTTAACCCTCACAAATACAAAATATAATCTTTCAGCCGCCGCCGCTTTCCATTCGTTTTTTTTCTTATGCGATTAGCAGCGTTCCTGTCGAAGCAGTTCAATCGTTCAAGTATGTGGGAGTCATTTGCTGCCATGACCTTTCTTGGGCTTTACACGTCACTAACGTCATATCATCTGCAAATAAAACATTTAGATTTTTGCGACGTCATCTACATAACGCACCTAAGAACGTAAAATTGTTAGCTTATAAAACTCTCGTGCGAACAAAACTGGAATATGCTTCACCAATTTGGAACCCGCGACAAGCTCATATTCAAGACGCCCTTGACTCACTTCAGAACAGTGCTACTAGATTGATTCATCGTTCGTATTCATGTGATGTGATTGTGTCATCACTAAAATTAGATTCTAATTTACCCCTTCTCTCATGTCGCCGCCATATCGCGTCTTTCTTTAATCTATAAACGTTTTCATAGCTCGATGGGTGTCCCGCCATACATTGTTCCTCCAACACGCATATCTAATCACACTGGTCATCCTCTTCATGTCGCACGCCCGCGTGCACCGCACCGCCACCGTTTCTGCGACACCATCCCTTGTCCATCCACCTTCACAGAAAGCGTCACCAATCACCTTTCACGATAGATGAACACATGGTTTCTGCCTATTGCTGTGAAACTCACCCCTTATATATACCCTGCTACGGGGTCTTTAATGAATAAAAATGAAATGAAATGAAATATCTGTCTCAAATATCAACAGAGAAGGCTTGGGCTGCGGTTTCATGAACACATCGTTCGCCGCGAGAAATGAACCGTGTATATGAAGAGGGTTTAGGCCATTCAACAAAAACCGGTTCACATGAAGTTGCCATGCGCCTCGCTCACTAAATATTTCTCCAAAAGAGAAATATTTATATGGCAAATGTGCCATACAACTCGCACACTGAGAGCCTTTTTACCAAGTACAACATAACAAAAAGCCATCATCTCTACAAACAAACCCTCCTACGCACCTACTACTTTCAGGTAAAAAATAGAAGCAACTTAATTACAAATATAGCAAACTTAAAAGAGAATAAACCCACATATGAGACGCGCAGCCATGAAAAATGGCTCATACCCTTTTGGAGGACAAATTACGGCCATCAAATGGTCGCAAATACCTTGCCACGGCTACTAAATTCTTATCTAGAAGCCTACATTGACATCCATGCCTTGACACCATCGGAGCTCATCTGTCTGGTGAAAACTGCCATTTAAATCGCTATGGTTCCGTAAAACCGAATGTATTCAATGAAAGAAATGTATTTTTTTGATGTACCCACTGCTCTTTATTTTTTTCATTTCTGAAAGTGTTCTCTGCCACCCCTCTGCCAATATGTAAAGGGGGCCAGGGACCCCTCAAGCTGCCAATAACCAGCTTTTACCTTGGCCCCCTTCATTTGCTTGTATATGGGCACAAATAAAATGAAATGCAAAAATGAAAGATACCTTGCTTGCGAGTAAAAAAACGAAGAAAACACACGATTCAACTTTTTGCATAGTCAAGTTTACAAGAGCTTTTCTTGAGATGAACCAGTAAACACAATGTTGACCCTTTCGGTTGAATAATGTAGGTAGTCGACGAAGGGATTACGTTGTGTTTGTGACTGGCACTCAACTTCAGAACGATTTGCACAGCTTGCATATAAAATAAAAAGAAGTTCAGTGGGAAACGAACGCCCAACAGGTGCTATCTGTACTAACACGCTGGTAGAATTTTGTATGTATAGGAATTTATTCTCACTAATTTTAGCTATGGTTCGCTTTATGAGGAGCACGCAGGTCAAGTCAGTCATTCAAACATAGATTGCTGAAGGAGAAGAGGTCGTTGAATGCCATCTAACATTTCGCTGTACTGTCGACATGGTAAAAGCCACTCAAAATTTACAGATAATGTTCTAGTCCTACACGACAATGAAGAAGTGCGTCTTACGGTAAGGCGTGAGATATCCCTAAGTAGAACATTCGCGTTCGCCTTCGATTACATTTCAAGTATAGGAATTGTTTTGCCTAAATCGCTAACTATGAAGAGAGCCCATACGCGTTTATTGAGGCGTTATAATTCCCTTCCAGTTTGAGTTGCCTTCCAGACTGCGTGACCTTTCAGCTGACAATCGGCGTCGTGTCTCTATTCTTTTGCGCTTAACATGCCTGCTTCTTCGTGGGAATAGGAATACAGCAATGCAGTAACACGCTTTTTTAATTGCGATTGCAATTATGTGGACGGGACAAGTGAATTCGAACCATCATTGTCGGCGACGCCATGGCGCCTCGCATATATTTAGGTAGATGTATACTACACGCTTATCCATGGCGTACTTGCGGATTATACGGCTACACTACCCCGTAACTGAAGTTCCTCGTGTCAGGTCTTACGTTCTTGACTAAATTATTCTCCAGAATTTCGACAATGACAGTCTACAAATGCCTGCATGCAGTTTACAAATTTCAAGAAACATAAGATACACAATGCATGCGTTTGATCTTAAATCTCCTCAGACAAAAAAAATATTAAAAGTGCAAACAACGTCAGTTCTCAAACATGAAAGGCGTGCAATTTTATGACGTGGTTTTTACGGGTAGCGTAGCGGAGCCGGTGCGATGTTATTAAAGGCTCACGTGTTAAAGCTTTCAAGAGGGCCAGACATTTTGACGACCCACATATGTCACGCCTGTCTTACTTCCTCCGAGAAATGCAAGCGCAACTCTAGACCTTGCCCTCACACTCAGTGAACTGCTTATATTTAAAAAGAACCCTTAATTCCTGAAGCATTTCGGATGCAAACTGAAAGGGCAGCCACTATGAACATAATGTACGGTGCAGAATCATGCTGTAAGTAACTTTCACAATCATATTCAAAAAGCTTTCTTTGATCGTTGTCACTGCTTGGTTGGCTTACGATAAATTTGCGCGAACTGCCTCACGGTGCATCTGTGTCACTGCTTTGATCCCAAAATATCTGTGGAAATGCGCTCAGTGGCAGCCTCGGCATCGGTAGGTCCCTGGTTGCAATCCCAACGCCACTGGTAACCCACTGGTAAAACGGCTACCTACCCCTACCCTGTCCGGAGCATAGATTTGATTCGAGGAATGTGCACCATGGCGGTGCCGCTAACAACTCCGTATTGTCGTTCTTGAAACTGCCTTCAAGGTGGCCAGAGGCAGGCCATTCCGTGGCTGTCCACGTGGCTCATACGCTCAGTTCACACTTATTTACCCCAAGATGTCAGGGCGTGTTATGCAGGCGAAAAACAACAACAAAGAAAATTGAAGAGTTACAACGGAAAGGAGAATTCAGGTGCTAATTAACAGGGCGGCGTTCGGCGCAAGCGCTAGAGAGCCATGCTGTATGATGAGTATGCGTAGTAACGGTATCAAGGAGGGTACTACTTGCTCGCCACACTCAGCAGAAGGGTAAAAAACTACCTGGTACTTGTTGCATACGTCGAGGAACTGGTTGTAGGTGAGCGCGGGCGACACGACGACGCACGTGGATCCCACGCAGGCTGCCAGCATGGTGAACAGAAAGCCGCACGTGTGCGTGATGGGGTTCCACGCCAGCAGTACGTCAGTCTCGTCCGAGGCTATGCAGTTCCTGCGTACGTGGAGCGACATCTTAGGCCTCATTGGTAGCAAAGGGGCCAGCTCACCGCTAGGCTAGCGTCACTGGGTAACCCCCGCGGTGACATCCCGCTTGCTTGCAAATGCCTATCGGGCGTTAGCACATCGTTACTGCTCTGCCATTATAGCGCTCGTCATCTTCACTTATTATGGTGGTTTATAGGCAATCCAACTTGTACGCAAACTCGGGAAGGAATAGTTAGCATGCGCAAAGTTGACAAGCAGATTAGGTGGTACCAACATCCGCATAGTAGTAGAGATATGTCAAATGACTGTCGAATGCAGAACAGAAACCTCTCCAATTGATATACAGTGCGTTCTGCGCCAGCAGACTTCACCTTGCCACTCTCATAATCTCATTCCACCGCATACGCTACACTGGGAAACTGAGTGGTGCTAAAAGGATACGTTCCTTTAGCGCTACAAAATTTTTTCACGCAGTATGACAGTCAAATAAATAGTCCGAATTACTAGCTTGGTCAAATGACCTGCCGTTCTTGACCCTCTTCTGCCTTCTCTTTGCATTCGTACTGCTGCTCTAATGCACCAGCGTTTACTTACTGTACGCATTTCATGACGCGCCGACATCTGTCAGTGGTTGACGCACACGATGGCACGACCGATGATCAAAAGTAATTGGATTTATTAGCGATGGGTGCAGATTCCACGACCAGCTATCGGCCAGCGCGTCTTCATGCTTCGAATGCTCGTCCTCACGTAACGTATCTGCCTCCACCTCGCTCGCCAGTCGCTTGCCGTACTTTTCCCGCTTGCCCTACATCTTGCGCTTGCCGAGGTGCCGCTACTCCCTTAGCTAACACAAAACCCCTTGAGCTTCATAAAGTAGCGACACTCCGCCTCCGCCTCACTCCTCCGCCTTCACTCCTCCTCGTTTTTCCTCTCTTTCACGCTCCCTCCTCGACCGTGGCGCTGCCTACACTGCTCGAGCGTAGCAACGGCGCCAACATGCGCTCCTCGCCACTCCGTAGACGCTTCTCGAGCAAAAATGGCGCTGATGCACGGCTCGAGAACCCACGTGATGCTATTAGGCCAATAGCGACGTGGCCTTGGCCTAGGCCAGAGCGCGCGAGGAGGAGGCGGTATTCTTCAAAGCGTGGCAGTACTTTACGAAGTTTAAGGGGCTTTAAGCTAACACGGCCGGGTCTTTAATCTAATGCGTCCTCGCAATAGTCTTTGACGTAGTCTTCGAGCCACCGCGGCGGTTTCTTCCGACGTGGCCGACCCCAAGCTGTTCGAAACGGCATCTGTTCACCTTCGTTTAGCGGTAGTTGACACACGTATCCCACTGGACTTGAACGTCATAATGCCCGTCGCAGTACGTGGTTGCTTCTGAACATGCGGCTTGCGACTGTGTCCGGCTGAAGTCAGGTTTGCATGGAGATGCTTTAGCTGCCTGGCTGTAGCCAACCTCCTTTCTTCTGTTCCCTTGGAGATGGCGTACGTTTCGTAGTACATTGGCCCTAGTTTTGTTGGTCTTGTACCTTTGGGATACCAAACTTCATCACCCACATTGAAAGGTGCTGGTTTGTGTTTGGAGTCGCACTTGCGCTTGAGCTCCTGCGAGTAGTCGATCAGCGTAGTTCGTGCTTCTTCGTGCTTAGCTTCTGCTTGGTCTTGTGGTCCCGTCGGTGCCGACAGCTTATTGTGGATGGTTCGACAGGGCACATAATTGTACAGCAGTTGAAACGGTAACATGTGCAAACTAAAGTGCGGCTGGTTGTTCCCCTGGAACGTTGCTTCCTTTAGGTATTCGCTCCAGTGGTCCATTTTGCCATTTAAGTTCTTTCTGAGTGCTGACAAAATTTTTCCGTTTCCGCGCTCGACAAAGCCGTTCGTTTCGGGCGCGTATAGGGTACGGTCAACCTGTGCTGGATGCTCTTCTCTCCGAAGTAACATGTTGCTGCTTGTGAAGTGAACACTCTGCCATTGTCAGTTATCATAGTTTGCGGCATCGGGAATGTGAATAGGATGTCCTCTTCAAGAAAATGTAGCACGTGTTCCGTTGTCTTGTCTGGTACAGCACGTGTAGCGATTATTCTCGTGGTGACATCAGCAGCCGTTATGAAATAAATACTTGTTGGTGTCCTCGGTAGCGATTGGCCCAACGTGGTCCATGGCAATTGTGTTGAATGGTGCCTGCCCTGACGTGCGCGGGTTTAGCGAACTGGTTTTGTTCCTGTCTTAACCTTGTACCTTTGACACGTTTTGCATCCTCGCAAGTAGTCGTCAACATCACGGTTCATGCTGTGCCAGAAGTAGCGTTCCTGGACTTTTTGGAGTGTCCGAGAAGCATCGCCATGGCCGCCCTCGTCGGGGTACGACATCAGAACTGCCTGCTTTAGGCTTTCTGGTACCACTATGCGATTTTCTCTGGTTCCCAATCTGTGGTCACGTTTACAAGTCTCTCTTGTACGATCCTGTACGGTGTAGCCTTCTTTAATGCACGAGCTTGATCGATGATCTGAGCAAGCGTAGGATCATCCTTTGCGGTCTGCTGAGCCGATTGTTTTCAGCTTTCAGGACAAAGACCTTCCGTGTCTTCCCTGGGACTCGTGATAGCGCATCTGCGAAGATATTTGTCTTGCCTGACGTGTGGCGAATCGTGAAGTTGTATGACATCAGGTCGAGAACTATGTGAGTGAAACACCTCTGCTGATTCTTCTTTGACGTGGTGCCATTATATCTCTATGCCATTGATCTTCGTTGGTACAAGGATTATGTTGTTCTCCGAGCGCTCTTTCACGATGCGGTTGGTGCGCTGCTCTCGCGCCCCTCTTTCGTCTCTTCGTCGTGCGGCGGCTACCTTCTCCTCTTTAGTGCGTTTGTCGGGTTTGGGCAATCCTTCGCCCGGTGCCACCGCTGAAGGCAGCGAGCGCAGATGTCCGCGGGAAGTCTCGTGCACTTGCCTGGCGGCTCGTCACCTTTCAGTGCGTTCTTCGGTGCCTCGTTTCGTGGGAATGACTGCTCGTGTGTGCCGTCACTTCTCGTCGATGCCATGCGCCTGTCGAAATGTCGTGCATAGTTGATGAATTCCAACACGCTCCCTTTACTCAGGTCCTGGAACGCCGCGAGCACAGGCCTTGTACTTTCCGATTGCACACTCTGAATTAACCAGTCCACAATGTCATAGTCGCTTAGGGCGTACTTGCCGCGTTTTATACGTTGCAGATGGCAGTACACCTAGTCAGTGATGGTTTCGTCTTCCTTCTGTCGGCGCGCGTTGACGTTCTCCACCCATTCACAAAACAGTGGCTGCTTGTTAAACTCCTTTCGTAGAGCTGCTACTCACCTTGTTCAACTCTCTAGGCTCACGCCATCCGTGCAATACCAAGCTGCTGCGCGTCACCGAAGTCTGGAAATTCCGGCGTTTAGCGTACCCATGTCGTTCCATGAACATCTCTCACGCATGCTGTCCACGGAAGTGATCCATTCACCTAAATTGTCGTTGTGTGTTCCGGAGAACGTTGGGAGAGTTGCTGTGAGGTCAGACATTGTAGTGATCTGGATTGCAGCACTTTCGTTTAACGGTCGTGTGGCGTCGTCACCGTCAGCCGTGTTGACTGGGTCACCTTGTGATCTCATTTGTCGTTCCAACAGTCGGGCCATCATTTGCATGGTGGCGCGGTATGTTTTCCGAAATGTTTTCCGGTTGCTTGTGCGCGCTGGTGTCGTTAACGGATCCTCGTTGCCATGTCAGTGGTTGACGCACACAATGGCACGACCGATGATCAAAAACAACTGGATGTATTGGCGATGGTTGCAGATTGCACGATCAGCTATCCGCGAGACCGTCTTCTTGCTCCAACCGCTCTTCCTCACGTGACGTGTCTTGCGCCTCGCTCGCCAGTCCCTTGCTGTACTTCTCCCGCTTGCCGACAGGTGCCGCTAGTCCAGGCCCCGTACACTCTCAAGTTCAACAAATGGCCACAGAGGGCGAAAAAATCGACCGCGCGCTGCTGCTAACAAAGCCACCATAGTAGAATAACTTCGGGATGCTTACGTTAGTTCGAGCATTTTCCGCTAGTGGCGCCGTAAAAAGCGCAATTTTATCTTACAAACTTTCTCTTACAATTACCGAAGCATTTTTATTACATAAAAAAGAGAACGAAATTATCATTGCCATATAGGTATTGTACTCTTTGTAAGTAAGTTTGTTTGTTTGTCACTATAAACGCAAATAGCGTTCAGCATCATCGATCTTTTACGTGACCTCTGGCATGGATTTAAAATTTTTACCGGTATTTTCGAGTGCATGGCGGCACGGATTCATTCGTTCGTGCACTCACACTGGTTCCTTCTTTTTTGCTAAAACTAGTTTATTGTGCTTCGATGTCTCGCGTTACTTAACCTGGGGTGAAGTGACGTGTTTGCAAGCGGACATGTAATACCGAACGTTGGGTATCGGTCGTGAGCCATTCGGAACACGTCTGTATCGAAACGGGAGCTGGATTCTGGTGCGGCTGACAACGGCAATAACGGTGAGTCGTTTAACACCGCTGCTTGAATCGTTATATAATATTCGTCTCATTAACTTACAGGCGGAAACAAGTTAACGAACTAGATCCTGCACAACATATGGATGTTGAGATCCTCCGTTGCTGTTTCCTAAATAAACCGTTACTTGCGAGGCTGTCGTTATACACACACAATCGGGAAAGAAAGAGCGATATCGGAACGCGCGTCTCATTTTTCATCTTATTGTAGCCGTGGCCATAGGTGACTGGGTAGCCATAACAATATACACATAAATCTTTTTTTCGAGTCCGCCGGCAACTTCTTTCGTCCACGAAACCGAACATTTCTTTGTTAAAATGATGTGAATGTACACAATTTAATGTAATAAACAGTTGCAAGCCTGATAATTCACTCATATTTCGTATTTGTTGGTTCCACATGTTCTTGCTGTTCAGTTTGGTTTACCGTAGGGCATTTATTTTTGCAGTAGTGAAGCGGTGCATCACGTCCGTGGAGAAAAATAATGCATCAGTTCTAATAGCTTCATGACTTCCATGCATTTGCTTGTGGAGCCAGCAGTGTGATCTCTTCCAGTGTATAAATGAACGCACAAATGTTATTTCTGATCTTAATAATACTTAAGCTGTTTACATGCATTGTATAGTTAGGCAGACATAAATTTATGGACAATAGCAGTATGTATTTGACGTGTGGCTTAAGCACCCTAGAACAGACGGTACATTTGCATATGTTCTGTAGTCGCAAACCATTACAATATATATGTCACACCTTTTTGCATTTTATATTGCAAAATTTTGCTTTTTCGATTTCTGATTCAGTCAAAATTTCTGTTCCAGACATGCAGCAATGAGGACGGCACCAGCATAAAGCAACACATTCCACGCACTAAACAGAAGCTGCTGCCTGCTACAACAAGGTCATTGTGTGGACGTTGGCTACTACTACAAGGTAAACAGCACATGGTTCCGAAATTAATATGTTTCATATATGCTGTATTGGCTTGCTGTTTGCAGCAGATATGAATGTCTGTTCATATTTATGGTTCAGTATAATTGGTTCGAACATAAAAGAAAACACACAAGAGTTTGGCTAATCTGTGCTGTATCTCATGTGTCACCGTTCTGCCCCAACAGAGTCCATGCCGAGCATATCTTGGTCATCACAGGAGCTCCCATCCACACCAACAGAAAGGGGCCGGAGCCGAATTTGCAAGGCTTTTACACCACGAACAAAGAAGAGCATGCAGAAGAATTTGTATGAGATATCAAGTCTGCAGATCACTGTGTCAAGACTGAAAAGAGCTTCAGCTACCATTCCACCAGCATGGACAAATTGGCTGAGTCATCCAGGTAACTCAAAAAGGACTTCATAGAAATTCTTCGTCTTCAGATGCACCTGCGAAATCCGACCAAGCACCGACGACGCTGGCCAAAAGAGTTCCATCAGTTTGCCCTTAATCAGCTTCCTGGTCATGTCAATTCCATTTGTGCCAAGTGTAATTTTTCTTCTATAAATGCAAGCTTCTTCATTTCCAATTCTCGTTAGAGATCATTCATCCTCATACAAACATAGAGGTCAACCGATTCTTCGCTGATACTTAGTAGCAATCACTGTCTAGTACCATAACATATCTGTAGGAGTACCTTTTAGCGTATGTTGTCATGCACAATTCCTCTCCTGCAATAGCTGATGCAACATCGACATGTGTCTTGCATTAACCTACGCACCATTTGCTATGCACCAGCTTACTTTTCTTGATGTTTTTGGCCTTCAATGCTTGCAGAGCAGAGTGGCTTCTCTCTTCAATGCAAGCTTTCTAATTTTCCATATTCCTAGTCTCGTTGATGATTGCTCTTCTTCCTCGATAGCCTGGGTCTTTGCACAAGCTACACTGAATGAATGATTGCAGAATCTGGTTTTGCTACCCCACTTGGTTGTGGTCGCCGTGTTACATTTCTAGGATGTGGGGGCCTGGTCAGTTGCATTGGTAACAGTCTCTCGAGGTAAGCATTTGCTCCTGCAGTCCGCACAGCGACATAGACTCCCAGTATACACGCACCGTAACTGCTGCTCCCGTTCGTTCTTTCCTGCCACAGCCATAGGCAAATTGTACTTGTGGCCTGCCTCGGCCATGATTTGTTCAGAATGGAGACCAGCATATGTGCTTACATGGTCCGACGTGTTTGAAGTTGATAGCCACATGGGTGGAAAGGCCCGCAAAAATGGCTGCCGAAGGTGATGCTCACGAAAGCGACTTGTCCACGTTGAGACAAAGTGGGACACCAAATGTGAGCCACACATTAGCGGTCCTCGACAGAAAAGAAACGTGCAGGTTGGAAAGGAGTTAACGCTAAAATGCCGGATAGTCCATTTCGCTGTGTTGGTTGCGGCAGCAGATGCCTGCATCACCTGATTGCTTCGCAATGGAAGCTGCTCATCTTCAAAGGCAACTGTCGGTTAAAACAGGTGCAATGCTCTGTCCAATCTGTTTGTACTGCTGGCTGTCGCTCGTTACCAAACCACCACATGCGACGAAGGCAAGCATTATGCCTGTAAGTAGGCGGCTGAATGTATCCTAAGAGACCCATGTATGTGAATGCTCACTGTTGCCATATGGTTCGTAGCCAATGTATAATGCATTCTCTGAACCTCATGCATTGATTGATTGCTGCTTCACCCGCCGTGGTTGCTCAGTGGGTATCGTGTTGGGCTACCGAGCACGAGGTCGCGGGATCGAATCCCGGCAGCCGCGGCCGCATTTCGATGGGGGTGAAATGCGAAAACACCCATGTACTTAGATTTAGGTGCACGTTAAAGAACCCCAGGTGGTCGAAATTTGTGGAGTCCTCCACTACGGCGTGCCTCATAATCGGAAAGTGATTTCGGCACGTTAAACCCCATAATTTAATTTTTTAAATTGCTGCTCAATTTCGCTGTGATCTTACTTGGTTATGGTCGCCATGTTATGTTTTTCAAATATGGCAGCCAGGTCAGTTGCATTGGGAAGCAGTCTCTTGAAGTAAGCATTTGCTCCTCCAGCCCACACAGCGACAGTGGCTCCTAATTCACACACACCGTGATTCATGCTCCCTGTTCAGCCTTTCCTGCTGCAGCCATGGACAAATTGTGCCTGTGGCCTTTCCCGGCTGCGATTAAGCACGAACGGAGACTAGCACATGTGCTTACATGGTCCGACGTGTATGAAGTTGGGTGGAAAGGCTCGCAAAAGTGGCTGATGAAGGTGATGCCCGCGAAGGCGACTTGTCCATATTGAGACAATGTGGGACACCAAGTGTGAGCCACACATTAGCGGCCCCCGAAAGAAAAGAAATGTGCAGGTTCGAAAGGAGTCAACGCTAAAATGCCGGGTAGTCCATGTAGCTGTGTAGGCTGCAGCAGCAGATGCCTGCGTCACCCGATTGTTTCGCAATGCAAGTTGCTCATCATAACTGGCGACTGTCCCTGCAAACAGGTGGGACACACTGTCCAATCTGTTTCTGCTGCTGGTTGTCGCTCGTTACCAGACCACCACATGCGACGAAAGCAAGCATTATGCCTGTAAGTAGGCGGCTGAATGTATCCTAAGAGACCAGTGTATGTGAATGCTCACTGTTGTCATATGGTTCGTAGCCAATGTATAATGTATTGTCTGAACACTATGTGGTGAATGATTGCCGTTTATTTTTGCTGTTGTCTCACTTGGTTACGGTCGCCGTGTTATACTTATCAGATGTAGCGGCCTGGTCAGTTGCATTGGAAAGCACTCTCTCGAAGTAAGCATTTGCTCCTGCAATCTGCACAGCGACATGGACTCCCAATTTACACACCGTGATTCGTGCTCCCCGTTCAGTCTTTCCTGCTGCAGCCATGGGCAAATTGTGCCTGTTGCCTTTCTCGGCCGCGATTAAGCACGAACGGAGACCGGCATACGTCCTTACATGGTTCTACGTGTGTGAAGTTGGGTGCAAAGGCCCGCAAAAGTGGCTGATGAAGGTGATGCCCACGTAAGCGACTTGTCCATATTGGTACAATGTGGGACACCAAATGCGAGCCACACATTAGCGGCCCGCGAAAGGAAAGTAACGTGCAGGTTGAAAAGGACTTAAGGCTAAAACGCCGAGTACTCCAGGTCGCTATGTTGGCTGCGGCAGCAGATGCCTGGTTCACCCGATTGCTTCGCAATGCAAGTTGCTCATCTTTAACGGCGACTGCCGCTGCAAACAGGCGGGACACTCTGTCCAATCTGCTTGCGCCGCTGGTTGTCGCTCGTTACTAGACCGCCATGTGCGACAACGACGAGCCGTTTACGAGCTCGCGTCAAAGATTCCAGCGTATCTCGACATACACATTTCATTTCTACCATCGCACGAGAATGTACACTGCTTGTTTTCTGCCAATAAAGTCGCACGTTCTGTTCACTCACTTGTGGCTTGTTTGTATGGGCGTCAATAGAGGCTCTTTGGTCTCCTGACAATTAGAACGCACCGGCTGCGCGGCAGCCGAGGTATCGAGGCATGCCGCATAGCCGGCGGGGCGAATACGGCGCGTACGAGCGGATACAAGCGTACACAATGGGCGAAAAGCAACCATATTTGATAATGCTCTAAAAAAATGCGCATTTCCGCTTCCTGTTTTAGCAGCGTCATCTGGCGTCCACCTTGGTAAGTTCCATGCGCTGCCGCTGCTTATTTTCGAACCACTGCCAAAGGTACAGTTTCCCTTCTCTAAAGTTGTTCTTTATTCTATGGCTAGTCCCTCAGCTAACACAGGAGTTGGCTTGAGATTTTGTGGCGAATTGAATTGACGTGCTTTTTGGGGCTCCGTGGCGGCGACGAAATCATCAGTTTTTTTGTAGGGTGTAAGCTTGATTCTGTTTTTTATTTGCCGGTTTTTCGGCCTTTATATTGTAATAGGGTGGTTTTCTTTCCTTTTTTGTCTCTCGTATTTCGTGGGCGCGGGTGCGTTTCATGTACATTTAGTTTTGCAGGATGCTTTGAGCGCCCTTTCGCGCCACCTGCTTCAACACGTGTAGCCGGATGGGACGTTGAGTTATTGGAGAGAGTAACAGCTATTAGTAATATTCGAGACTATGAATAGTTGAGTTGACTACTAATAGACTGCTAATAGTAGACTAACATTTCCAGAAGAGGGTTGTAGCGCCGAAAAAAGACAACACATAGCAAGCGAGAAGGGACAGGCGCCTGTCCCGTCTTGCTTGCTATGTGTTGTCTTTTTACGGCGCTACAACCCTCTTCTGGAAATATGCACCAACTAGCCCCCAACAAGTGTTACTCAGTTGACTAAGAGTTTAGACCAATAGCTATTAGTGGTTTTACTGTGCGTGTTTTGGTAGGAAAGTGAGAGCTCGGCCGCGTGGTTGAACGCGTGCGAGAGCGTGTCGTATCTTGGGTCTCCGCAGCATTGATTGCTTTTGAACAGTGGCGAGAGTTGCTTTGCGACATTTTGAGTATTTCGATCCTGGGCGTATCGGGCTTTGCTAAAAGGCACGTGCTCTGCATTATTATATTGTTGTAGTATTTGCATCAGAAAAAGCCATGCAATACATGGCAAGAAAGCCGGGAAAGCAGGGAGTGCGTGGGCGGTCGCTCAACGCAGTGAGGGGACGGATGATAATGGAGAGCGAATCGAGTCAACCGGTACCCACGGCGATGTCAATACTAGGCTAAATAAAATGGAAGCCTTCCACGAAGAACTTCTCAAGCAGGTGAAGCAGCTAAAAAATGAGCTAAACCGGAACGTGATGCAAAAAAAGGTAGTTGAAAAAAGACTTCAAGTAACCGAAGAAATACTGAACAGGGCCGCCATTGTGAACGAGAATGTGCGTGACAGTGGAACGCACTCCCCCGACGTGACAGGAGAGGGTGTGCTACTAAAGTACGTGGAATGCGTGCAACATCGTGAAGGGTTAGCTGGAAAGAGCGGCACCTACCTTGAGACCGCCAGGCGGAAAATGCAGCGGCACAGATGACAGTGCCCATTCCCCCGTCCGAATCACGCGGAAAAGGACAAAAGGCAGCAGGGAGAGGTAGGAGAGAGTGAAAGGGTGATTATCGCCGGAGACTCGAATCTGGCTGGGTGCTCAGAAGCAATTGTGAAGAGGATGAAAGGCGTTAAAAGAGTGACGGTAAAGACATTTCCAGGGTGGACACTGGGTTCTGTCATGGAGCCAGCAAAAGAAAAGCTCGCGGAAAATGCCCGCGTGCGCGACCTTGTCATAGTAGCAAGTGGGCTAAATGACGTCTTAAACAGGAAAGGGACAGGACTAGCCCAGCGCTTGGCGAAGGGGGTGGACGGTGCCGGAGGTGCCTGTACGTGACAGTCACGTACAAAGAGCCGTAGTGGCTGCTAATGAGGCGATATGCAAAATGAGCCGAGAGAAAGGCTTCGAGATTGTCGAAGTAAACAGGGAAGTGAGAAGGTGTGGATGTTTTACACGAGACGGGATCCACTTCGATTACAGGCTGGCACGAGAAGTAGACTGGCGCCTTGGTGGTCACGCTGTTGTTTTTTTGGTGGGCCCACGGGCGCTCAGGAGGCCAAAGTAGGTAGTAATGAAGAAGGTCGCCTAGGGGAACCTCAGCAGAGCATCGCCGTCGGTAACAGAAAAAGGAGGAAAGCAAGAAAGAAAGCTCGCCATGCAGTAGGCTACATAAACATGCAGGGTGGCAGAAGAAAGGAAAAGTGGGCATATATTGAGCAGCAGTTAAATAGAGAACAAATAGGAGTGTATGCGGTGACAAAAACGCACCTTAGAGACTCAAAAGAACCCCCAGTGATTGAGAATTATGTTTGGGAAGGGTGCAACAGGACTAAGTCGGAAAGAAACGGAGGGGGAGTCGCAATGCTCATCCATATGGGAGCCAAATGGGAAAGAGTAAATTCAAAATGTCAAGAGCATCTTTGGTTATCATCTACAATGAGTGGGAAAAAAACTTGGCTGGGCATTACGTATTTATGGACCGGAAATTGCACAGATAATAAAGAGTGTAATGCATAAGCGCTGATATTAAAGGTTTCGGGAATGGTGCTTAAATTAACCTATTTGGTGACATGAATGCCCACATACAGGATTTAGATACCAGCGGGAAGTCAATGCTTGACCTTTGTGAGCGAACATAACCTCGTTATCGTGAATACAGGGCCTAAGTGTGAAGGGCAGATCACGTGGAAGTGGGAAACCGACAATCAACCATTGATTACTGTCTGATGACAGAAGGAATTAATGACAATTGAGAGAAATTATCATTGATGATGAAGGGTATAGCAGCATAGGGAGTGACCATAAACGCATCATTTTGAAAATGGGATACGTAGCTAGGAAAGAGAGCAAGGAGTGCAAAATGGCCAGTACGAATTTGAACGCTGAAGAAATAACAAATATCGTGACTAGAGTCGAGGAAGAACTTGGTAAATGGCCAAATAAAGAGTGGGAATATAGTAACCTTCTGAGTGTAATAACGAAAGAAATACGGAAAGAGAATCATGTTCCTTGGAAAGTAAAAATAAACCGAAAAGCTGGTGGAACAGGGAGATACGAGAAGCGATCACCGAACGACAGAAAGCATCCCAAAAGCATAGGCAGGCAAAGAAGGCGCAGTTGCCGCAGGATGAAGTAGCTAGTAAATAGAAAATATATCGGGAAAAAATATGTGGTTCAAACACTGGTGCAAGAAAAACTAAAAGGCGACAGTGAACGTTGGTTGTCAGTGATGTGAAGTCAACAATTCACGCACGCCACGAGCGCATGCGTCAATGCCCGAGTGACATGACGTCACGTCAGAGTTTACTACTTAAACGACTAACTCAATAAACGTGCGTTCATTTCTGTTCCTGCGTCCATTACTTCAGTGGCGACGAGGATTAACCCCCACGGCCAGAGTAAAGCATGGCGACGCAAGCCGGGCCGCCTATTTTTGACGAAGGGAACGACGAGTGGGACGCATATCAGGTGCGATTAGAAGCTTTTTTCGAAGCCCACGAGATTGTCGATCCGAAGAAGCGTCGGGCCTTACTTGTTGCCGCCCTTAGTACCAAGACTGTAGATCTCCTGGCAGGCCGTTGTGCGCCTGACAAAATTCAGGATCTCACGTACGAAGCAGCAGTTCAAAAACTGGCTGAGTACTTTGCACCGAAAGGCAACGAGATAGCGGAGTCTTATCAGTTTTTCACAGGGAATCAGCAAGCTGACGAGTCGACAAGCGACTTCATTGTCGAGCTACGGAAAATGGCTAATAGGTGATATTTTGGCCACGCGCTAGAAAGAATGCTGCGTGACAGGCTTGTCTGCGGTCTACGGGATGCTGGAGTGCGTCGTAATCTGCTAGCAAGGCACACGCTCACACTGCAGGAAGCAGAGGATGTGGCACTAGCCGCTGAGATGGCTGCACGCAACGTACAACAGATGGAAGATGGGCCAATCAGAGAGGGCGTCCACGCAGTGCGAACGAAGCAAGAGCGGCAGAAGTTCTCCAGAACACCACAGCCAGACAGGATGGAAAATTGGAACAATGAAGTACAGACCGGCTGCCTTTGCTGCGGAAGCGACACCCACAAGACCGCCAAACGCAGGTTCCGCCGCGTTGAGTGTTTCTCTTGTCGGAAGAGGGGACACCTGGCTTCAATGTGCAATTCCAAGCCACGCCAAGAAAACGTAGCTCACTGTGAGGGACCATCCTCGGACAGCGAGGACTACGGCTAGAACTAGGACAGTTGCTGTTACACCTCCGTGAGTCGTCGACAGGACTGGTTCGGCCGATGTGGCGAACGCTACAGTGGAAAGGGGTGCCTGTGAAAATGCAAGTATACACAGGGTCACAAGTGTCAATAGTGACATGGCCAACTTATGCCCAGCATCGCCACCGCTGGCCCAGGCTCGACAAGTCGTCGTTTCAACTGAGTTGCTTCCTGGGGAGACTACCGGTGAAAGGCCAGCTGAAAGTTCCTGTCACCTACGATTGGCAAACCGCCAACGCGACGCTAGTAGTGCTAGGCTACTCAGGCCCAAACCTGTGTGGGCGAGACATAATTGAAGCATTCCAGCTGACATGAGGCTCAGTGCTTAACGTGGGCGTCAACGACGGTAAGCCGCGAGCTGCTGACCAAATTGCCGTTGCTGCTACGCTAAGGGCGGAATATGTCGATTTGTTTTCGCCAGGGCTAGGATTAATCAAGGGGCCTCCGGTTCATCTACAGTTACGTGAAGGAACCGTACCACGATTCTGCAAGGCCCGTTCTATACCGTACGCGCTACAAGAGCCTGTAAATGCAGAAATCGAAAGGTTGGCTGACACGGGCATACTGACGCAAGTCGCCAAGCCGAGTGGGCGGCGCCACTCGTTCCCGTCGTCAAGAAGGATGGCTCCATCCGCTTGTGTGGCGATTTTAGAACGACAGTCAACACAGCATGCCACACAGAACAATATCCGCTGCCAAAGATAAGGGACATATTTGCGAAGCTCAGCGGAGGGGAAGTATTCAGTACAATAGATTTGAAGGATGCATACAACCAGCTACCAATAGGTGACTTGACAAAGAAGCTGCTGGTGGTAAACACCCCAAAAGGGTTGTAAAGCTTCAACCGGCTACAGTTTGGGGTGGCGTCAGCACCAGCAGTTTTTCAGAAGCGAATGGAAGCACTGTTGCAAGGTCTACCGTGTGTGCAACTGCACTGAGACGATGTGGTGGTCGCCGAGAAAAGAGGAAATTGTGACACGTTGCGCAAGGTGTTCCACTGGTTCAGGGAGGCCGGTGTTAAACTTCATCCGCTCAAATGCAGATTCCGTCAGTTGGAGGTGGAATTCCTTGGTCACCGCATTATCGCAAAAGGCCTAAGACCAAAGAGGGAAAACATCGACGTGCTCTTACGAAAGCCACAACCTACGTGTGTAACGCAACTTCGCACGCTACTAGGTCTCGTTACCTATTACAACGCATTCTTGGGGAAACTTGGCTGCAGTTCTGGCGCCATTATACGAGTTATTAAGAAAGAACAGGCATTGGCATTGGGAAGCTAAGCAAGAAAATGCATACGAGGCAGTGAAGGTTGATAAAGGAGTTGCAGATTTTGACCCACTATGACCCCACAAAACCACTCATCTTGGAGACGGACGCATCCTCGTGCGTTATCGGGGCAGTCTTGTACCACAGAGTGGACGGCGTAAACCAACCAATCGGGTTTCGATCCCGCACCCTCTCTTCAGCCGTGCGAAATTATGCTCAGATTGAGCGCGAAGCCTTAGCGGTGGTATTCGGCGTGACGAAGTTTCGCGAATATTTGCTGCGAAACCAATTTACATTGGTCACAGATTATAAGCCGCTTATGCGTCATTTTAGTCCCGATAAACCAATATCACCCTTGTCAGCAGCAAGGATACAGCGGACATAATTGTGGCCGACGCATTGAGCCGTCTTACCGTGCAAGCGCCACATGATGACAAGACAGTGAAGTCAATGTTAAAAGATGAACGGGAGTACGTGCTGCTAACAGACCATCTGAACAGAGGGGTGGTGTCGTCGCACAATTTGGCTGAAATGGCGGCACGTGATGGCACGCTCATGGCGGTTATGCGTTATGTTCGGGAAGGCTGGCCAAGGAAATTGCCGGCAACACAAGAAGCATTACGGCCTATGTTTGAAAAGAAAGACGAGCTGACATGCCGCCATGGTATTGTTTATTGGGGCCATCGGGCCGTGATACCGGCCGCAGCTCGGGAATCAATGCTGCAGCTGCTGCACGATACCCATCAAAGCATGTCGACGATGAAAAATCTAGCACGGGCACTTTTCTGATATCCCGGACTTGACAAGGATATCCAGAATATTGTAAACGCATGTGCAGTGTGCCAGCAAAACTGCAGCATGCCACGCGCGCAAGAGCCGGTTCCATGGCCAGACACATTTGAGCGATGGTCTAGAATCCACGTTGATTTCGCAGGACCAGTCGAAGGGCGAATGTTGATGATCGTAGTGGATTCGCATACCAAATGAACCGAGGTTGTTGCGCTGAAAGTATCCAGCGCAGATAACACTCTTGAAGCGTTGCGGGTCATTTTCAGCAGATCTGGGTTGCCATGAAGAGTTGTCTCCGACAACGGGGCCCAGTTCACAAATAGACAGTTCCGCCAGTTCATGGAAGATAATGGCATAGTACACCTATGGTCTCCTCCGTATCATACGCAATCCAACGGGCTGGCAGAAAGGGCAGTGCGCACTGCTAAAGAAGGTCTGCGCAAAAACGTGCATGGTACCCTTGAAAGACGCCTGGCCCGATGGCTACTGCGTTATCTACGCACCCCACTCCGAAACGGAAAGACACCTGGCTTCTTACTTCTTGGTTTAGAACCACGTACTCTGTTGGATAATGTGGTCTGATAATGTCTTTCTGCTGCAGGAGTAGTTCCGCGCAGACATTCGCCTGGACAACAGGTCTGGTGCAAGGACAGGTACGAGCTGGAGACCCGGAGTGATACAGAATACCAGGGGCGCCCGCCTGAGCACGGTCAAGACGGAGCATGGGGAACTATGTGAGCGTCATGAAGATCAGCTACACTCTAAGAACAGTTTACACCCTTTGGCTTGCCCCTTCTGCCACACAAAAATAATCGTCGTCTGCCTTGATGCGTTTCCTTTCTTTATCGCGGCGAGCCCGGAACTTTCCAGTAACGAACCGCACGCGCGTTATCAGCATAAAACAGTTTACACCCTTTGGAGTGCCTCTTCTGATAACGCGCGTGCCGTTCGTCACTGGAAAGTTCCGGGCTTGCAGCGATAAAGAAAGGAAACGCATCAAGGCAGATGACGATTATTTTTGTGTGGCAGAAGGGGCAAGCCAAAGGGTGTAAACTGTTCTTAGAGTGTACGACACCGCGCGGAGGCTCAGCAACCAACATCGTCGGACGAGGAAGGCGCTGAAAGGAACGGAGGGTACGAAGATGCAGACCCTCTGGCGTGCTTTTCGGGTACCAGCCCCAATTCCTCGGCTAGCGAAGAGCACGGAACGGGAGCTGCCAACACTGGAGTCCCGGAAGAGCACGACACGGATACTGCCAATGCTGGACCTCTGGCAGTTCCAATTCGCAGATCAAACCGGCGTCGCAAGGCGCCAGACCGTTTCTAGAGCTCCTCCTAAGCGAAAGGACTTGATGTGAAGTCAGCGATTCACGCACGCCACGAGCGCATGCGTCAATGCCTGAGTGACATGACGTTACGCCAGAGGTTACTACTTAAATGACTAACTCAATAAACGCACGTTCATTCCTGTTCCTGCGTCCATTACTTCAGTCACAAATACTTGAGAAAAAGAAGGCCGCACGTAGAATATTTTGGAACCACATAAAATTATTAGGCAGGAAGTCAACAACAATACACCAACATATCCTAGATAAAGATGAAAATAGACTAAAAGGAGAAGCGGCAATAAATTCTGAAGAGTAACAGCTGAATCTTTCTAAGGCAAAGCCAAGGTTCTAGTTGGAGAAAAAAAAAGAGCATGAATGAAACCCAGGTGGAAAAGGAGCTGGTGCTGTCAAATTTAAACTGGAAGAAAGCCGAAGAGAAAATTCCTAAGTGCACAGCCGCTGGGCTAGATCAGGATCCCGGTAAGCTGACTAGGAGCAAAAAGTAAGGAAGCTCTTGTGAAAGCAGTGGAAAAAAACTTTAAAAGATAGGCGAATACCAGCCAGTTGGCGACAAAGTAGAGTGAATTTAATTTATAAGCATTAGGGGGAAAAAAGATTGAATTCACTCGTATATACCGTTACCGATGGGTAATATACAGGCTAGCAATGCAGGCACTCAAATTCAAGCTTCAAGCATGGGCAGATAATACTGGCACTTTGGGAGAATTTGAGAATGGCTTCAGAATAGATAACTGTTTAGATGATAACGTATTTGTTCTTACTCAGTCTATTGAAATATCAAAAGTAGAAAATCCACCATTATATGTGGCCTTTTTAGACATCACATGAGCCTATGACAACGTAGACCACAACATTTTGTGGGTCATTCTGGAAGAGGAAAGCTTAGGTGATGATTCTCTACAGCTTTTGAGAGAGATTTAGCTAGAAAATACCGTTTGCGTTGAATGGGAATGAATGAGGAGCGAGGAGAAAGTTCCTATCAACAAGGGAATGAGTTAGGGGTGCCCTTTATCCCCACTGCTGTTTATGATGTACATGGTGAGGATGGACAGCGCGCTTGAAGGAAGTAATATTGGTTTTAATCTCTTATACAAACAGGCGGGTACAGTAGTAGAGCAGCAGCTTCCAGGTTTATTTTATGCGGACGATATTGTGTTGCTAGCTAACAAGCAAAGTGATTTGCAATGTGTGGCTAATATATGTTGACAGGAAGGCAACAATCTAGGTTTGAAATTTAGTGTTAGAAAATCAGGTGTTATGATATTCATTGAAAGCAGTGAACAGACAGTGGCGATACAGGGCCAGGAAGTACCTCGGGTAACAGAATACAAATACCTTGGTATTTGGATAAACGAATGCACTAGATATATGGAAACACAGGAAAAAACTATAACAGTGAAGGGGAAGTGAAATGGCCGCCATAATGAAGCACAAAGCGCTATGGGGATACAATAGCTACGAGGTGCTCCGAGGTATGCTGAAAGGTGTAATGGTTCTAGGACTTACTTTTGGAAATGCGGTTCTTTGCTTTAAATCAGGGGTACAATCAGGACTCGATGTGAAGCAAAGGTCAGTGGGTCGCCTCGCATTGGGCGCTCACGGCAAGACTACAAATGAAGCTGTGCAGGGTGATATGGGCTGGACTAGTTTTGAAGTGAGGGAAGCTCGCAGTAAAATTGAGTATGAAGAACGACTGAGGCATATGGAAGAAACTAAATGGGCTCGAAGGGTGTTGAGGTATTTGTAAAGGAAAAACATTGATTCACAGTGGAGAAAAAGAACTAGGAAGCTTACCAGCAAATATGCGGCCTGCAGGGTGGGCAACACAGCAACAAAGAACGTCAAGCGCAAAGTCAGAGAGGACGAAATAGTCTAATGGGTGGCCGCAATGCAAAATAAACCTACCATGAGTAACTACTTAAGAGGAAAAAACAAAATCAGGAAAGAAACAATTTACGATAACTCAAAGGGAAGCTCATTACTTTTCGAGGCGAGATCGGGATGCCTTAGACAGCGCACCTATAAAGCGAGGTATAAGAAGGAAGAAGAAGCATGTGGTTGCTGCGGTGAAGCTAGCGAAACAATGGGTCATGTTTTATTAGATTGTCAAGACGTCTGCCCAGCGGTCGATTTAGGCATCACTGGTCTCCTTGAAGCCCTTGGGCTCAGCGAGTGCAGTGAAAAAGTAAACATGTCCGCAATAGGGATTTGAAGATTGGTGAAATAAAAGTAAGGAAACGACAAAGAAAGGAGACGTACAAAAGCACAGTGCGCAATAGGGAACCAGAAAATTTGGTGGTTGGAGTTCATAGTGTGTTTTCTTTTTTGTTATTTAACCTGTTATTTGACCTTGACATTATGAAGTGTAATAGCAAGAGCTTGGTCGCGCAACCCACCACCCCGTTCCAAAGGGGATGCTCATAACATCCATCCATCCACACATCCATTTCTTGCCCGTAATTCCAAAGCTGCACCACATTTGCATGCTGGCCTGACACATACCTTCGTAACCCAATGCCCTAATTATTTTACAATAGGGTACTTCAGCCCTTCCTAGGTGTCATGCAGGGGTGAATACGTGGTTGACCTGTAGAAAATAAAATAATGGACAAAAGATTACCACAGCGTTGGAAATCAGACAAATAAATGACGAGAAAAAAGAAATGGGCGATGACAGAGGAAAAATTACCGTGAAGAAATTGCCTAATAACATTACTATGTATGATGTATCATCTAGATAATAAGCAGATTCATAGACAGACAAAATGTGGAGTTAGGAACAGATCACATATAATCGTCTTAAAGAGTCTTGGTTCAATAGGAACCTACGTCTGCAAATAGCAACAGTAATAATTCTTACAGAAAAGTAAAAGAGACGTCAAACACAAAATTTCTATAATGTCCCAAAAAAGGTTGCGGTTCACGATGTCATACGAACAGATAATGTCTAAAACGCCATATAATGTTCTCCTTTCTTCTATGGATATTTCAGTACACTGAGTAAGAAGAAATAAGTTATCGCCCAGATGCCTACAGATTCTAAAGCCATTCTGAAGTTCTCCCAAGATGCCGATGCCATTATGTTGTGCCCATGCTTGCCGTTTTCTCTTAATTGCCTGCATTGCTAACTTGCGTACTACCGATGTAATTGTGAACGGTCTAAATGAACGAATTCTATCTTTGTCCCCCACCCTTACCTTTATAAATTCAGTTCATTCTACTTTGCCGCCAACTGTCTGGTATACGACTACCTCGTAAACTTTTTCTACTGCTTTCAACAGGGCGTCTTTGCTTTTACCCTAGTTCATTAATCAACCTAACGAGAAACTCGTCTTACCTTGTGGCTGTGCGCTTAGGAATTTTCGCTTTCTTCCAGATGAAATTTCTCAGCACCGCTTCCTTTTGCCCCAGCTCGTTCTGGTTCACGTTTTTTTTTTCTCCCAGTAAGCACCTCCCCATTGCCCGGAAATGATTCGGCTGTTATTTTTCGGATGTCATTTAATACCGTGTTCCCTTCAGTTTGTTTCCATCTTCGTCTAGTATAAGGTGTATTGTTCCGGACTTCCTGCGTAATAAGTTCATGTGGTTCCAAAATATTCTAAGCGTGGTCTTCTTTTTCTCACGCATTTTGACAACCAACGTTCAGTTTAAGGCTTAATCATTGCTTGAACGCGCATTTGAACAACAGCTGTTTTCTGCCGGTATATTTCCCATTTTCTGTCTAGTTCATCTTGCGGCCACTGCACTTTATTTTTCTACATAAGCACTTATGATGCTTTCTTTCGTTCATCGATCGCTTCCCGTATGTCCCTGTACCATCAGCTTTTCTGTTTCCTTTTCGCTTGCCAAGCCATGTGTTGCTTCTCTTTGTTTATTTCTCTCGTTATTACACTTAGAAACTCACTATATCCCCCCCTCCTTACTTGGCCATTTGAGAGGCTCTTTCTCGACTCTTGTGACTATATTTGTTAGTTTTCAGCCATTAAATTTCGATTGGCCATTTTTCGCTTCTTGCTCTGTTCCCTAACTCTATATGCTCTTTTCTAAATCATGCCTTTATGGCCATTCTCTATGCTGCTTTACCCTTCCTCGTAAGTGGCCATTTCTCCCAACCTACAGAAAATTGCTTCTGTCATCAGCGAGTAATTAATGGTCGATTGCCTATTTCTGACTTGCCATGTGACCTGGCCGTCACGTTTAGGCCCCGTATTCAAATATAATGAGATTACATTGCTTACAGAAATCTATAATTACCTTCCAGTTGTCGGTATGGCCATCAAGGTTCTTTATTGTGCGCATTCAGGTCACCTAATAACATAGTTAAGCATTATTGTCGAATCCCTTAAAGTCGGCACTTAGGCATTGTGATAACTCTTGATTCGGCTCCCTGCAATTCCTTCTTTTCCACAAATATGTTACGCCAAGCCAAGTTTTGTTTCCACTGACTCTTCGTGAAAGCCAAAGTGTCGTATCGCGTCATCGCAAGCCCGCCTATCGCGTCACGAAGTGCGCATGCACCTACTGATTCGTACGGAATAAAAGCAGCCACGCTATCTTCAATAAACCATTCCATTGCTTGCACCTACTGCGTCTGTTGTTATCCGCTCTGCAGCAGTGGCGACGAGGATGGGATGATAGCATCTCGCCCACCGGTTTTCGACGAGACGGTGAGCAGCTGGAGCACGTACATACACGTCACGGACGGATGCTTATTTTGAGGGCAATGGAATTACCGACACGGCCAAACGCCGAGCTCTGCTGATGTCTTCATTGAGCGATAATGTCGTGCGCATGTTGCAAGGTCGCCTTCCAACTGTGTCGGTTAACAGCCAGACTTACGATGAAGACGTTGAATACCTCGAGGAGCATTGCAATCCTCAAGTTAATGAAATAGCGGCGTGTTTCTAGTTCTTCATGCGCAAGCAAAGGGACGGAGAGAGCATTCGGGAATACATTGCCGACCTTCAGAGACTGGCGCAAAGTTACAACTTCGGCGACTCGCTGCACCGCATGCTGCGAGACCGCATAGTATGCGGAATCGGGGACGACGACGCACGACGCTGCCTATTAATGCGGAAGAAGCTAACTTTTGAGGAAGCAGAAGAATTTGCCATAGCTTCAGAGAAGGCGCTAGGCGACGTTCGTGACATGCGAGGTGCACACCCAGTGACTACGGGAACCAGCATCAATGTTGTACTGTCGCAGCGAGGACGACGACCCTGGACAAAGTGGAACACTGCAAAGGATAACCATTGATGTGAGCGTTGCGGCGGCCCCCACGCAACACACATGTGCCGTCATCGAAACACCAAGTGCCACCATTGCGGCAGGAAAGGTCATTTGGCGAAGGTTTGCAGCAGTGGCCGCCCTCGAGAACGTGGTGCCTTTGCCGTCGATGAAATGGAAGGTGAGAGCTAAGACGAAATGTTGCTTGCTCTTGTCGCTCACAGCTCCGCCGACAGAGCTACGTTGAAGCCTCTCCAGGAAGAGTTGACATGGCAGGGCCGGAAATTGCGAATGATTCTAGACACGGGTTCTCCGGTCAGCGTCATACCGAAGAACTTATTTAAGAAACGTCGCAAATGGTGGCCGGCACTAGAAAAAACGTCTCTCCGCTTAACATGCTTCGTTGGGCCATTGCCAGTTGTCGGGGAGATAACCATGAGGGTTCAGTCTGGATCGACTGTTGTGACCAGCACGCTAATCGTGGTGGCATGTAACGGCCCACTGCTCTGCGGCTGGAACACGATAGAGGCCTCCCGTAAGGCGGGTGTGTCCTTCTGGGACACTAAAACCACCTCAAGTGTAAATGTTCTTCGTGATAACAAGATGACGCCGCTGCTCGATGAATTTTCGGATCTTTTCGAGAACAAGCTTGGCTGTTGCAAGGGCCCCCTGTGCAATTACACCTCAAAAAAGGAGCCCGCCCACGTTTCTGCAAGACACGTACAGTGCCTTACGCCATGCACTCCAAAGTTTCGGCCGAATTCGACCGTCTGGTGCAAGACGGAGTGCTTTCGCCGATAAGCATTTCAGATTGGGAAACACCGGTGGTTCCGCTAGCAAAAAAGAACGGCGATATACGATTGCGCGGCGACTTCAAGTTAACAGTCAACCCGGCGTCTCACTTGGAACAGTATCCCCTGCCCAAAGTTGAAGACATATTTGCGGCGCTTTCGGGAGGCGAAGTCTTCAGCACTTTGGACTTACGCAACGCGTACAATCAGCTGCCACTGGACGACGAAGCCAGAAAGACGGCGGTACTCAACACACACCGGGGCCTTTACTGCTACAATCGCCTAGCATTTGGGATTGCTTCAGCCCCCTCCTTGTTCCAGCGACGCATGGAATCCATTTTGCAAGGTTTGCCGAATGTTCAAGTGTACCTCGACGACATCATTGTGGCGGAAAAGGAAAACGGCACATCAGTACTGCGGCAGGTGTTTCAGCGGCTTCATGAACACAACCTGAAGTTGAACAAAGCCAAGTGCCGGTTTAGGGAAGCATAGGTGTCGTTTCTGGGGCACCGCATCGATGCCAAAGGTCTTCATCCTCTGCAAGATATATTCGAGGCGGTACTGGCCGCGCCGATGCAACATCGGTAAGCCTGCTGAAATCATTCTTGGGCTTCGTCACTTATTATGCTAAATTCTTGCCCAACTTGTCAACGACCCTGGCTCCCTTATATCGCTTGCTGGCAAAGGGGGTGTTGTGGCAATGGGGGCCGTCCCAGGACAGCGCATTTAGAGAAGCAAAGAGTGCCTTAGGCAAGGCTAAATTTCTGGTCCACTATGACCCGCGAAAACCCCTTCGACTGGAATGCGATGCCTCATCGGTCGGCTTGGGCGCAGTGCTGTCCCACCACATCAACGGCGAAGACTATCCGATAGCTTTTCGCTCTAGAACCTTGACGCCGGCGGAGCGAAATTACTCGCAACTGGAAAAGGAAGCGCTCGCCCTAGTTTTCGGTGTGACAAGGTTCAGATACTATCTTTTCGACAATAAATTTTGTCTGATAACGGACCACAAGCCGTTGACAGGGCTGTTCCATCCCGAGAAACCAATTCCGCAGATGGCAGCGGCCAGGATACAGCGTCGGGCGCTCCTTTTATCAGCGTATCAGTATGACATATAATTCCGGAAAGGACCACTACACGCGAATTCCGATGCTTTGAGCCGCTTGCCGCTGCCGCAGCAAGGGCACCCTGGTGAAGATGATTCCGTCGAAGATGTGCTGTATGCGCAAGCTTTGACAGATTTTTCTCTTAGCGCAGAGCAGTTGGCAGACAGCACAAGCGAGGATATGCTCCTCCGACAGGTGAAGACATGGATCCTTTGTGGTTGGCCAAACCAGCTGGGACCCGAGCAATATAGCCTTCAGCCGTACTTTACCCGCAGATACGAACTCACTGTGAGTAAAGGACTAATATACTGGGGTCATCGCGTAGTTTTGCCCGAGACCATGCGGGTACTTATTCTGAGAGATCTTCATGACACCCACGCAGGCATGACTGCAATGAAGCGCCTGGCCCGTACGATGTTTGGTACCCCGGATTGGACCACGACATAGACAAGATGGTACAAAGCTGTCAGCAATGCGTGCAATGTTGGCCCATGCCAGCGGTACAGGTCCCTTCAAGTTGGCCTAAAACCAACAAACGTTGGTCCCGCCTGCATATCGTCTATGCAGGGCCAGTGGAAGGTCACATGATCTTGGTGGTGGTAGGTGCGGAAACGAAATGGATAGAAGCAGTACCTCTTAAAACAGCAAGTGCAGGAACTACAGTCGAAGTACTGCGAGGGATCTTCGCGCGTTTCGGTCTGCCCCATACAGTCGTTTCCGGCAATGGGCCACAATTTAGCAGTTCAGTGACTGAAATGTTTTTCAAAGATAACCATGTCTGTTATGTCACCTCCGCTCCATACCCTCTGCAGTCAAACGGATTGGCGGATCGTGCAGTGCGCACCATTGAGGAAGGTATCAAGAAAAATAAGGATGGAAGTCTGCTCAGCCGTATTTCCAAGTTCTTGCTAAGCTACAGGGCAACACCTACTCGAGATGGCAAGACGCCCGCGGAGAAGTTGCTGAGTTTTCAACCCACGACCCGACTAAGTGCACATTTTCCAGAGGAAGAGGTGGCATGGGATTCCACGGTGAGCAGGCCCCCGGCACCGTTGCCGCAAATCTTTTCACCGGGAGCGCCTGTTTGATCGCGGCAGTACAATCAGGCTCGCCAGAGATGGTTACCCGGCACGGTGACGTCAACAAGAGGTATGGTCACGGTGGGCACCACAGGAGGGGTGCAGCGCCGTCACGTAGACCAAGTGCGGTCACGACTCGCAGCGGATGAAGTAAAGCAAGAATTCTGCGCAACTCGACCTGGAGACAACCAAGTCGGAGAGTGTAATCAACCCTCTGCAGTAGAAGACGCTGAACCATCGTCAGACGGATCACTTGGTACATCCCGCGCTTCCAGTGAAGCAACCTCAATTGTACCGGTGGGCTTAGGGCTTCCTAGGCGTTCTACGCGCACAAGGAGACCACCCGAGAGGCTGGGCTTCTAAGGGGGAGGAAGTGCCGTATCGCGTCATCGCAAGCCCGCCTATCGCATCACGAAGTGCGCATGCACCTACTGATTCGTACGGAATAAAAGCAGCCACGCTATCTTCAAGAAACCATTCCATTGCTTGCACCTACTGCGTCTGTTGTTGTTACCCGCGCTACAGCACAAAGCTGCTCTTGACACTTTGAATTTACTCTTTTCCATTGGACTCCCAGGCGTAGGAACATTCCGACTCCCCTTCCCGTTCTTTCCAATTTAGTTCTGTTGCACCCTTCCCAAACATAATTATCAACCATTCGCGGCTCTTCCAAGTCTCTAAGTTTCGTTTCTGTAGCCGCATACACACCTATTTGTTCTATGTTTACCGACTTTTCCTTTCTTTTGCCGCCCTTCATGCTTGTGTAGCCTATTGCACGGTGAGCAAACATGCTGAATGCAAACATTATACAATTCCACAAAAAGGAAGGCGTTAAAGAATTGAAAAATTATAGGCCCATTCGCTTACTCCCAGTATTATATAAAACATTCACCAAGATAATTTGCAATATAAAAAGGGCAACGCTGGACTTAAGTCAACCAAAGGAACAGGCTGGCTTCTGGAATGGATACTCTACAATGGACCACATCCATGTCATCAATCAGGTAGTTCAGAAATACGCATAGTGCAATCAGCCTGTCAATATGTTTTTCATAGATTAAGGAAATGCATTTCATTCAGTAGAGGTGCCAGCAGTCATTGCACGTGTCTGTCTTTTTTGACCTTCGTATAAGCAGTATACCACAGCAAGCAAAACGAAGTCATAGTGCCAATAGATAATCACCACTATGCATCACCGAAGCTGCTGACAGAATTCTGCGGAGCATATTTCTGTACGGAGGAACCCACTGAATTTATTTTACTAGTTTACTGCAACATTTTCTATTTGTGCCGTTTAAAACTTGGTCTGTTGTCCAGAGCGCAATGTCCTCAAACACAGAACTCGCAAAACGAGGGGAGCAACTCGAATCTAAGCTTGAGAATTTCAGTTCCGAGTTTCTTGATAACATGCATGGAAAATTCTAAAAAAGCGCTTCTGGAAAGCGCTTCTGGAGTAGACGTTCTTGAAATGAAAAAAAAATTGATAATTTCTTTTTAAAACAGCGCCAAGAAAAACGGACGAGGGAGGACACAGGACGACCGTTGCTGTCAACAACACTTTTATTGAAGCCTGCGCAAATATATACAATTCGCAATGGGCATAAAGAGGGTAAAAGAAGAAAGGGAAAGCGAGTTATCGTCGGTCAACTCCTGCTGCGCATGCGTCAATAACATTAAACAATACAAATGTAACCATACACATAGTGGGCACTGCCAAACTGATGAACTTCTAAGGAACTTACGTTCTTAGTCACAAAGAGCTATGGAAGGGGAAGTAACACAGGTGGCTCCTAACAGACACATTGAAAATGTCTCAAAGATTTCCCTGGCCATCTGATTGCTGTACCTTTTCAACACACGTGTGTCGTCCAAGAATGGTGAACAGCCACACTTTGCACAGTGAACAGCCAGATTACTACTACTCTTCATCTGGATACAGTGCGCATGCTCACGCAAACGATCATTGATACAACGTCCTGTTTGCCCTATGTAAGTGCAGCCGCAAGAGGGGGGAATGGAATACACTACATTGGTACTGCAATCTACAGGCTTGGCGACATGTTGCTTATTGCACAGTCCAGGTGTTCTCCGGCTTTCATTGACTTTTTTGTGTTCTCCGTTGTCCGCGTTTCTTGGCGCTGTTTTAATTATGAATGATCCGTACTAACTAGAGCGCTCCCAAACGCTTCTGAGAAAATGGATAATTAGGTGAGCGTTCCTCAACAATCTGGTAGAGAAAATGAAGGATGAGAAGGCTACACTGGTAGCTGAAAATAACGCACTGAAAGCTAGCAACAGTACGTTCCCAAAAAAAGCGAGGGATCTAGAACAGCACTCGAGCCTGAACGGTGTTTCTTGTACACAAGGAGAAGACTGCCTGGTGCTGATGCAAACCATTGGCGACGACATTGGTTGCCCTGTATCGCCAAGTGATCTCAACATGGTTCACCGTGTGCCTATCAAAACTGACAACAAAAAACATCACTGCCCGTTTTATTTTGCGAACGAAAGAGTTTGACATCGTGACAAAAGCAAAAAAAGCGCGTCTAACTCTAGGTGACATTGGCATATCAGTAAGTAAAGTCCGCTCTACGTAAATGACCACCTAACACCTGAAAATTAGGCCCTCTTTTCGAAGGCCTTAACTCAAGAAATCTAAGAAATGGCAATTCTTATAAACTGACAAGTGCCAAATAAAGGCTCCCAAAACAACTGGCAGCCGCGTTTTTGGGATCATCACGGAGGCTCATCTTTCTGTGATCACCTAGCTACCTTCGCTTTTGACAGATCGCATCACCAGACAAATTCACAATGTCATCATATTTTACAACCAACCAGCTAAATAATTATATATTCAATAATGACAAATCTGTCATTCATTTTAACGCACGAAGCATACGCAGACACTAGGATGACTTTTTGATTGCAGCACTTCACTTCTAATGTTCAATAACTGGGATCTCGGAAACTTGGTTAAGTGACCACGAAAAGAACCTGTTTTGCTTTCCTAACTATGAAGCAAATTACTTCAATCGTCCGCACAGCTGACATGGCAGTGCCGCAATTTATATGAATTTATTTATTTATTTATTTATTTATTTTACAAGCACTGCCAGCCTTGTTAGCAGGCGTTAGGCAGGAGTAGGCATTTGGACCAAAAGAACAACTATGAAGTAAGATCAAACAAGATAACAGACGCTGAACAAGAATCTGCGTAACAAACATAAGAGAAACTTTTTCACAATCATGATTTGACTGGTAGAAACGAGGGGTGAACGCTATGGTTTATTCACAAAGTGCAGAAAGAAAGGATGAAACCATTGAACAGTCGACAGTTGTGGCAGGTAATGCGTTACATTCGGAAATCGTGCGCGGTAAAAAATGAATTTTTAAATGCGTTGGTCCAGCAGGAAAAATCTCTCTTTTTGTTGTGATAAGAGCGCGTGCAGCGGTGGCTAGCCGGTAGAATATATAATGTTTTATCTCTACATAATTGACTGTTATAGAGTAAGAAGAAATATTTCATTCTGTCCTAGTAACGCCTTATTGCAAGGTTTTATTTAGGTACTCATTTAAGCACTTTAAGTACTTTATTTAACTACATATTTTAAGTACTCTTACGCACAAAAGAACGGACGACCTTCTTCTCAGCGTAGGTGACTGTATCAGTATGGGTTGAACTTAAGAGTGACATTATTATGTGGACAACAATAATCTAATAATAGGTATTGCATATCGGTCGCCTTCATCGTCTATGAATGATTTCTGCGCCGCGCTTCATAACGTGTTGCGTATTCTTGCAGACGAAAATAAAATAATTATATTTATAGGCATTACTAACATTAACCTCGCACGCAGCTCGTCTTCCTACGCCTTACGATATTCAAATTGTTTCTATAGCTTCAGTTACGAATGCCTAATAAAGGTGCCTACGTGGTGCGCTAACTATGAAGATCGAACTATAATCGATCATGTGCTTTCAAATTAGCTGTCTCTACCAGACGCAGGCGTCCTGCAAGAAAATATGACTGATCACTACCCGATATTTTTGCGCTTTCAGAATAATGAAAACTCTGTCAAAGCCACTTAAACAAAGCTAACACTTGACAAAGAAGCTTCCATTTATTCAATGAGCCAAGCTGATTTGTCTTCTATAGCAGATATGAAAAATCCACAAATGACCTTTTCGTTATTTATATCTGTACAAATATGGTGTTTTGACTGCCGCATCCGCGAAGTGAAATGCAAAAAGAAAAGTTTACGTCCACACAGAATCATTGGTTGTCAAAGAGGCTTCTAGCCTTGATGCGCAAAAAAGACAATCTGTCTTAGAAAAAACGAAACTACGGCCATAGAACGGCAATATGGCTAGGATGTAGAAACGAATTTTTCAACTTTCTTCTTATCAAACTAAAAAAAAGAAACTTTATTACAAGAAAAAAGTATTACAACGCGGGAAAGACTTTAGTAAGAAATTGAAGATGGTAAATGATTTTTTACATAGGCGAAACAATCGCGATATTTTGAAGGGAATTATTTATAGCTAGAGAGCGTACACCTCATCACAGGTCATTCCTGATTCCGTTGCAGCATTTTTTTTTAGCAGCGACTCGCATATACCCACGTAATTTAACCATTTAATGCGACGCCTACGTCACTTATTTTTGTTTCCAACCACACCACAGGAAATAGAAAACATAAGAAATTTTAAACCAACAAGTGCAGGTCTTGATAATATGCCTTCAAATCAAATCAAGCTAATAGCGCACCTAATCTTAAAGGTTCTTGCAAGTATCATTAACGTAATATTTAAGACTGGAACCTTCCCACAAGAACTAAACAAGGTAGAATTTCTCCATTATTTGAAAAGGGTGACCGTGCCTTGATTACTAATTACAAGCCAATATGCATTCTATCCTTCTTCAGCAAAGTTATTGAACGGCTGGTAAGAAAGTGCCGAGCCATGTACCTATCTAAATTTAGTATTTTTTCACCATTCCAATTCGGCTTCCGCAAGGGCTATTTATTTATTTATTCATTTTATTTACACAATACTGCAGGCAGCAACGCTGCCCAAGCAGGAGAGGGTTTACAAAAGATGCTTTGTCACCATATTTTCAAATGAAACATAAGAAGTGCACTCAAGAACACATTCCGGTAAATGATTCCATTCTTCGCTCGTAAGCGAAAAAAAAAAGAAGATTTCTGAAAGATTTTAGTTCGAGCAAAGTATGACCGAACTACTTTAGGATGAAAAATACGCGACGACCTTTGTGGAGCATGGTTAATATATGTGGCATTTGCTAAACCTGTTTGTATAGGAAACAACGAGTAAAAAAATTCAGCCTGGCGATTTTACGGCGCACGTAAAGAGGATCCAGTCCAAGGTGGCCTAACATGCCAGAAACTGATGAAGATGTTTCGTAATCGGAGCAAATCAACCGTGCAGCCAGGCGGTGAATTCGTTCAAGTGTGTCAGTTTCCTTATTAATGAACGGGTCCCACACTAGGAAGCATACTCTAGGACTGGGTCTACGATAAGCCTGCAGCTTGACACATGAAGGGGACTTCTTTAGCTTTCTACACAGAAAACAAAGTTTTTTGAAAGCTTTGTTGCAAATGTTGTTAATATGGATGTCCCATTTGAGGTTACTGTTAATTGTTATGCCTAAATGTTTAACACAGGCAATAGATTCAAGGTTCCGATTGCCGATGTGGTAAGTATAAAGTAGTGGTGATTGTTTCAATGTTATTGTCATAGACACAGTTTTGGAAAAGTTTATCTGCATTCCTCTGTTGTCGCACCAGTCCGCGAGTTTACAAATACTATTGTTAAGTGTATCCTGGCATGAAGAACTCCTTACAGTGGAATAACTGACACATTCATCAGCAAATAATTTCACCTTGACGTTAGGATCCAAATATTTAGCAATATCATTATATAGATGAGAAACAGCAGCGGTCCCAACACTGACCCCTGTGGTACACCGGATAAAACAGGCAGGCTATTAGATTTCACACCATCGATTTACACAAACTGAACACGATTAACTAAATTAGCTTGAATCCAATGCACTATATTTTCTGGTAGTCCAAGTGATTTAGGAATTTCAATTAGATTTGCATGTGGCACACGGTTAAATGCCTTTGACAAGTCTAGGAAAACTGCATCAATCTGCAGGTGGTCATCAATGGCACTGGCAAAGTGATGTACAATGGATAACAATTCAGTCGAGGTTGAAAACTTTCTACGAAGCACCATGCTGAAAATCAACAAAAAATTATTCGCTTCCAAGTGGTTAGATATGTGATTAGCGATAATGTGCTCCAAGAGCTTACAACATGTGCTTATGAGGGAAATATGTCTGTAATTGTTAGGAATAAGTTTATCACCTGATTTAAACGCCGGGATTACTTTGGCCGTGAGCCAGTCTTTCGGTACTGATGTCTGTTTAAGATATGGATTAAAAATAATGCATAGGAATTCAGAAGTTAGTTCGGAGTAGCGTCGAGGAAAGTTGTTAGGCAAACCATCGGCTCCAGACGATTTTTTTACGTCTATATCCAGAAACATAGTAAGAATTCCTTCTCGACTAATTGAAATGTCAGGAATTGAGATGTAGATAGCGTATATGATTTGTTATGGGTGCTAAGAAGTGAAGGTCGAGTGAATGCTTTATAAAATGTGTCATTTAATTCATTGATGATATCAATAGAATTACAACTTACGAAGTTGTTTATTCTTAGCTGCTGAATACTACGATTAGAGTCAGACAGGAAACGCCAAAACTTGTCTGGGGAGATGTTTAGGAATGTAATCATAGTCTGATTATGAAATTTGTCACGGGCGTTACTTAGTTTGATGAGTAAAGCATCCCTTAAAGAGCGGAATTCGGTAGTTTGAGCTACCTGATACTTGCGTTTGCGCTTTATTCTACGTTTGAGATGAATGATTTCACGAGTGATCCATGGATTATGAGGTTTAGTTTTCTTTCTACGCGTCGGTACGAATTTATCAATCCAATACTTAACAACAGAGTTGAACTCCTCCCAGAGACGCATGACGTCATCATCGCGTTTAAATTTATCGAGGGAAAGGTGTAAGCAATCCAAGACGGATTCGTCACCAGCCGATGAAAAATCTAGAAAGGACTACTTGATGGGTGTAACTTGGACGCTTTTTTGTATTTCTAAGTCCACATGTGCAAGTTTGTGGTCAGCTGTACCTTCAGTCAAGACAACAGTAGGATTTTCCGACAAGCCTTTGATAAAAACAAGATCAAGAATTGATTGGGTGAGTTCTGTGACACGTGTGGGATGTAGCGCAACCTGTTTAAGACCATGAAAGAATATAGTATCAAGAAGAACGTATGTACTGAATGAATGTGTGTGGTTTAGTGGCGCAAGGGCCAGATATGGCCACAGAGTGCCAAGACAGTGTTAGTGATTTCGCGGTAGAATGATGAGTTCTGTGAAGATTTGACTTGGCTGTAAAGGGGTCTAAAAATAGTCGCTGTAAAGTGCGTAAAATCTACATGCTATAAAATTATGGCGATGACTAATGACGAGTACTATGGACATTAAAATCCACGCAGAAGAATGATGCAAAATAGAAAATATATGAGATGGTAACATTACTTGGAGCACTGATGCCTCGCCAGAGTCCTTGAAACACAAGGGCTTAGAGGCATGTTCTATACGAAAGAGCTACCACAGCGGCATCCCCTGAAGAGAGGACCCGCTACGAACATGTGGGGCTAACAACATGCAAGACATCTTTCAGAAAACTTAGGACTGCGTTGGTGTCAAATAAAGGTTCTGGGCCGAGTAGCATTACGGGATGTAGGGGGATGTGCTGCCGGTATGCTAGGGTAAAATGTTTCCTTCTCTCAGATTCGGCTGCCCGACACTCCAGGAGGACGTGGAGGACGGTCAGCCTCTGCCCGTATCTACCGGAGGTTGGAGGATCATTTTCAGTGAGTAAAACGTTATGCGTGCCAAATGTGTGTCCTATACTGAGGCGACAGAATAGGACATCTCTTCGCCGTGATTTTGTTATGGAGGGCCAAGAACCTAACTGTGGCTTTATCACGTGCAGTTTGTTATTTACTTCTGCGTCCCACATACGTTGCCAGTGGTTTCGCTGTTTCCTTCTTAAGAAAGGCTTCAGGTCTGTAACAGGGACCGAAGCAGTAAGATTAAGTGCATGCAACGAAATTGATGTGGCCATCTTGTCCGCTAAAACGTTACCCTCGATGCCCCTATGTCCAGGCACCCAGCATATTGTTACGCGCGAAGGAGACCGTTTATAGCCCTTACGGATGAAGGGGACCGTTTACTTTAGGTCGCGAAGGTGAGCGCAAGAGCGGCCAGCTGGTTAATCAAATGAGGGTCGTCCTCTTCTTTCTTCCTCCACTCGGGACCGCAAGCACGTTCACTGGTTTTCGTTTTCTTCATGCGTAACATTCCTCTCGTCGCAGACGAAGCCCGCCGGGCGAGTCAATTCATGTGTCTTGACGTGAACAATTTCAAGCGGGCGACATGGACCACTTGTGTCTTGGCAGCTCTTCTACCACTCGCCGTGAGGCGAGCTATGTTATACGTGACTTCCGTGAGTCTGTTAATAATAACAAACGGTCCATCGTAGGTGGCCAAAAGCTTTTGGAATAACCCGCGTTTTCGTACTGGAGTCCACAGCCAGACTAAATCACCAGGGCGATAGGTTACCGGACGGTGGCGAATGTCGTAGCGTGCTTTTGATCTGTCCTGCGATGCCAAAGTGCGCAAACGAGCAATACGACGAGCTTCTGCGGCGAGGCAGAGAGTCTCGGCGACAGTGGGATTTTCGTGACTGCAGAAGGGGAAAACAATGTCGATTGTGTACCGGGGTGGCCGTGGGTTCAGCAGGAAGAAAGGGCTATAGCCGGTGGTCTCGTGCTTGGCGGTGTTGAACGCGTACGTGATAAAAGGCAGTACGTTATCCCAGTTCTTGTGGTGGGATGAAACATACATAGATAGCATGTTTACAATTGTTCGGTTGGTGCGCTCCGTAAGCCCATTCGTTTGTGGATGCTATGGTGTCGAGTGACGCAGGTTGGATTCACACAAACGAAGCAGCTCCTCTACGACATCCGCTGTGAATTGTCGTCCACGGTCGCTGATGATCACGCGAGGCGGACAATGTCGCAACATCACATATTGCAGCAGGAATGATGAAACGTCAGTGGCAGTGGCGGAGGGCACGGCCGCCGTCTCACAGTAGCGTGTGAGATAGTTGACGCAAACAATTATCCAACGGTTTCCCTAGGCTGATTTTGGAAATGGGCCTACGAAGTCAATGCCCACTTGTTGGAAAGGCGTGCTTGGAGGCGGGATCGGCTGCAGGGGACCAGCTGGAGCAGTAGATGCCCATTTGTGGCACTGACACTGCATGCAGCTGGCCACGTACGTCTCAACAGACTGTCGCATTCCAGGCCAATAAAAGCGTTCCTGAATCCGGTAGAGCGTCCTCGCCGAACCTAAATGGCCAGACGTAGGGTCGTCGTGCATAGCACGCAGAATCGCTGTGCGAAGGCTCTCCGGTACCACTAGGAGAAAACGTGCGCCAGTGCCGGAAAAGTTCTTCTCATACAGGAGTCCATCACGTACACAGAAATGGTTTGCTGTTGTCGAGGCGAAGAGCGGTGTTGATTTATCGTCTCTTCGCTGTTCGGCTTTGAAGTAGTCGAAGTCTGGAAAACGCGGCGACACAGGAGCCACGAGGTGATCGAAGTCGTGGGCGTCACAGTCCGTAGTGCTAAGTGACATACGCGAGAGGCAGTCCGCATCAGGGTGTCGTCGACCGCTCTTGTAAGAGACGGTGAAGCTGTATCCTTGCAGTCGGAGCGCCCAGCGAGCAAGGCGGCCACAAGGGTCACGAAGATTCACAAGCCAACAGAATGAGTGGTGGTCGGTGACAACTGTAAAGGGGGGTCCATACAGGTAAGAACGAAACCGCTGAACCACAAATATTACCGCGAGGCATTCTTGTTCCATGACAGGGTAATTCTGCTCGGGCCTACTTAATGAGTGGCTAGTATATGCGATCACGTATTCGCGGTCACCGTAGCGTTGAACTAGGACGGCACCAATGCCTATGCCGCTGGCATCCGTATGGAGTTCCGTCGGAGAAGAAGGAGTGAAGTGTTGAAGAACCGGTCGTGACGTCAACAGAAACTTCAACTGACGAAAAGAAGAGTCGCACTCCGGAGTCCACTCAAAGGGGGTGTCCTTTCGTTGCAGGCATGTCAGCGGATACGCGACGCCGGCGAATTTAGGAATAAATCGGCCGAAATAGGAACAAAGCCCCAGACAACTACGGAGCTCCTTGACAGAGCGCGGTGCACTGAATGCTTCAACGGCTGCTGTTTTCTGGGGATCAGGGCGGATGCCATCCTTGTCAACGAGGTGCCCAAGCACAAGGGTTCAGTGGTCACCGAAGTGGCATTTCTTAGATTTTAAAACTAGACCAGCGTTTCTGATGCAGTTCAGGACAATATCCAGACGCGAGTTGTGTTCGCTGAAGGTTCGGCCAAAGGTGACGACGTCGTCGAGGTAGCACATGCAGATTTTTCACTTCAAGCCGCGCAGAGCAGTGTCCATAAATCTCTCGAAAGTTGCCGGAGCGTTGCACAATCCAAATGGCATCACATTAAATTCGAGGAGCCCGTCAGGGATTACAAAGGCAGTCTTCTCCTTGTCGTCAGGATGCATCGGAATTTGCCAATAGCCGGATCGTAAATCTACTGACGAAAAGTAAGAGGCGGAATGAAGGCAGTCAATTGCGTCATCAATACGTGGGAGTGGGTACACGTCCTTGTTTGTTACAGCATTCAAATGGTGATAGGCGACGCAAAATCTCCAAGATCCATCTTTTTTTTAACAAGAATCACTGGAGCTGCCCACGGACTCACTGACTTTTGCTCGACTCCCTTTTTCTTCATTTCGTGCACCTGTTCGTTGATAATCTGGCGCTATGATGGTGAAACACGATATGGCTTTTGTCTAATCGGATTTGCGGAACCCGTGTTGATGGTATGGCGCGTTCGAGACGGAGGGATTGCAGGTGTTCTGTCCTTCTGCGCAAAGTCGAAAACCAAAATGTGCTTCGAAAGCACACCCACTAACGTTCGGCGTTCACTCGTGCTGAGCGATTTGTTTACCATCGACAAAAGGGCCGTTTCCGAACTGTGGCCATCAGGTTCTTCCGGCACATCTGTAAGTTCAGCCACTTATAAGGATGCGTGTTCCCTGGCGAAGGCTAATTTCATGCCGTCTGGTAGTATAACAGGCTCCTTAGAACAGTTTACGGTCCACAAGCCAGTGCGTCCGCCTTTGATCGACAGCACACAATGTGGCACCAATACATTCATCTTCACACAGTTAAAGTGTATCGGTTCTACGGTAGCTTCGAAGCTGTCGGAATCGGCGCCGCAACAGACAACGGGAACGCAAACGGTAGGTGATGCAGGTATGACCGTGTCACCACAAACACACAGTGTAGCTTCGCGATCTACAGGGTTCTCCAGCAGTCCTGATGGAATCATGCCACTTATATATACCTTCCCTGTGCGGCAGTCGACAGTAGCACCACGCTCCCGCACGAAGTCCATGCCGAGAATAACATCATGGGTCGGCCGAGGAATAATTACAAACTCTGTCGTAATAACATGGCCTCCTAAAAACATGTCAGCACTACACACACCAATAGGTCGCAACGGCTCACCACTCACTTCACAGAACTTTGAATCTTTGTTCCATTTAAACAAAACCTTTCGCCCTAACACGTGTTTAAACGAGACACTCATGACCGAAATTGTTGCGCCTGTGTCCACCAGAGCCATCACAGGGACATTATCTACAAGAACGCGCACTTTGTTTTTCAGCATCAACACAGGAGGTATTTCTGTCAGTAGCACGTCTCCAGCGACCTCACCTCCATCGGCCGCGCTAGCTAGTTTTCCGGTGACGAAGGGGACGTGGTGCGACGCAGCGGTGAGGGAGAACGGGGAGCACGACGCTGCGGTGGGGGTGTCAAACTCCTGTCAGATGCCGGGGAGCGATTCCGGGAGCTTCCCGGCCAATGCTCGTCGCCAGATGATATGTGTGCTGACTATGGGGCACCGTGTGGCCGTTCGGACGGCCGAGAAAACTCTGAGCGCTGGTCATACCACGTGGTCATACGCTCATAAGCTTGGTTCTTCGTCGATGAAGTGGATATTATCATTTTCCCGCGTGTAGTGGGTTGGTTCGTGGTGTGTGTCACGACGATACATCGGGCGTCGAGCAGGCGTGCGCTGAGCGCGTTGGTCATAGCGCGGAGTCGAGAGGGCGTGTTGTTATCCTCGACTGTGGGGCTGCGCTGTACTCTACGGCCGCTGCGGTAACCATCGGTTGCCAAGGGGCCGAATGTGGCGCCGCCTTAGCCTCACGTGATGTGTACACACCATGGTGGTCAGCAGTCCAATGCAACAACTCTTCGCGGCGGGAAAGTTCCTCGTGAAATCTGTCGGATCGTCGAAGGAAGGTCGAGGCAAGGACTCGTGTCCACACTGGCAACCGTCGTAACGTTTGCCAACCGGCCAAACTTCGGCGCAATCCGACGCATCTTGAGCGTTTCAAAACTTCTGCAGTGCCGGATGACGTCGGACACAGAACTGAGGCTCTCCTTTCCAATTAGAAAATTGTACACATCCTCAGCCACTCCATTCAGCAAATGTCCAACTTTATCTTCTTCCGACATGCGAGCACTGACCACCTTGCACAGCTTTAGCACTTCTTCGATATATGTTGTGCATGTCTCTCATGTCTCTCCTGGTAGCTGCGCCCATTGCAACAGTGTCTGCTCCGCACGCTTCTTTTTGGCGACTGAGTCCCCAAAACACGCCTTTAACTCGTCGACAAAATGTTCCCACGTCGTAAGCGCGCCCTCGTGGTTCTCGTCCCACACGAGGGCGGTATCGGTCAGGGAGAGTACCACATTGGTGAGCTTAGCGGTTGCATCCCACCCGTTGGACTTGCTCACTCGTTTGTAGTGGATGAGCCATTCGTCGGCATTCTTCCCCCGCTTTGCCTCCGAAGGTGGGTGGAACTCGATAGTATGACAGTGGACTGCTAGGCGCTGCCCTCGGAGCGGCTACTTCTTCTGGCATCTCGAAGACGGTCACGACTGATGGCGGGAGGCCGGCAAGTCGACGGCTTCGACGAAGCTGCGGCAGTGACGGTTCCGTTGTTGTGAGCGGTACCCCGCACTTCCACCACTTTGTTACGCGCGAAGGAGACCGTTTATAACCCTTACGGATGAAAGGGACCGTTTGCTTTAGGTCGCGAAGGTGAGCGCAAGAGCGGGCAGCTGGTTAATCAACTGAGCATCGTCCTCTTCTTTCTTCGTCCACTCGGGACCGCAAGCACGTTCACTGGTCTTCGTTTTTTTCATGCATAACAATATAATCACATGTTGGGTAGATATATATGTTTTATACAGTACGGAATAGCGTTCATTAATTACCGGATTTTCTGGTTACAGAAAGACATCAAGGCCTTCACAACACTAAGGGAGTCCGTATATATAACTGATTTCTGGAGTTTTGATTTATTTATATGCTTTACGGCCGACAGCTGTGCGTAAGCCTCAGCCGTAAAGATACTAGTTGCCGGATGCAGTACATCGGTTTCCAAGAAGGATGGACCGACGGCTGCATAGGACACCCCGTCGTGTGACTTCGATGAGTCTGTGTAGAACTCCGTGCAGGAGTGTTTGTGCTGGAGTTACCGGAAATGCATTTGGATTTCAATCCCTGGAGCGTGTTTGTAACATGCATGAAAGATATGTCGCATTGTATCAGCTGCCACTCCCAAGGAGGTAGCAGCTTGGCTGGATGCATTGGGCAAAGCTCGAGGAGTGGAACATGCATTTCATGACTAAGCTCCCTCACACGCAGCGAGAAAGGCTGCCTTACGGAGGGACGATTGTGAAAGAGTGTAGGATGTGTCATCTCGTTTAAGGTATTATAACACGGATGTTGAGGATTAGAATGGACTTTCAGAAAATATGGTTGGCTGATGTATGTTCTCTGGAGATGAAGTGACTACTCATTCGATTCTGCCTATAAACTTTCAAAGGGACTTGTCCTGAAAGCGCTCGTGGCTAAGCGGATACCTAAATGGTGAACAGGGTCTAGCATCCTTTGCGCACTCGGGGTGGCAGAATGATAGATCCCGGCACCATAATCTAATCGTGAACGAATCAGGCTCTTATAGAGATTCATTAAGCACTTCCTGTCACTAGCCCACGTAGTCTGGGATAGAACTTTCATTAGGTTCAGTGTTTTCGGACATTTTTCTTTGAGATGTTTAATGTGGGGGACGAAAGTGAGTCTATAGTCAAGTATAACACCTAGAAATTTGTGTTCTTTGTTTACAGGTATCCAGGTATTTATTGTCCACATAGTTCTAAGCAAGGATCTGGGATCAGGCCTGTCTTTCTTGTAAAAAGAACACAAGAACGTTTGTTAGGATTGATCTTAAATCCAGCTTTGTCTGCCCACATTGACGCTTTGTTCAGGCGATGCTGTACCTGTCTCTTGCAGACTTCGAGGTTACAAGATTTGAAAGCCATTTGAATGTCGTCCGCGTAAACAGAGTAAAAGATGGCCGGTGGTAATGATGCGCAAAGCGTGCACGATAAAGAACGTGAAGCTGAGCACGCCTCCTTGGGGTACACCTGTTTCTTGCGTAAAAGGACGTGAAAGTACATTGCCGACTTTTACCCGGAAGGTACGATTGGACAGATGGCTTTTTATTAGGTTAAGCATATTACCATGGATGCCCATTTCTAACAAGTCTCTTAAGATTCCGTAACGCGACGTTGTATCATACGCCTTTTCCATATCGAGAAATATCGATAGGCAGAACTGTTTATGTATAAATGCGTCCCAGATATTTCCTTCAACACGTACGAGATGATCAGTTGTGGAGCGCCCTTCTCGGAAGCCGCCCTGATAAGGATCAAGCATTTTGCTCTGTTCAAGGAAATGAATGAGTCGCCGATTTGTAATTTTTTCGAACACCTTACAGATGCAACTTGTGAGGGCTATCGGGCGGTAACTTGCCACTGAGGAAGGGTCTTTGCCTTGTTTCCAAACAAGGACCACAATGGCTTCCTTCCATGCGGTTGGAAGGTACCCTGCATCCCAGATGGTGTTGAAAAGTGAGAGTAGTGTAACTTGGGTATCATTGTGTAAGTTTTTGAGCATTTCATACATGATTCTATCAGATCCTGGCGCAGAGCTCTTGCATGCTATCAAGGCAGCTCTCAATTCGGCAGTACTAAAAGGTTGGTTGTAAGGCTCATTCTCTCGACTTTTTCTTGTTAATGGCTTACGCTCTTGTATTTGTTTATATTTGAGAAAAGATTGCAAATAATGGTTTGAACTTGACACGCTCTGAAAGTGCTCCGCAAGTGAGTCTGCCTGATCTTGCAGTGTATCGCCCTGTGTATTTACCAGAGGGAGTGAATATGTTTGTCGCCCTCTAATTCTATTTACCCTGCTCCAGACACTGGCCTCATCTGTAAATGAGTTAATACTCAATAAAAACTTCTGCCAGCTTTCTCTTCTGGCCTGTCGGGGGGTTCGCCTGCCTTGGTATTTTACGTTTTTAAAGTTGATAAGATTCTCCGCAGTGGGGGAGGCGCGTAGCAACCCTGGCGCTTTGTTTCGTTTCTTACGAGCGATCCTACAATCGTCGTTCCACCACGGGACACGCCGTTTACATGCCAAGCCATTTACTTCTGATATGCATGTAGATGCAGCACCTATAATGAAGGCAGTAAAATACTGCACAGCAGCGTCAATTCCTATAGAAGACGTTTCATTCTATGAGATAATAGTGAGAGTTCGGAACTTCTCCCACTCGGCTGTATCAATCTTCAGCCTAGGAACCTGTGGTAGATATTCGTTTTCCTAATGTGTTCTTAGCAGTATGGGGAAGTGGTAGCTCCCGTAAGGATTGTTGGTAACTTCCCATTGGAGTTTAGGCAGTATACACGGGGAAACTAGGCTGAGGTCAATTGAATAAAATGTTCTGTTTGCGAGAGAATAATATGTGGGTGTCTTATTCAGCATACACGCACGGGACGAAAACAGGAATTGTTAAACGAGACGATCTCGCGCATCGATACGAGAGTCTCCCCATAGGCTACTGTGCGCATTGAAATCGCCAAGAACAACATAAGGTTCTGACAATTTATCTATCAGGGACTGAAATTCATGTTTGTTTAGTTGGTAATGCGGGGGTATGTGAAGCGAGCAAATGGTGATGAGTTTGTTTAGTAGGACGTACAACTCGAACCACCACTGCTTCAAGGGGCGTTCGTAGCTGTAAATGTTGACACGCTATGTTGTTTTCAATTACAGTTGCAACGTTACAGTTACAGTTGCAACAATTACAGTTGGGAAACGTAACATACTATGGGAGAAAGTTAGTGTGTTTCGAATTTAAGTGTGTTTCCTGTAAACACAGCACTTTTGGATTGTGTTTGTGGATGAGTTCTTGCACATCATCGAGGTTTCTAAGATCTCTGACGTTCAACTTAATAATTTGTGTATCCCTTTTAAAATCAATGGGTGCTGTGTCTACGGAAACGGAAGTGATGCCTTAGATTACAGAGCTCTTTCGAGGCCCTGTAACCGGCCTTTTGCCCTTTCTGGAGCGTTCGAGGGAGCCGCGCCGATCCTTAGGCGTTCGGTGTGCCTTGAGGACAGGTGCAGTGTCCATTACCTCTAGTGAGGCTCCGGACACGTGCTCTTGCGAGCGAGAACTTTTCAGAGAGAGTCCCGCCTTGGAGGGCAAGACCCCTCGCCCACCAGCCCGGAGGTCGATGGGGCTCCCTGAGGGATTTGGCTGCGCCGGCTGTTGCCTGCGCTGGAAGGGCAGGGGAGGTTGGGGCAGCCTGGGCTGCGCCCACGTTCGGGGTCGATGGTCCCTTCTGCTTGCTTGGCGGAGCAGCGCTAGCTGCAACCACCGTGGCGGCAGATGGCGTAACTGCCGACTCACTGCTTGTGGGTCGGACAGCCGCCAGAGGCCGTTGTGACGCTGCCCCCTGATGCGCCACTTCAGCAAAGCTTTTTTTGGCAGGTATGCTACCCGCCTGCGTGCCTCTTTGATCGATATGTTTCCCTTAACTTTGATTATGACTATTTCTTTTTCTTTTTTCCATGATTTTTCCATGATGGACAGGACCGCGAGTACGCGCCATGTTCCCCATCACAGTTCACGCAGTGAAGAGAGTTCTCGCAAGCTGCAGAGGTGTGTTCGTGGGCACTGCATTTCGCATAGGTTTGGCGGCCTCCGCAGCTCTACGAGCTGTAGCCGAAACGTTGGCATTTGAAACATATCAGGCGGTTTGGCACGTATGGCCTAACGCGGAGCTTAATATACCCTGCCTCGATTGACTCGGGCAGGATACTTGAACCGAAGGTAATTATCAAGTGCTTCGTTTGGATTTCTTTGCCATCTCGCCTCATCTGAATTCGTTTAACATTGATCACATTCTGTTCACTGAAGCCCTCCAAGAGTTCCGCTTCAGTTAACTCCAAAAGATCACCATCTGAGACTACGCCACGGGTGGTATTCATAGTGCGGTGCGGGGGTACGATTACTTGGGTTTACCCAAATGACACTAGTTTTGGCAGTTTCTCATACTGCTTCTGATCGCGGAGCTCCAACAGGAGATCACCCCGCAGGGGCGTCTGCGTCAGCAGGCGTTTGGTGTGTTGCGCCACCACGTACCCGAGCACACGAGGGTTGGACCCCCCCGCGTGTAGCCGTGCGCGGCTTCGCCGTGTCTGGGGAAAAGGGGATCCTGGGGGTTGAGCCGATGCTGGGTGTTTGGACCTTTAAGGCCCCCCGGCGGAGGCAACACACCCCTTTGGCCTCTGCTTCACATAGACGGCACCCCCGGACTGACCCACCCGGGGGAAATCGGCAGTCGCCTTTTCCTGTCCTCCTTTCCAATCTTCGTCTTTTTCTCCCACTTTTCCATCTTTCCTGTGTTCTCATCACTTCTTACTACTTCCGTATTTCCTGGCGGCTAGGGTTAACCGTTTGTAATATATCCTCCCTTGGGTATATATATATTAGGGTATAGCGGCGATGCATGGCTGGCGTCTGCAGGTATTCTTCCAACCTTGTAGCGTCCCCTTGTTGGCCTCGGTGGTGGGTGGCCACCGTCGCCGCCGAATTTCCCTACTCTATATGGCAAATAACTTTCCTCCGCTACCTGATCGCTCCCTGAAGAGGGGGCGCACCGATGAGACTTTCACTTTCTTTATGCAGCCAAAACAATCTTTCCCGAAATACCACGTTGTACATAGTCAGAACGATAAGAAAACAGTCAGAATGATCTCACCATTTGTTGTAGCTAAATCTCTCACTGAAGCAATTGGCCCAGGCTATAAAGTAACGAAGATGGGAAGTGGCGATCTTCTTCTGGAACTCCGCGACAAAGTGCAGTATGACAAACTGTCGAAAGTTGTAGCATTTGGGGAAATTCCCGTCTCAGTGGGCCCACACAGATCAATGAACACAGTGCGCGGGGTCGTCTCAGAAGATGACCTCCTTGAACTGAGCGAAAGCGAACTGCTTGAAGGATGGCAAGACCAAAACGTAGTCAAAGTTCAAAGAATTACATTGAGGCGAGATGACAAGCGAATTCCTACCAAACACATAATCATTACTTTCGGAACCTGCAACCTACCTGAAACAATAGAAACCGGTTACTGTAAGCTTCGCGTGAGACCGTATATCCCAAATCCACGTCGATGTTTCAAGTGTCAGCGCTTTGGGCATGGGTCACAGAACTGCAGAGGACGTGCTACTTGTGCGAAGTGTAGTTCTTCTGAACACGCTTCGGACATCTGTACATCAACAAACCATTGTGCCAACTGTGAAGGAGACCACCCCGCCTACTCTCGATCATGCCCTACTTGGAAAAAAGAGAAACAAATCATAGAACTGAAAGTAAAACTGAACCTATCATTTCCAGAGGCACGTAAGCGTTTCGCACTCCAAAATCAGTCCAGTCCTTCCTACACCGATGTGGCGCGCCGGGGGGCAGCGCTACATCTTCAGGCGGCCGCGCAAGTCACACGGAGTGTGACGGCGGTTACGCCATCAGCCCCCCTGGTGGGAGCAGCCACGGCTCTTCCGCCCCCTACGACGAAGGGCCAGCAGACCTCCGAGCCTGCCGGTCCCAGGGCCACTGCTCGCGCAGACAGGCCCGAAAAAACCCCGCGCGTGCCCGCTGAGCGGGCGTCATCCAGCGCCTCTGACGAGGCGATGGATGTAACAAAAACTTCTCCGGCGTCTGAGACGCCGAAAGCACGGCGTTGCTCCCTAGAGCGCGCCAACAAAAAAGAAATGTCCCGCATCAAGGGGCCTGGAAAGGTCCCTTGAACCAACCTAAGTGATATCTCTTGACACACAGCACATAAACACAAACAAGATGGATACACAAATATTACACTGGAACGTGAGAGGCCTGATCCACAACCTCGATGATATCAAAGAACTCTTACACAAATACAATCCAAAGGTGCTGTGTGTTCAGGAGACACATCTTAAATCTACGCAGACAAACTTTCTTAGGCAATACGCTATTTTCCGGAAGGACCGAGATGATGCTGTTGCATCGTCCGGTGGTGTAGCAATAATAGTGAACAGAGGCGTTGCTTGTCGGCAACTGCAACTCCGAACTCCTCTTGAGGCAGTTGCTATCCAAGCAGTTCTATTCAATAAACTAGTTACCATCACGTCTGTATATATCCCCCCAAGTTATCAACTCTCTAGCGCAACATTTCAAAGCTTTATTGATGAGCTTCGGCACCCTTACATTGTCGTCGGTGATCTAAACGCGCATAGCACACTGTGGGGGGATTCGCGCTGTGATGCGAGAGGACGGCTTATAGAAAACATCGTGTTCACTTCAAGTTCCTGCTTACTTAACAAGAAAAAGCCAACATTTTACAGCCCTACACATAAAACATGTTCTTCGATAGACCTAAGCATAGCGTCTAGTACAATTGTGCCATATCTCCAGTGGGATGTCATTAATAACCCTTATGGCAGTGATCACTTCCCCATCGTTCTAAACCTTAAAAAACAAAGTGATTGTCATGCACATCTTCCTCGATGGAAAGTCGACTCAGCCGACTGGACAAAGTTTCGCGAACTAACGCAGCTGCCCTGGAATGATATCTCTGAACTTAGCTTAGACGACGCAGTAGCGTACATAACAGCATTCATTATTGAGGCTGCATCGGTATGCATTCCCCAAACAAATGGTTCGCCCTCGAAACGACGTATCCCATGGTGGAATGAGGAGTGTAGGGAAGCCAGGAAAAAGCAAAGCAAGGCTTGGAACCTCCTCCGTAACTCACCAACCACAGAGAATCTGATTAACTTCAAGGCGATCAAGTCGCAAGGTAGAAGAACGCGCCGCCGCGCTAAACGCGAAAGTTGGAAAAACTACATAAACAGCATCAACTCGTATACAGACGAACGAAAAGCCTGGAGCAGGGTTAACAAAATAAAAGGCCGCGAAACTCACCCCTTACCTTTATTGAATACACAAGGAGACACTCTGGAGGATCAGGCAGATTGTCTAGGAGCACATTTCGAGCACATTTCTAGTGCAGCCCATTACACAGAAACATTCCTAAAATACCAGCGACTAGCAGAACAGCTGCATTTGGGTCGGAAAAGCACATCAAACGAACCATACAATCGTCCATTTAGTATGGCTGAGTTCCAGGCCTCACTGAACTGTTGCAACAAGTCCGCTCCAGGAAGTGACAGAATAGTGTATGAGATGATCAGACACTTACACCCTGAAACCCAAGAAACACTACTGTCACTTTCCAATTCCATGTTCTCTGCCGGCTACATTCCTTCTGCCTGGAAAGAAGCAATCGTGATTCCTATCCTCAAAGAGGGCAAGGACCCCTCCTCATGCAACAGTTACAGGCCCATAGCTCTGACTAGTTGTCTATGCAAACTGTTTGAGAAAATGATTAACCGTCACCTCATTCATTTTCTTGAGAGCAACAAGATACTCGATCCATTTCAGTGCGGTTTTCGGGAGGGTAGATCCACAACAGATCACCTTGTCCGCATCGAGACAAATATCCGAGATGCCTTTGTCCACAAACAATTTTTTCTATCAGTATTTTTAGATATGGAAAAGGCATACGACACAACCTGGCGCTATGGAATCCTCCGTGACCTGTCTGAAATGGGAGTTCGAGGCAACTTGCTGAACGTGATTCAGAGTTACCTCTCCAATCGCACGTTCCGTGTTAGAGTAGGTAACGTCTTGTCTCGTCCATTTACGCAAGAGGCTGGTGTTCCACAAGGTGGTGTGCTGAGCTGTACTCTTTTTATTGTCAAAATGAACGCTATCCAGACTGCCATACCACATACTATGTTTTATTCCGTATATGTGGATGACATCCAGATAGGTTTCAAATCATGTAACTTAAGTATCTGCGAGCGACAAGTACAGCTTTGCATAAATAAATTATCTATGTGGGCGGACCAAAACGGTTTCAAACTAAACCCACAAAAGAGTACATGCGTCCTATTTTCTAACAAGAGAGGCATAATTGCGGACCCCGCAATAGATCTAAATGGAGAACGGCTATCTGTGAGCCATGAACACAAATTTCTAGGAATCCTTTTAGACAGTAAGCTAACTTTTGTACCACACTTGCAGTATCTGAAATCAAAGTGCCTCAAGTCTATGAACTTGCTGAAGCTCTTGTCACGTACATCTTGGGGAAGCGACAGGCGGTGCCTTGTAAAGCTCTACAAAAGTCTAATATTAACTCGCCTTGACTACGGAGCAATAGTCTACAATTCTGCCGGACCTAGTGCTCTGAAAATGATTGATCCCATTCACCACTTAGGTATCCGCCTTGCTACAGGCGCCTTTAGGACTAGCCCTGTGCAAAGCCTCTACGTCGAGTCAAACGAATGGTCGTTGCACTACCAAAGGACATATTTAACGTTCTCCTACGCCCTTAAATTTAGGTCAGATGTTAAACATCCTTGTCATTTCACTATATGTGACTTGTCCACTGCTAGGCTGTTTCGTAACTGCCCAGCCACTATGCCTCCTCTGTCCCTCCGGTTGGAAGCACTATCAGAAAAAACAGGGGTCCCTCTTTTACACAATGACTTAATGGCTCCTACACGGCTTCCACCGCCTTGGGAGTGGCAGACTATCCAATGCGACATCTCTTTCTTAGAAATATCGAAACGAGCCCCGGAGGCACACATATATTCGCATTTTATAGAACTCAAGGAAAAGTACTCATGTGATGAATTTTACACAGATGCTTCGAAGTCTCCAACTGGTGTTGCTTACGCAGCTCTGGGACCCTCACTTTCAACATCTGGACCACTAAACCCACACACCAGTATCTTTACAGCGGAAGCATACGCCATACTTAAGGCTATTCAACACATACGGCTAAAAAATATCGCTAAGGCTGTTGTATTTACAGACTCATTAAGTGTAGTGAGAGCCCTAATTAGCTTACGAAAGCATAAGAACTCGGTTTTTAATGAGCTGTATAGCTTGTTATGTTCCGCATATATGTGCAATCAATCGATTATAATATGCTGGGTACCTGGTCACAAAGGTATAAAAGGCAACGAAGCTGCTGACGAAAGTGCTAGGTCAGTAATTTTTAGCGATGCAGACTCAAATATCCCCATCCCTGCCACAGACCTAAAGCCCTTTCTACGCAGTAAATTGAGAAATCACTGGCAGGGCGAATGGGATACACAAAAAATGAATAAGCTTCACATAATAAAGCCAAAACTGGGGAACTGGATAAATGGGAAAATAGCAAGGTACAAGGAAGTACTTCTCTGCCGATTAAGGATAGGCCACACATACGGCACCCACTCTCATCTCTTGACTGGGGGCGATCCTCCAACTTGTGCTAAGTGCGGCTATAATCTCACTGTCCTCCATGCTCTTATTGAGTACCCTGCAATAGAAACAGAGAGGAAAAAGTATTTCCCTGCTGCATATCGCGAGAATTTACCCCTTCACCCTGCATTTTTTCTTAGCGATGAACCTCTTTTTAACCTGCAAACAGTCTTAGAGTTTTTAGCCGAAACGGACACACTGAAAATCATCTGGCCAGGTAACTTTTAAGCACACGACTAACAGCCCTGCATTCAAGGGCTCTCTTGAAACTCTCTTGTCAGTGTTAAGTTTTATTGCACCATGTTTTAACGAAAGTCCATTGCCATAGCCCATATCACACCCTAGTCATCATCATTATTTTAGCACCTATGTATTCTACTCCACTTACCGCGGAAGTTTTAGGCCCTTTTACAGCCATATCTCACCTACCATGATGAGTTCATTACGCACGTCACCCACAACACATCGTCAACATTACCACCTGTCATGGCGCTCTTTGGCCAAACCTGGCCCTTGCGCCATTAAACACCACTCATCATCATCACCAACAGGAGATCACCGCTTGCCATCTTCAACGCCTTATATCCTGGACCAAAAGTTTTAGTTAACGACTTTGAAACAAGAAATGGTGAGACGGTTCGCACTAGTTTGCCTGGGTTTTCAGAGTGTACTACATGAAAACGGGGGAAGCTGTGGACTTGGCGTCCGAAAGATTGGAAAACATCTTCGGTGCGCCCTGTTTTCTGAGGGCGATCAGGTAGTGGAGGGAAGGAAGTAGCCATGTGTAGACGTGTAGTTTTCGGCAGCAACGCTAGCCACCCACCATGGAGTCCAACAAGGGGACGCTGCAGGGCCTGAGAAACAGGGCCTGCAAACGCCAGCTGTACATTGCCACTGTAACCAAAAATGACATAACCAAGGTTGGCTACTCACACAAGGTTAATCCTTGCTGCCAGGAAGCTTGGAAGCAATAAAGAAATGAGAAGGAGACAGGAAAGGTGGAAAGTAAGGGAAAGACGAAGATAGTGGGGAGAGCGAGACAGGAAAAGGCAACTACCGATTTCCCTCGGGTGGGTCAGTCCGGGGGTGCCGTCTTCGTGAAGCAAAGGCGAAAGAGGTGTGTTGCTTCCGCCGGGGGGCCTTAAAGGTCCGTACACCCGGCATCGGCTCAAACCCCAGGCTCCCCTTTTCCCCGGACACGGCTAAGCCACGCACGGTTAAACGCGGGTGGGTCCAACCCTCGTGTGCTCGGGTACGTGGTGCCGCAACACACCAAACGCCTGCTGACGCAGACGCCCATGCGGGGAACGTGTGTACTGTCAGCATCATGAGAGCCAGAGATTGATAACTGTTACCAATCAACGCTAGGTAGATTGATGTCACCGGCCATCAGAAATTTACGATTAGGTCGGAGCATGCGCTCTAGGTAGACAGCAAGAGATTCCACGAATGACACTGGGCTTTTGGGAGGCCTGTACACGACACCGACTAAAATAGAAAAATCTCGATATTTAACGTCACAACAAATGCTTGTTTGGAAGCTGGACACAATTTATCTCCCTTTTTGCGATCAAGGCAATGCCCCCTCCTCGCCCAGTGCGGTCATGCCGAATTATTTTGTGGGATGGGGGAATTATTTCGGAGTCATTTATCTCCGGTGTCAACCAAGTTTCTGTGACTGCCAAAATGTGTGCGTCATAGAGGATGAGGATATCTTCTAATTGGGTTGATTTCTTGTCAAGGCTTCTTGCATTAAGCAAGATAAAACGGAGCGTCTCTGTTTGCAATCAAGGACCAGTTCTAGGGAAATAACTCTGAGGTAGCATAACTGGCTGCGATGTGGCCTCATCCCAAACGTGAACGCTATCGTCCACCCGAAGTCGCTCATAGTCCAGAGAAACTTTATGGCCTTATCAAGTGCTTCGTTTGGATTTCTTTGCCATCTCGCCTCATCTGAATTCTTTTAACATTGATCACATTCTGTTCACTGAAGCCCTCCAAGAGGTCAGCTTCAGTGAACTCCAAAAGATCATCATCTGAGTCCCGAAGTCGCTCATAGTCCAGAGAAACTTTATGGCCTTTAGCTGTAAACTGTTTGCCATGTTGCCATAGTTTAGAACGTTTCTTTAATGTAGCCACACAAAAGTCGTGGCTAACAGAAATAGTTGAGCCTTTGAGTTTGAATGAATTATGTAGGATGCGCGATTTCTCATTGTAATCAAAGAAGTTCATTATGACTGGTCTATGTTTATCAGGCCGTTTTTTTCCTATTCTTAGCACTCTTTCTACGGTACTGACCGATTACGAACAACTGACCAACTACGAACACACTGGAGCCTATAAAAGCATCGCATCGTGTGCTACTCTTCAGTGGGCCCGGCGGCCGCATGGAATGCACTCGCTTCTAAATCTTATGTTCTGCTTTGAAGGTAAGCTTGAAGTACAATTTCAAGAGCTATAGAAGTGACAATCATTTTCTATTGCTGCTGCCGACCCCCCTGCAGTCCTCATGAATGTGTTTCTTTCGCTCATAAATTCCTTAAAGATGCTGTGATGTGGAAACTAACCCTGGCCCCGACTTTGAAAAAATGTTGCTCGTATTACTCTCAGGAGAAAAAAAATTAGCCAAGAGCTAGCGGGTTTTTCCTCTAGGGTTGCATCCTTCGAAGAGCGATTACCTGGCATAGAGCAGTCTATTGCACCAATTGCTGATGTTGCATTGCGCGTATCTGAGCTTGAAAAGGCTGTAACTGACCTTCGAGAGATCGTTAATAAATTGGATCGTAAAAACGATGATTTAGAAAACAGGTCCCGCAGAAATAACTTGCTTTAATTCGGTCTTGCAGATAGCTCCCGTGAATCTTCAGAGGAGTTGCCGGAAGGGGTAACTGAACTGATTACATCGAAACTAGAAATTAACTGCAGCGATATCGAGCGCTGTCACAGGGTGAAAATGCGAATAAGCAATAATCCAAGACCTGTAATTATCAAGTTGCTGCATTTTAGTACTAAGGTCCCTATATTAAGTAATGCAAGAAAGTTGAAGGGCACAAAAATATTTATAAAGACTTCTCTGTTCGCGTGAGGCAGCTGCGCAGGGAGCTGTGGCAGAATTCAGCTGAGATAAGGAAAGATGCGCAAAAAGCCCGGTTGCACTATGATCATCTGTTGGTGGACAACGTTAGGTACTCTTGGGATGATAGAAAAAAAGCTATCGTTAGAGAAAGCCGCCGCTTGAGCGCTATAGACAATGATCGACAGTTTCGAGAGCTATGCTTCACGCTTCTGAATTTATATGTACGTAGCCTCATTTTTAAAATTGAAAACTTTAACTGGCTAATTGAATGTCATATTCCATCAATTACATGTGTGACTGAGACTTGGCTAAACGAATCCATTCTTGACCATGAGTTCTTGCCTCCTAGTTACACGGTTCTAAGAAAAGACAGGCCTTCTGGCCGTAGTGGCGGATTAGCACTTTTTATTAAAAGTGGTATTGAATTCTTTTTACTACCTCAACTCCCGAACGTTGAATCAATATGGTGTAAAGTAAAACTTGATGGTCTCGCTATTGGTATCGGTGCTATCTACCGTCCCCCAAATTCCGCCCCTGACATTTTTTCGGCTATCAGTGATTATATTGTCGGACAAAAGCTTAAATGTTCTAAACTGGTACTAACCGGTGACTTTAACGCACCCGCTATAGACTGGCATTTGTTATCATCAACTGACCGTGATAGGATAATTTGTGATTCGTTAATTGATGTGTGAGTAGCTTTAGATCTACCGCAGTTGGTTCTCGATACAACGCACGAAGATTCTGTCTCAGATCTTGCTTTTGTCACTGATGACCTGGTAAAGAATGGATATCAGCGCCATGTTGTTGACGGAATTTCCGACCATCAGGCTGCTATTGTTTATATTGACACATGTACTTATATTTATCGGGCGACCACGTTTCGCCGCCGAACAAATCTTATCGCACAGCGCGGGGCGCGCTTGCATGTATCCGAAGTTTCTGGAAAGTTATCGATGCTTCTATGCGTAGTCTGTTCTCGCCGAACCTTGTGTTATCTGATTTATTCGCCTGACGCGAATGGTGTAGAAATTTGTGGAAGGCACGCGGGTCCGAACGATCAGTCTGGAACATTCGACGACTGCTCTAAAAAAGCCAACGCGCTTGACCCACAGATCAGATTTTCGACGATCGCTGACCGTGTTCGCCGCTATCGTTGTGCTATAAGTGTAGCCTGTTTTGTGGGCACAGGTTCGCCCAATAAAAGTTAGTTTTGTCGTTCACAGTACTGCTACTGTGTTCCTTGACGTCACGACCACGTGACATCTGGTGGAGGTGCTTTTGGTCCATGTACCGGACGCCCCCGACAAGCCGTGATCCAAGCCCGGACCGTAAAGAGAGCACTAACGTAGTCACGGACCATCGAGTAAGCCGTCGTCTACAACAGCTGCCCCCGGAGCACGGACTGCTTCCAGAGAAGACCAAGAAGATTGTGGCCAAGGCAACCCCAATGGCAGCCCCAGCGTCCCCCATCGTGCTCCAGCAGCCCAGGGAACCACCGACGTTCCGCGGTTCCACATTTGAGGACCCGGAAAGCTGGCTGGAAACGTATGAGAGGGTAGCTACGTTTAACAGCTGGGCAAGCGACGACAAGCTGCGACATGTCTATTTCGCATTAGAGGACGCCGCCAGGACGTGGTTCGAGAATCGAGAAGCCACCTTGACGACGTGGGACCTGTTCCGAAGCGGCTTCCTGCAAACATTTACAAGCGTCGTCCGAAAAGAGCGAGCCCAAGCTCTGCTGGAGACCAGAGCGCAGCTGCCGAATGAGACGATTGCGATCTTCACTGATGAAATGACCCGTCTGTTCCGCCACGCCGACCCGGAAATGTCAGAGGAGAAGAAAGTCCGCCTACTGATGCGTGGTGTGAAGGAGGAACTCTTTGCCGGAATGGTAAGAAGCCCACCGAAGACCGTCGACGAGTTCCGTCGTGAGGCGATGAACATTGAGAAGACACTGGAATTGCGGAACCGGCAATTCGACCGACGCACCAAGCCAACAAGCCACGCCGGCGTTCAATCAGTGGCCACCGATGACCTGCGCGAGGCCATCCGGGCAGTCGTACGAGAGGAGCTTCAGAAAATCTCTTCATCGCAACCTCAAGTGGCCTCAATCGCCGAAGTTGTCAAAGAAGTCCAGCGATCGCTCGCAGTTCCCGAGGTACAATCACAGTCAGAGCAGCCCCAGCCAGAAGCGATGACCTATGCCGCCGTCGCCCGCCGTCAAGGTCCCCCTCCACGACAACGCCAGGGCCCTGTAACGCCGCAATTCCGCCGACCACTGCCGCCGTCGCCAGCACGCCCACCCGTCGCCCAGCGCAGCTACCCGAAGAAGACAGACGTTTGGCGCGCTCCTGACCACCGCCCCCTCTGCTACCACTGCGGGGAAGCGGGACACGTCTACCGCCGATGCCCGTACCGGGAGATGGGACTGCGACGTTTCGCCGTTAACGCGCCGCGGCCACAGATTGGCGAACGACCTCGCGATATCGCCGACTATCTCGCCGCTACTCAGTGGAGCTCTCGACGACCGTCGCGGTCGCCGTCACCAGGCCGCTACCTGTCGCCGCAGCGCCGACCATACACTGGCCCAGCCCGGGGCCGGTCAGCGAGCTCATATCCGGAAAACTCAAAACAGCAACCGATGGAGGTGCGGTTGCTGTTCGTCGAACTGACGAAGATCCTCCACAGCCGACGAAGACACCGAAGAAACTACCTCGACGACATAACGACACGCCGCCGTCCCGACGAAATCGGGAAGCCAAGACTACACTGATGAAAGACGACTTGACGACGCGACGTTCCAACTTCAGTTCAACACGACGCAGCCGTGATCTGACGCCAAGACCTAACTGTAACGCAAGACAAAGAACAACCGACCTCGACGTGCTTCTCGACGGCCACGCAGTCACCGCCTTAGTAGACACAGGGGCCGATTACTCCGTCATGAGTGGACCCATCGCCGCCCAGTTGAGGAAAGGTAAGACTGCATGGGAAGGCCCTCAAATTCGGACCGCTGGAGGACACCTGATTACGCCGACAGGGATCTGCACGGCAAGAATTACCGTTCATGACCGGACTTACCCTGCCACGTTCGTTATCCTCCAACAGTGTTCACGAGACGTCATTCTCGGCATGGACTTCCTGAACCAACACGGCGCAATCATCGACCTGAAGTCAAAGTCAATAACGCTGCCGGAAGATCAAGCGATACCGCCGGAGAGCCCTCGTAGTCACCACGCCTTGAGGGTGCTCAAAGATCAGGTGAGCATCCCGCCTCACTCCAGCATTTTCATTTCGGTCGGCACCGAAACACCCGCTGACGTAGAAGGCGTCATCGAAGGCGACCAACGTCTACTGCTCGACCGCGAAATTTGCGTCGCAAGAGGGATCGCTCGACTGCACGGAGGAAACACGAAAGTGTTGCTGACAAACTTCAGCCAGGAGTTCAAGCACATCAACAAGGGCACGACGATCGCATACATCGAGGAAATTCAGGAAACCAGCGATGCGTTTGTCCTCTCAGATTCTGTCGCATCTATCCCGACGACCGTAGTACCCGAGCCAGACTTCGACATAAATCCAAGTCTCCCCGTGATTAAGAAGCAACAGCTCAGAAGTCTGCTTCGACAATACAAAGACTGCTTTTCGACGTCATCGAGGATTCGACAAACCCCAGTCGCAAAGCATCGCATAATAACCGAAGAGTGCGATCGACCACTCCGCCAGAGCCCTTACAGAGTTTCGACGCGAGAACGCGAAGCTATAAGACACCAAGTCGACGAAATGCTGCGTGACGACATGATCCAGCCGTCGAAAAGCCCGTGGGCCTCTCCAGTAGTTTTAGTTAAGAAAAAGGACGGAACCCTACGTTTCTGCGTCGATTATCGTCGATTGAACAAAATCACGAAGAAAGACGTATACCCCCTCACGGATAGACGACGCATTGGATCGGCTCTGCAATGCTAAATACTTCTCATCGATGGACCTCAAGTCTGGCTACTGGCAAATAGAAGTCGACGAAAGGGATCGCGAAAAGACCGCCTTCATCACGCCAGACGGCCTCTACGAGTTCAAGGTTATGCCATTCGGACTGTGCTCGGCGCCTGCAACGTTCCAGCGCGTCATGGACACGGCATTAGCAGGATTGAAGTGGCAGACCTGTCTCGTTTTCTTGGATGACGTCGTCGTCTTCGCCGGAAATTTCGACGATCACCTCAAGCGGCTTGCGACAGTACTAGAAGCCATCAAGTCGTCAGGGCTTACTCTGAAGCCGGAAAAATGCCGCTTCGCTTACGATGAGCTTCTGTTCCTAGGCCACGTAATCAGCAAATCTGGTGTCCGTCCAGACCCGCAAAAGACAGCTGCAATCGCACAGTTCCCGCAACCCATCGACAAGAAGGCAGTGCGTAGATTCCTTGGCATGTGTGCTTACTACAGGCGCTTTGTCAAGGACTTTTCACGCATCGCCGAGCCGCTGACACAGCTAACTAAATGTGATGTTGAGTTCAAGTGGGAGACGCCGCAGGCCGACGCATTTGAAGAACTCAAACGACGCATGCAGTCGCCGCCGGTACTTGTGCACTTCGACGAGTACGCCGATACAGAAATCCATACTGACGCCAGTAGCCTAGGCCTCGGTGCCGTTCTAGTCCAGAGGAGAAACGGAGTCGAACAGGTGATAGCTTACGCTAGCCGGTCGCTGTCAAAAGCGGAAGGCAACTATTCTACGACCGAAAAGGAATGCTTCGCCATCGTTTGGGCTACAGCTAAATTTCGCCCTTATCTTTATGGCAGGCCATTCAAAGTCGTCAGTGACTATCACGCGTTGTGTTGGCTACCGAATATAAAGGATCCTTCAGGACGACTAGCGCGATGGAGCCTCAGACTACAAGAATACGACATCACAGTCACCTACAAGTCCGGACGAAAACACTCCGATGCCGATTGCCTATCACGCGCCCCCATGGATCCGCCGCCGCGAGGCGATGAGAATGACGACGCCTTCCTTGGAATGATAAGCGCGGAAGACTTCGCTGCAGAGCAACGGGTAGACGTGGAGCTAAAAGGCCTCGTCGAATATTTGGAAGGGCACACCGACGTTGTACCCAGGGCATTTAAGCGCGGATTATCTTCCTTCACGCTTCAAAACAGTCTACTCGTGAAGAAGAACTTTTCACCAGTCCGCGCTAACTACCTTCTTGTTGTCCCGTCAGGACTTCGTCCAGAAGTATTGCACGCCCTACATGATGATCCGACCGCTGGACACCTAGGATTTTCCCGGACACTATCGGGGATACAAGAAAAGTATTATTGACCGCACTTGACCGCCGACGTCGCCCGTTATGTCAAAACATGCCGAGACTGTCAGCGACGCAAGACACCGCCGACAAGGCCAGCCGGATTACTACAGCCAATCGAGCCTCCTTGCCGACCATTCCAGCAGATCGGGATGGAATTGCTGGGACCCTTTCCGACGTCAACAACTGGAAATAAGTGGATCGTCGTGGCGACGGACTACCTCACCCGCTTCGCTGAAACTAAAGCACTGCCGAAAGGTAGCGCAGCCGAAGTGGCTAAATTCTTTGTCGAGAACATCCTGCTGCGACATGGAGCCCCAGAAGTCCTCATCACCGACAGAGGAACGGCCTTTACAGCGGAGCTCACTCAAACCATTCTGAACTACAGTCAGACAAGGCACAGGAGGACAATGGCCTACCACGCGCAGACGAATGGTCTTACGGAGCGGCTGAATAAGACCCTCGCCGACATGCTATCAATGTACGTCGACGTCGAACACAAGACGTGGGATGCGGTCCTGCCGTACGTAGCATTCGCTTACAACACGGCGGTGCAAGAAACAACACAGATCACGCTGTTCAAGTTGGTTTACGGCAGGAACCCGACGACGACGCTCGACGCCATGTTGCCGCACGTCACTGACGAAGAGAATTTTGACGTCGCTACCTATCTCCGGCGCGCCGAAGAAGCCCGACAACCCGCCCGCCTACGGATCAAAAACCAGCAGCGTACCGACAGCCGACACTACAACCTCCGACGACGCTTCGTCGAGTACCAGCCCGGCGACCGTGTTTGGGTATGGACCCCGATACGCCGACGAGGACTCAGTGAGAAACTACTCCGACGCTATTTCGGACCGTACAAGATCATCCGACGTATGGGCGCACTGGACTATGAGGTCGTGCCAGACGGCATTTCGCTGTCACAGCAGCGCCGCTCACGACCTGAAATTGTCCACGTTGTGCGACTCAAGCCGTACCACCAGCGTTGACGAACTTTGGGACTTCGCGTAACTTTCTTTTGGACTTTGTTTCTTTTCGTTGTTTTGTTACTTACGTTTAAAAATTGTCCTTTTGTGTTTCGCTCTTATTGTAGCATCGGGACTATGCTTTTTAAGAGGGGGGTACTGACACGTGTACTCATATTTATCGGGCGACCACGTTTCGCCGCCGAACAAATCTTGTCGCACAGCGCGGGACGCGCTTGCATGTATCCGAAGTTACTGGAAAGTTATCGATGCTTCTATGCGTAGTCTGTTGTCGCCGAACCTTGTGTTATCTGATTTATTCGCCTGACGCGAATGGTGTAGAAATTTGTGGAAGGCACGCGGGTCCGAACGATTAGTCTGGAACATTCGACGACTGCTCTATAAAAGCCGACGCGCTTGACCCTCAGATCAGATTTTCGACGATCGCTCACCGTGTTCGCCGCTATCGTTGTGCTATAAGTGTAGCCTTTTTTTGTGGGCACAGGTTCGCCCAATAAAAGTTAGTTTTGTCGTTCACAGTATTGCTACTGTGTTCCTTGACGTCACGACCACGTGACAATATAAATGTTGCTTGTGTACCAGTTTGCCCAACGTTTATAACTGTCCTGAATTTTGAGCGTGCTGACGACACTTATATTATTGCTAAACTTGCATCACGTTTTGATGATATTGTGTCTTGTAGTGAACACTACAGTGTTGATATGTGGACGAACCAATTTTATAGTATGGGTAATGAGTGTATAGCGCAATTTGATCCTCAAAAGAGTATAAAATGCCATGCTACGCACCCGCGGTATACCAGACCAATTATACAACTCAAACGTCGCATTAAGCGACTGCGAAAACGACGGAATGCACAAAATAATGACTGAGAATCCCTAAATAAGTTACTTAAATCTGAACTAAAAGCCAAATGAGTGAGGCTAGAAAGTTCTATTTCCATACCACATTATCCTCTTTTATAAAAAATAATCCACTTAAGTTTTGGAAAACCATCAACCCTGCTACCTCTTGCCTGTCATCCTTCATAATAAATGATGTGTCCTGTTCGGACCCTTCGACAATCCCGGAGGCGTTTAATGGCTATTTGAAATGTGTGTTTGGAGATGACAATGGTACCAGCCCCGACATTCGTGTTATCCAGGAAATGGCTCTGTTTCTAAGAATTAAAATTAGCTATACCGGTATTTATAACCTTCTCTTGAACATCGACATTACTAAGCGTGCCGGACCGGATGGTATACCAAACACGCTTTTGAAGCGCTATGCAGAATGGAATGCTCATTACCTAACCATAATTTTTTGTAGGTCAATAAAGACTAGTACTGTACCGGCCATTTGGAAAATCACCAACGTAATTCCTGTGTTCAAGTCGGGTAATAAGCAACTAATTTCCAACTACGTACAGGCCTATCTCGTTAACAAGTACTTGTTGCAAACTCTTAAAGCACATAATTCACCAACATGTGAATTGCTATTTTATGCTGCGTCGTGTGTTCACTTGCATTGCCTTGTATATATTATTGCTTTTTTGCGTCTTTTTCCATGATTATAACTTCAAGAATTGTACTCTCTGATATGTTCATCTTTTGTGTATTTTACTTTCTAGTATTAATGCCTTACGTTACGTTTTACTCATGTTGTTTCCTTAAGTGTACCTTTGCGGCCTTTCATTACTTCAGTTGTTCCTGTTTCATGTTTTAATCTTGGTAGTATTGTTGATGAGGCCTGTATTGAGGTGTATATTTTGTGTACCACGTTAGAAGGATGCTTACTCTGTAAACCCCCCTTACACAATGCCCCCATGGGGCCTGTAAGGTATTTTAAATAAATAAAAAAATAAATGTCCTTCAGTATTTAACTACTAATAATATATTGTCGCAGAATCAACACAATTTCCGCTCTGGTTTTTCTACAACTACTCAACTCATTGAATTCACTCATATCATCGCTTCGGCTCTAAATAATCCAGGTCAGGTTGACGCCATATTCATAGATAATAGCAAAGCGTTTGATATGGTGTGTCACAGACAACTTCTTCTTAGGCTCATTAAAATTATTAGCGATGACAAAATGCTCGGCTGGATAGCTGATTGGCTACATTTAAGATCTCAGTATGTTACTTTTATTCACGCGCACTCATCGTCGGCCACAGTCCCTTCCGGGGTACCACAGGGCTCAGTCCTTGGGCCCCTGCTGTTCATTATTTATATTAATGATGTCACACAGGTCATTAGGGACACACCAGTGAAACTGCGATTGCACGCTGACGACTGCGTGCTCTATACCAGAGTAACTAACAGACGAGATCAAGAGGTTCTTAACAATGTATTTTCGTCCCTTTGTGGTTGGAGCAATGCGTGGCAAATGAGTATTAATTACCAAAAAACTGTACAAATGACTTTCACTAATAAAAAGCAGCCGTTCAATTTCAGTTATAGCTACAATGGGCACTACCTAAATTCTGCGAATACCTTCAAATATCTCGGAGTTACCTTCCTTTAAAACTTAAAATGGCATCTTCATATTGAAACAATTTACGCTAGGGCACTTAGGAAACTGGGATATTTAAAGCGAACCCTCAAATCCTCAACAAAGGACTGCAAATTAACAGCTTATAAATCCCTCGTCAGACCATTACTAGAGTACGCCTCAGTGGTATGGGCACCATACACTGCACTTGACATTAGGCTTGAAGCTATACAAAAGAAAGCAATACGGTTCATTTTTCGCCGATATGAGCGCAACTTTTCTCCCTCATCTCACGCATGCGCATTATCAATAGAAACCTTGGCTCATCGACGCACACTTGAACGTATCACTTTGCTACACGAGATTGTACACGGCCAAAGTTGCATTAATGCCCCGAATTCCTTCATTCATGCCACTGGGCGTGCCACCCGCCGTTCGCACCCACTTAATATCGTTCCTTTCCAGTCTTTTGTAAATTGCTTTAAGTATTCGTTTTTTCCAAGCACTGTTGAAATTTGGAACGATTTAGCTGGTCCCTCGCGGGAAAAACCTAATGAAGAGTTTTTGAAAGAATTGTCTACCCACATTTTGTAATTACGTTTCAAATTCATTGTATGTTGTTTTGACCTAATCTCTGCTGTATCCACTCCTGTTATCTCTCATGTATCGAGACAGCAGTATGTGTAAATAAATAAATAAATAAATAAATAATCGCAGCTTTACGCGGATCAGGTCTTCAGTAATTGCTTGCTTTAAAGTGCTCGGACTCTCGTGATCAGATTGAGGAAGGCGAAAAACAACACTAAATTGCGGCGCCGGCTTCTGTCTTCAAAATCGTCCAATTTCTTTTGTTGCGCATTGATCACCTTCTTAAGAGAAGCAACTTCAGATTGCCATTGGCTGATTGCTTCGATATGCTGCGCGAGCACCTGTAGCGTATCATTTATTTCATTGAAACGGGCGGTCATCGATTTTTCGATGTCAAAATGCGATGTAGATAGGTTATTAATAGATGCTTGTAAGGATGAGGACATGTCGGAAAGAAGAAGCCGAATCTCATCCCTAGAAGGTCCGGGATTTTGCTCAATATCACCAGCAAGCAACAGCAGGCACACACTCCATGCATCATCAATAAAGAAAGGCACTGTTCAGGGCACGGCAGGATGATAATACACCCGTCATCACTAGGAAAGCAGCGACAGGAATAATAAGGACGAACCTGTACAAAGAGCATAAGGCGGTTCATGGCTGCATCAGCGATGGCCTCGCCATGCCCTCTGAAGGTGTGCTTGAGTTGCCCGGGTACTTGTACTGTCAGTGGTGGCGCTGAAGGTCGGGGTTGATGAGCAGATTGCGTGACCAAGCCTCGGTTGATATCGGCCGCCACGTGGTGGACAAAAAGTATTCCGTCATCAAGACTGCAAGATGAGTTGACCAATGGTGCGCGCAGGATTGAAGGGGACAGTGTGACCTGTACAGAGCATAAGGCGGTTCATGGGTGCATCAGCGATGGTCTCGCCGTGCCCCTGAATGTGTGCTTGAGTTGCCCGGGTATTTGTACTGTAAGTGGTGGCGCTGAAGGTCGGGGCTGATGAGCAGGTTGCGTGACCAAGCCTCGGTTGATATCGGCAGCCATGTGGTCGACAAGAATTCCGTCATCAAGCCTGCAAGATGAGTTGACCGATGGTGTGCGCAGAATTGAAGGGGACAGCGTGACCTGTACAAAGAGCACAAGGCGGTTCATGGCTGCATCAGCGATGGTCTCGCCGTGCCCTCTGAAGGTGTGCTTGAGTTGCCCGGGTATTTGTACTGTCAGTGGTGGCGCTGAAGCTCGGGGCTGATGAGCAGATTGCGTGACCAAGCCTCGGTTGATATCGGCCGCCACGTGGTCGACAAGGATTCTCTCATCAAGACTGCAAGATGAGTTGACCGATGGTGCGCACAGGATTGAAGTGGACAGCGTGACCTGTACAAAGAACATAAGGCGGTTCATGGCTGCATTTGCGATGGTTTCGCCGCGCCCATAGTTCAACCGAACTTACTCTTCTCGCCCTAACTGAACAATTGAAGATGGCAATCGACAAGGGCATGTATGCTGGACCAGTGTTCGTGGATCTAGCTAAAGCCTTTGATAAAATTAACCAACGTATTTTATCCTTTAAACATGAATCTATCTGAATAACGAGTCCTGCTTTAACTTTGATAAATATTACTTAAAAAATAAAACATAGAAATTTAGAATTATTGGCGTTCTTTCTAAATCAATAATAACAAACATTGGCGTATCTCAGGGATCCATACTTGGCCCGCTCTTGTTTTTACTATATTGTAACGACGTGGGATCAACGAGTATGCGCAGCAGCACCACCAAAAAATACACTTTATCAGTCGTCCAAGAAAATCAACAACGTCTTCTTCGTTTCCACGTTTAACCTAAAGATCCACGCTACTTCAGCACTGGCGCATATCCGCAGCAATATAGTTGTGCCAATAATAGTTGTGTCATTTGCTCCTCCTTTAGAAAAGATCATCGTCCCGATGATAGAGGCTTGGAGAGCAGCGGTAAAGAACTGCTAAGCCTTGTTAGTCCTGATAGTACGGATTGATACTAAGCACGTGGACGACCTCGGGTAAATGCTGTCGGCGCTTTGAACAGTGAGAGCTGTCTGGAACGACTTCGTAGCTGATGTCACTGAGGCGTCGGATAACTAGGGCCCGAAGTATTTGCGCAGGCGCTTTTCAGAGAGCCCACGCTCTCGAATAGGTGTCCAGACCCACACTTTGTCTTGAATGTTGTATGTTACGGCTCTGTGCTGAAGATTGTAGCATCTGGCGTCACAGTCCTGTTGTTCGTGGATTCGCAGACACGCAAGCTGCCTACTGCCTTCGCTCGGTGTGTTACCTCTTTACACCCGTCTCGTTGTTGTCAAATTCATAAGGGAGCATTGCGTCTAATGTTGTAACTTCTCGGCCGTATACGAGACTGAAGGGTGCCATGCGAGTGGTCTTGACGAGCCGTATTGTACGCGAATGTAACATAAGGTAAAACCTCGTCCCAGTTCTTATGCTCTACATCTACGTACATGCTTATCGTATCAACCAGTGTCCTATTGAGTCGTTCTGTCAGTCCGTTTGTTTGAGGGTGGTACGCCGTTGTCTTCCGGTGGGCGGTACCACTTAGACGTAGAACGATATTTAAAAACTTGGCCATGAACGCAGTACCTCTGTAGTGTGAACTACTGCGGAAGCGCCATGTCTTCAACGATTGACTTCAGGAAAAATCGTGCCGCTTCATCTGCTGTTGCCCGTTGCAGCGCACCTGCCTCGGCCTATCTATTGAGATAATCCGTGGCGACGATAATCCACCTATTGCCAGTAGTAGACGTTGGGAAGGGGCCCAGAAAGTCCATGCCAATTTGTGCAAATGGTGTGGCGGGTACGTCAACAGGGAGCGCTAGGCCGGCTGGCTTGACGGATGGCGGTTTTCGACGTTGGCAATCCAGAGATGTCTGAACGCAACATTTAACGACCGCAGTATATCTCTACCAGTAATAATTCTGCCGATTCCATGCCAATGTGCGAGTGTAGCCCAAGTGCCCAGCAGTCGGCTCGTTGTGGTAGGTGTGTAAGATTTCACGTCGAAGCGATGATGGAACCAGTAAGTAGTTGCTGCCACTAGGTGAGAAGTTCTTCTTGTAGAGGACGTTGCGACGCAAGCAGTACGATGCCAGCGCTCTTGCAAAGAGCCTCGGCACGCTGTTGGTTCATCCTTTCAGGTAATCAATAAGTGGCAGCAATTCAATGTTATCCCTTTGATAGCGTGAAAGATCCGCAGTGTCCACGAGTCCCAGAAAGACCGCGTCATCATCGTCTTGTGCTGCCGGCTCAACAGGAGACCGGGAAAGGCAGTCGGCGTCTGCGTGCCGTTTCCCCGACTTGTATGCAACAATAAAATCGAACTCTTGGAGTCGAAGACTCCATTGTGTGAGCCGGCCGGAAGGATCTTTCAGATTATTGAGCCAGCAGAGACAATGGTGATCGCTAACGACGGCGAAAGACCAACCATACAAATACGGACGAAATTTCAGAAGTTCCCATACCATAATGAGGCATTCTTTTTCAGTGGTGGAGTAGTTGCCTCGGCTCGGCATAGTTTCCTACTGGCGTAAGCAATCACTTTCTTGCTGTCGTCCTTTCATTGTACTATCACCGCCCCTAGACCGACATTATAGTAGCGTCTGTATGCAATATCGTTGGGCTTCTTCATCGAAGTGTGCTATACGGGAGGTGCTTGCGTGCGTTGCCAGAGCTCGTGAAATGCCTGCTGCTGGTCTTCGCCCTAAGTAAAAGGCATATCTTCTTGGGTGTGCTGTGTTAACGGCCATGCGGTGTGCGAGAAATTTGCAACAAATCGCCGGTAATATGCCCAGAGTCCCAGAAAACGTCGTAGGGCCTTTTTCTCTGATGGAATGGGGATATTAGCGACGGCAGCAATTTTATGCGGATCAGGTCGGACTCCTTGGCTACTGGCGGCGTGACAGACGATCTGGAGCTCGTGAAAACCAAAAGGGCACTTCTCAGGCTTCAAAGTGAGACCGGCAGAGTGTATCGCTTCAAAAATGGTTTTCAGCCTTCGTAAGTGTTCGTCGAACGTTGCGGAAAAGACAATCACGTCATCCAAGTACACCAAGCATGTTTGCCATTTGAGTCCGGAGAGCACAGTGTCCATTACACACTGAAATTTTGCTGGCGCCGAACACAAACAGAAATGAAGTACCTGAAATTCATAAAGTCTGTCAGGCGTCACCAAGTCTGTTTTCTCATGCTCTCTCTCATCCACTTCGATCTGCCAATAACCGCTTTTCAAGTACATCGACAAATAGTAGCAAGCGTTTCGCAACCCATCCAAGGAATCATCGTTACGTGGTAGTGGATAAACGTCCGTCTTTATGACCTGATTGAGCTTCCGATAGATGACGCAGAAGCGCAGGCTACCGTCCTTCTTTTTCACTAAAACTACAGTTCCTGCCCAAGGACTACTACATGTACAGTGTACTGGAATAAGGGCTCTAGTACACTGTAATTAGATGGCCGAATAACGACATCTTCCAGCATCGTCTTCACTTGTTTTTGTATTTCTTCTCGCACGTTTGGGGCCACAGATAAGAGTTTTGTCGGATGGGTCTGGCGTCGATATCATTAATGATGCGGTGTTTGGTAAGTGGCGTTTGACCAACTATTGACGCAATTGAGAAACAGCCCTGGTACTGATTGATGGGCTCAAGAAGACGGTTGCGCTCCACGGCCGTTATCTTCGGATTAACGTCTACAATAGGCGCAGCTGTGTGGACTGCAGAGGCCGCTTCCTAGGCTAAGTGGCAGTCTTGCGTTTCTGTCACTTCATATAAATAGGCAACATCACTGCCTCTAACGACGTGTCGACGCTCTTTACTAAAATTCGTCAGCAAGAGTTCGGCGCTTCCCTCGATTACATTGATAAGTGATCTGGCAATGGAGACGCCGCAATTCAGTGCAAGCGCACTGATGTGTTCAGCTACTCCGATCCCATTCTGCAGGCTGTCACAGTGCACCTGTACGAGAGAGCAACTCCGCGGCAAAAGTATGACGTCGTCCGCAGCAATACGTAGGCGAGGTTGTTGTATCTTCTCATGGGTGACATTATCCGAACTCGTGGCAAATGTGTCGCTTCTGTCACGGATGGTAATCACGGCTCCGTACTCACGTAGGAAACCTACTCCCAATATACGTTCTTTATGTAATATGTGGATTTTTTACGGGACACTAGGCACAGTCAAGTTGCACCGGCAGTGCACAAACGCTGATCGCGCGCATAGCAGCACAAGAGCCGTTTTCTTCGTCCTCCTCTTTACTACAATGGCCCCTGGGAGAGAAGAGGAGCCATGCTGGAGACTTGCGGCGTAGGTACGATTAGGAGGTCATAGTACAGCTTAAGGCGGTTGACATGAACCGTGTCACGCCCACGATGCCTAAGGCCGGGTGATGGTGCCACAGGTTCTAAAACGTAGGTGACAGCGGAGGTACGGTCTGTGACGCGGTAGGTGCCATCATAGCATGCAAGAAGTTTAGTTTAAAGGCCAGGGCTATGAGGTGGGATCCACAACCAAACAATGGAACCAGTCGGAAAAAGTGGTGTAATCGCGCCACTGTCATGCCGCAGCTTTTGACGACCTTGAGCAGCGGTCGTAAGGGTTCGCGTGAGCTGCCAACAGTCCTCGGCGTATTTGGCGGCTTCAGACACAGGCGTGCATTCGGAAGTGTCGGGTCGGTATGGTAGCAGTGAGTCCATAGTACACGAGGACTCTCGTCCATACAGCAGAAAAAAGAGAGAAAGCCAGTGGTAGCTTGTGTGACCGTATTATAGGAATACATGATGAACGGCAAAACAGTGTCCCAGTTACTGTGGTCCAAGGCGATGTACATAGTCAACATGTCACCGAGGGTGCGGTTGAACCTCTTTGTCAAGCCATTCGTTTGCGGGTGGTAGGCTGTAGACTTGCGTTGAACGATGCTGTATGCAGCGAGAAGGGCTTGGATTACTTCGGACAAGAAGACACGTCCCCTGTCGCTGAAAAGTTCGTGTGGTGCGCCATGTCGAAGCACGAAGTTCCGCACGATAAAAAACGCAACTTCGCGCGCAGAGGCTGCCGGGACTGTGGCAGTCTCAGCGTAGCGGGTCAAGTGGTCGACACCTACAATTAGCTAACGGTTACCCGATGAGCTGCAGGGAAGTGGACCGTATAGGTCTATGCCGACGCGGTCGAATGGCCGAGACGGGCAGGGCAGCGGCTGTAGCTCACCAGGAGGGCGCTGTGGAATTTTACGTCCTTGACACGGCGTGCAAGCGCGTACGTACTTACGGACGAAGTGATACGTGCCGTGGCAGTAGAAACGCTGCCTAAGCCGAGTATACATTTTCAAGACACCGGCGTGACCATTGTGAAGAGCAACACGAATATGTCAACACGAATATGTCAGAACGAGCAACACGAATATCTCAGAACGCATGTGTCGTGGCATCACGAGGAGACATTTGCGACCATCAGGCAATTAATTTCTGCGGTAGAGTACGTTGTCGCGTACCGCAAAGTCAGCGGCTTGTCGACGAAGTGTTCGAGAAGAGGGTGTGGCGGATGGGTCGTGGAGGAAATTCAGCATAGTTGAAAGCAGGGGATCCTTACGCTGCTCGTCCAGCATATCAGCGACGTTGAAGGCTGACATGGATGCGAAGAGCGGAGACACTGAAGCCACATCAGAAGGTAGCGGTGACCGGGAAAGCACATCGGCGTCAGAGGGCTTTGTGCCCGATCGGCAGACAACACGGATGCCATATTCTTGTAAGCGAAGTGCCCATCGGCCTAAGCGACCTGACGGATTCTTTAACTAGGACAGCCAGCGAAGGGGATGGTGGTCGGTGACAATGTCAAAAGGGCGACCATATAGGTATGGACGAAATTGACGAGCCCAAATAATGACCAAGCAGTCCTTTTCTGTTAGAGTAGTTGGCTTCTGCCTTGTTTAAAGTGCGGCTCGATTACGCCACGACGTACTCGTCATAGCCGTCTTTCCGTTGTGCGAGGACTGCACCAAGGCCGATGCCGTTGGCGTCCATGTGTACCTCTTTAGGCGCTGTGGGATCGTAGTGTCGAAGAATCGGTGGCGAAGTGAGTAGTCTACGTAGTTGCTTCAAGGCGTCATCACAGAAATTTGACCGCGCGGAGATGCCGTTGTTAGCGGTAAGCAAATTGGTCACTGGTGCGATGATAGTTGCGAAATTGCGCACAAAACGCCGAAAGTAAAAGCAGAGCCCTATAAAGCTGCGGAGTGCCTTAAGAGTAGTGGGCATCGGAAACTCTGTGACCGCGCGAAGATTGGCTGGGTCAGGAAGTACACCGTCCTTCGATACAACGTTCCCCAATATTGTTAACTTGCGGGCAGCAAAGGGGCACTTTTTGATGTTGAGTTGGAGGCCAGCAGAGGTGAGGCAGGTGAGGATCTCACGCCAGCGAACGAGGTGCGTCGGAAAATTTGGCGAAAACACCACGATATCTCATGGTAGCAGAGACGTTTTCCACTTGTAGTTACGAAGGATGGTGTCCATCATACGCTCGACAGAAGCGGGCGCGTTGCAGAGCCCGAATGACATTACGGTAAATTCGTACGAGCCGTTGGGCGTGATAAAAGCTGTCTTCTCACAGTCATCTTCTGCCATCGGCACTTGCCAATAGCCGGAGCGAAGATCCAAAGATGAGAAGTACTCCGCGCCTTGTAGGGAGTCCAGGACGTCATCTATCCGAGGCAGCGGATAGACATCTTTACGAGTGATCTTATTGAGTCAACGGTAATACACACAGTAGCGTATTGACCCGTCCTTCTTGCGTACTAATACTACAAGAGACGCCAAAGGACTGTGGGAAGAGCGAATGACGATACGATGCAGCATATCGTCGGCCTGCTCGTTGATGGTCTGTTGCTCGGCTGCCGACACGTGGTATGGTCGCGGGCGTAAAGGAGAATGGCAACGAGTGTGGACACTGTGAGTGACGGTTGCCGTGCGCCACAGAGATGGTTGTTCACAATCAAACAACAAGCGAAAATTCTGAAGAAGCACGAGGACTTGGCGGCTATACGGAGGTGGCAGATCGGCGTCTACGACAGATTCAAGAACGTCTGAAGACGACGACGACAGTGATGATGATGACATGCACAGCACGGGAGAAGTGAGGGTGTCGAGCTCATAACAGGCCTTGTCGTCGGAGGCGTCGAGAATGTGAAGAGGGTCAAGGGGCTGAACACGACCTAGTCATTCGCCGCACAGTAAGGTAACAGGGTAGTGAGACGGGTTACGCAAAAGCATAGAGGATAATACAGATACAGTGGTGAGGACAGCAAACGGGAGAGGTAGGGTCTTGTGACGCAGAAAAATAGGCGATGGTGTAAAAATTACTGTAGCGTTTGGCACGGTAGAGCAAGAGATGGGCATAAGCACAAACATTTCGGATGATATGTCCGTATCGGATACAACGGTGAGCTTGGAGGCTTTATCTTCGGAAGGGTCAGGCAGCGGGGAATCGGCAAGCCGGAAAAGCGCCACTTCGGCCCGGGCACAGTCAATGATGGCACGATGGTGAGACAAGAAGTCCCAGCCGAGAATTATGTCACGTGAACATGAACACAGCACTGAAAATTTCAACAACATAGACAATGCCGTCTATGATCGCCCTTGCAGTACATTAAGTAAGCGGGGCCATATGCAGCGCAGACGCGGTGCGTAGAAGCATACCAGACAACGGCGTTGTGACCTTGTGGAGGTTACGACAGAAACTGCAGCCCCACTATAAATAAGCGCAATTGCGACGGTTCCTTCGACCAAAACTTTTGCGTGGCGACTGTGCAGGCCTTGTAGAAGTCGCGAAGCTCGCAATGCGTGCCTGCGGAACTGCAGCAACTAGTTTCCCTCGCTAGGTGACTGGCGGTGACGTAAGGGGGAAAGTGAGTGACGACGTGGGGATGGCGACCGATGGGTGCTGACAGGGCGTCATGGAGGCGGCGAGAACACTGGATTGGGAAGCATCGTATGCCCGGTAGTATCATCGCAATATCCATATCCAGGCGTCGTGACAGCAGCATTAGCAGGTGGCATGCGACGATGGCAGAAGCGCGCGACATGGCCGCAGATAGCGCAAACGAAGTGTATGGGCCGGTTGTCGCGTGTACGCCAAGGGCATCGAATCGTACACGCGCCTTTGCGCGTGTACGACTGGGCGTCGAGACGGAATTGGGGGCGACGCGGGAGGAGGTGCAGCTTGAAGTCGCATTGGCGCAGGAAACGCGAACGTTGGCGGCGCAGGTCGCGCGGCGACTTCGGCATAGGTCAGAGGTGCAGCCACGGCAGGGAAGGGTTGAACTAAAGGTAAAGACTCAGCAAGTTCCTCGCGAATGGCTCGCCTAATGGGAGCAGGCAGAGATGTGTCAGGCTGGGGAGGTCGGCCATTGAAAGGCAGCTTAGACAGTTGGCGCGCCACCTCCTCACGAATGAAATCTTTGATCTCCACAGAGAGCGATGCTGTAGGCGTGGAGTTGGAGCGAAGCGCGAGGCCCGAGAGAGAGTCGCCAGGTGCAACAGAGCTGCCCGCCAGGACCCTTTGTCGACGCAGCTCATCGAAGCTCTGGCAAAGAGTGACGACAGCAGTGACAGAAGTAGGGTTTCGCGCCAGGAGCATTTGAAATGCGTCGTCTTCGATTCCCTTGAAAGATGTGCTTCACCTTGTCTTCTTCACTCATGGTGGAATCGACGCGGGCACAAATATCCACGACATCATCTATGTAGCTGGTGTAAGTCTCGCCGAATTGTTGAGCGCGCTGGCGTAGGCGCTGTTCAGCCCGGAGTTTTCGCAAGGCTGGGTGACCGAAGACTTCCGCGAATGCTGTTTCGAAAGAGGACCAGGTTTGCAGTTCCCTTTCATGATTGTGGAAGCAGAGGTTCGCTACGTCAGCAAGACAGAAGATGACGGTACGTAGCTTCGTCGAGTCATCCCACTTGTCGGTATCACTGACGCGCTCGTAGGTAGAGAGCCAATCTTCGACGTCAGTCTCACCTGACCCGCTAAAAACAGGAGGGTCCCGCTGCCGCTGGACGGCGCCACACATGATAGGAGCGACGGCTGCTCCAAGCGGATCGTTGGGAGCCCGTTTATGGTAGTGGCTGCAGCAGTCGTCAGAGTTCGGCTGCGAAGTTCCAGGATGAGGTCGGGGAGTGCAGCACCTTCCACCAACTGTAGTATGTGGATTTATTACGAGACACTAGGCCCAGTCTAGTTGCACAGGCAGTACGCGAACGCTGATCGCGCGCACAGCAGCACAAGAGCCGTCTTCTTCGTCCTCCTCTTCACTACATTTACCACACTCAGTAATTAAGGATGACGAGGGTGGTGATGAAGGTTGAACCGGCGATTAAGAGCCGCGCCGTGCATGTCCCGACAGGTGTCATCAACTGACCACCGGTGGTTCTTATGTTGACCCCGTGCCATGGTGTCTTCACCTGACTTAGTTTGGCGGCTTCTTGGTGGCTGCCAATGCGAACTATGAGCTAGCGCTGATCAGTTGCGTCTTTTGTACTTGTATCCGTCGTATTAGTCATATCCGTCGTTGTACTGTGCGTCATTTGCGTCATCGTAGTCTTCACGCCGTCGTTCGTCAATTACGGGGAATGTGTACAAGATCGAGTAATGGCAACCTCACCCCAGGCAGTCGCTGCGGCTAGTTTCCCCGTCGAGGGCTAGGGGAGCTGCCTCTAGTGATGTCGATAAAACCGTGACGAGTCGGCGAATTGTAGCGCGCAGGAGATGGAGAAAGAGAACGTGGTCGGGGCGTCGTCGTATTTTGTGACTCACTGTTCACAGGAGTGTCGATGTACACGGGTCGCCCGTTATGCGGAGAATAAGCATAGTTGGCAGGAAAGCTTGGATGTTGAGCAGTGTGATAGTTCCATTCTTGGCAAACTCGATAGACGTGTCCAGCTTCGCCCCAATTGTAGCACACTCGTCGACGGTCGACGGTGCGCCACAAATCGGTTTTCCGACGCTGATAGTTCATCGGTAACTCTCCGTGGAGCCGAGGAGAGCGTGCGCAAGTCAAAATTGTTTGTGCTGTCTTGATGGGCGGGATCGGTAGAGTCGACGGGTATGATAATATCGGCCCTGTTTGTGGCATAGGCGGTGTTGTAGTTATCGGTGTCAACGGCGTTGAAGTTGCGTTTAATGGACGGCGAACAGCCTCCGCATAAGTGAGGCGCCGCGGAACGTTCCCACAGTCTGGCGCAGAAAAAGCTTGCCGGGCTTCTTCCCGGACCTCATCAGCAACAAAAGATTACGCTGCGTCGGTTCCGTAGGCACAACAACAAATCCGCGCTGCCGAATCTTTTCTTGCACAACCTCTCGGATAACTTCACGTAGAGACCTGTCATTACTCGCAGCCAGTACAGAAGTGTTCGACGCCGAGTTGCTCATGTCATGCTGGCGGTATCGTTGCTGTAAGGCCCGTTCAATGGCTGTAGCCTCTTTTGTGAACTGCGCCACTGTTGTCGATGGATTTCTCACAAGGCCAGCAAACACTTGCTCCTGCACTCTTCGCAAGAGATACCGCAGCTTTCTCTCCTCGGGCATGTCGGGGTCTGTGCTACGGAAAAGACGGCCCATGTCTTCTGAGAGCATAGTAACACTCTCATTGGGTTTTTGAACGCGGATTTCAAGGAGACGCTGCGCGTTTTCCCTCCTGTCGATGTTTGAACAGGTATCCAGCAGCTGTGCGTGGAAGTCGTCCCACGTGGCAAAGCTCCTCTCCTGGTTGATGTACCACGTACGAGCAGTGTCCTTCAGGTAGAAATAGACATTCGAGAGTTTGTCCGCCGAGCTGGTCTTATGGTTGTACTGGGCGACATGCTCGAACTGGTCCAGCCAATCTTGGACGTCATCAAAGGCATCACCATGAAAGCTCTCCAGCACTATAGGATTCTGCAGTGTTACTTGCGATGGAGCTGCGGTGGCCATGTTATAAGTAGGACGCAAACGATTTCTCGAACTTTCTTGCAGGGGAATGGACACGGGCGCAAAGCCTAGCAGGTGACGACTGAACCGGGGCACCGGTGTTTCGATGCGCGATGGTGATTGCGGGCTCAATCGTCGGTTCCGCGAAGGGGTGCCAAGCAAGAATACACAGCACCTCCACCAGTGTAACGATGTGGGAACGACGAGTATGCGGAGCAGCACCACCAAGAAATAAACTTTATCAGTCGCCCAAGAAAACCAACAACGCCTTCTTCGTTTCCACGATTAACCTAAAAACCCGCGCTACCTCAGCGTCGTCTTCACTGGCGCATACCCGCGGCAATATAGTTGCGCCAAATACAGTTGTGTCAATATTGTCACGTGGTAGTGACGATAAAGAACACAGTAGCAGTACTGTGAAAGACAAAACTAGCTTTTATTGGGCGAACCTGTGCCCACAAAACAGGCTACACTTAAGCGCAACGATAGCGGCGAACACAGTCGGCGATCGTCGAAAATCTGATCAGCGGGTCAAGCGCGTCGGCTTTTATACTGCAGTCGTCGAACGTTCCAGACTAATCGTTCGGACCCGCGTGCCTTCCACAAAGTTCTACACCATTCGCGTCACGCGATGAAATCAGATAAGACAGGGTTCGGCGACAACAGACAGCCGGATAGAAGCATCGATAACTTTCCAGAAACTTCGGATACATGCAGGCGCATCCCGCGCTGTGCGATTACATTTGTTAGGTGGCGAAACGTGGTCGCCCGATAAAGATAAGTACACGCGCCAATATGTTAACGACATCCCTAATTGCCTGCTTTCCACATTCTTTGTGCAGATGACACAGCTATTTTTAACTCTGGCATTTCTGCAGGGAACCTAGTTTTGAAACTTAATACTGACACAAACGTGTTAAATAGGAGGAATATTAACCAGCTCAATATAAACACTTCTAAAACTAAATTTGTTTTATACACGTCCCACGAACGCTCATCTGCATTCATTCTTCCACTGTACCTTGGTAATAATCTTATCGGCATAGTACTTCCACTAACTATTTGGATGTAGAACTTGCTTCTAACCTCAAATTTTCTCAACACATAGCCAACATTAGGCACAAGGTAGCATATGCAATAAGGACACTTTTAAGAGCTTGTATGTATTTAACCAGAAAACACTACTGTCTTTATACTAGTCATTTATCCATTCACATATAAAATTGCATGCTGGGACAATACGTATCCTGCTCACTTACAATCATTTCAGGTATTACAAAACCAGCCTGTTCGAATAATTACATTTAGTCCTAACCATTTCAATTCCAAAGAGATATTACATAACTGCTTGGAAAGGCATTACGAACTTATTAACTTTAGTCTTGGTTCGTTTTTATATCGACAACTAAATAACGCTCACCGCAACAGCCTCATGCCTGAATCTCGTCTAATAAATACTGATCTTACGCGCTTAACACTAAACAATAATTTTATTCTTCCCAAGGTACGCACAAATTATGGTAAGCAGACTATCTATTTTTCGTCCGTTTCCTTCTGGAATACACTACCTCCTACTATAAGGTAACGTAAATTATTTCAATTTAAACGAGAACTTAAACACATTTGATAATCTGCAACCACTTTGTTAAGTATTTTCCCCTTTTCTCCCTTCCGAATGTACATTTCGTTACGCTACCCAAATAAAGGTTCGGTTGTTTATGTCTCATTATGCATTTACTTTCATAACGGCCTTATGGTTCTGTTTAGTCGAATGCAATAATAGTTATTCTACGTTTTTACTGCCATGTCTGCAGCTGATTTGTATTAGTACTGCCAAACCTAAACAAATACAGTGATTGCTATTTTTTTCAAAATTTTACATCATTTGTTGCAACTGTTGTTTATATTTTTACTTATACGTTGTACGGGAAGTCACATTACTGCCTTTGACCGCGACACCTCCTCCTGTATAATATTCTCTTGTACTGTATACTGTCCATTAATAAAACCTCATTCACTCAACGAGTACAGGCCACTTACGTAAATATCTTGGAAATATTTACAGAGATTCCACAGCTACCTTAATTCTACCCAAGTAGGAAGATACCTATAAAGAAAGTGGCAAGACAAGGAGACACATTCTCTTTAATGATTTTAACTGCATGCTTGGAAGAATTATTCAAACTATTAAACTGGGAAGGCTTAGGAGTAAAGATCGACGGTGAATACCTCAGCAATGTTCCGTTTGCAGATGACATTGTCCTGTTCAGCAACACGGGAGACGAGTTACAACAAATGATTGAGAACCCTAACGGAGAGAGTGTAAGAGTGGGGTTGAAGTATAATGATGACAAGACAAAAATAATGATGAATAGCCGGGCAAGGAAACATGAGTTCAGCATCACCAGTCAGTCTCTTGAGTTTGGGAAGGAGTACGTTTACATAGGTCAATGAATCAGACAATCGTGATCATGAGAAGGAAATTCAAAGAAAAAGAAAAATGGGTTGGATTGCATACGGCAGACATTGTCAGCTTCTGACTAGAAGCTTACATTATCATTGTAAAGGAATGCGTATAATCAGAGCATTTTACCGGTGCTGACACATGGGGCAGAAATTTGTAGACTGACAAAGAAGCAGAGAGCAAATTAAGCACCACGCAAAGAGTGATGGAATGGAGAATGCTAGGCATAACGTTAAGAGACAGGAAGAGAGTGGTTTGGATGAAAGGGGAAACGGGTATAGCCGATATTGTAATTCACATTAGGATAACAAAAATGGAGTTGGGATGTCGTGTAATGCATGCTTTAGGCAAGCGGTGGACCATTAGTGTTACAGAATGGGAGTGAAGAGCAGGTAAGCGCAGTCGAGGACGGCAGGAGACCAGGTGGAGCGATGACATTAGGAAATTCGCGGGTGCTACTTTCAATCGGTTGGTGGAGAGCAGGGGTAATTGGAGATCGCAGGGAGTGGCCTTCGTCTTGCAGTGGACTTGAGATAAGGCGATGATGATGACTGCATGATGAGCACTCGTGTTTCTTCTATTCCTGCTTTTATGGCGATAGAAGTTATATGGACAGTACAAGCGCATTTCCGCTGTGGGCGTCACCATCACTGTAAGGTTCCGTATAAAGTCCAAGGGTGATAACAGTGTCGCCGCGCGCCCTACGCTGTATGCGCGAGGGAAGGCTCGGGAGAGGGCCGGACGATCCCGCCTCAATCTAGTCCACGCGAATAAGACGAAATTGGGCAGGAAGCTCGCCATCTCCCGTCGTGCGCGAGACACCCAACGTTACGAGGAACCAGTGGGAGCAGAGTTCTGCTCCGGCTGCAACTGCGCATGTCGCGGCTGAATACGGGCAGTGAAGAACTTTCCCGTACCAACATGTGCCAAGGACGTGCGCAGTTTCTGGAGCCTTTGCTCCTACTTCCGTCTGTTTGTCCGAAATTTTGCGGACGTTGCTCGCCCTCTTAATCAGCTCCTCAAGAAAGACGCTGCATTCATTTGGAGCCCTGAGCAAGCTGGTGCTTTCGCCGAGATGATTGGGCTGTTTAGCTCAACGCCCATTCTCGCTCACTTCGATGCGTCAGCTCCAACAGAAGTATGTACCGATGCCAGTGGCCACGGTATTGGAGCTATCTTGGCACAGAAAAAACAAAGGCGAGAACGTGTTATTGCCTACGTCAGCCGCGTTCTTTCCCCTGCTGAGCGCAAGTATTCTATTACCGAACGAGAGTATCTGGCTCTCGTTTGGGCAGTGGAGAAATTCCACCCCTATTTGTACGGCCGGCAGTTCACAATCATAAGTAATCACCACGCTCTGTGTTGGCTTTCGTCCCTGAAAAATCCTTCAGGGCACCTTGGCAGCTGGGCTCGGCGCCTTCAAGAATACAACTATTCAGTTGTATACAAGACCGGGAGGATCAGGTAACAGCAGATTTGTTGAAGGATGGTGGAAAGATTGTTCTAGAGAAACTGGCCACCCTGTATGCGCAATGCCTTATGACCTCGAGCGTACCGGAATCTTGGAAAAACGCTAACATAATCCTAATTCATAAGAAAGGAGACGCCAAGGACTTGAAAAATTATAGACCGATCAGCTTACTGTCCGTTGCCTACAAACTATTTACTAAGGTAATCGCAAATAGAATCAGGAACACCTTAGACTTCTGTCAAGCAAAGGACCAGGCAGGATTCCTTAAAGGCTACTCAACAATAGATCATATTCACACTATCAATCAGGTAATAGAGAAATGTGCGGAATATAACCAACCCTTATATATAGCTTTCATTGATTACGAGAAAGCGTTTGATTCTGTCGAAACCTCAGCAGTCATGGAGGCATTACGGAATCAGGGTGTAGACGAGACGTATGTAAAAATACTGAAAGATATCTATAGCGGCTCCACAGCCACCGTAGTCCTCCATAAAGCAAGCAACAAAACCCCAATAAAGAAAGGCGTCAGGCAGGGAGATACGATCTCTCCAATGCTATTCACAGCATGTTTACAGGAGGTATTGAGAGACCTGGATTGGGAAGAATTGGGGATAAACGTTGTTGGAGAGTACCTCAGTAACTTGCGATTCGCTGATGATATTGCCTTGCTTAGTAACTCAGGGCACCAATTGCAATGCATGCTCACTGACCTGGAGAGGCAAAGCAGAAGAGTGTGTCTAAAAACTAATCTGCAGAAAACTAAAGTAATGTTTAACAGTCTCGGAAGAGAACAGCAATTTACAATAGGCAGCGAGGCACTGGAAGTCGTAAGGGAATACACCTACTTGGGGCAGTCAGTGACGGTGGATCCGGATCATGACACGGAAATAATTAGGAGAATAAGTATGGGCTGGGGCGCGTTTGGCAGGCATTCTCAGATCATGAACAGCAGGTTGCCATTATCCCTCAAGAGAAAAGTAAATAATAGCTGTGTCTTACCAGTACTCACCTACAGGGCAGAAACATGGAGGCTTACGAAAAGAGTTCTACTCAAATTGAGGACGACGCAACGAGCTATGGAAAGAAGAATGATAGGTGTAACGTTAAGGGATAAGAAAAGAGCAGATTGGGTCAGGGAACAAACGCGAGTTAATGACATCTTAGTTGAAATCAAGAAAAAGAAATGGGCATGGGCAGGACATGTAATGAGGAGGGAAGATAACCGATGGTCATTAAGGGTTACGGACTGTATCCCAAGGGAAGGGAAGCGTAGCAGGGGGCGGCAGAAAGTTAGGTGGGCGGATGAGATTAAGAAGTTTGCAGGGACGGCGTGGCCACAATTAGTACATGACCGGAGTTGTTGGAGAAATATGGGAGTGGCCTTTGCCCTGCAGCGGGCGTAACCAGGTTGATGATGATGATGATGATGATAGAAGACAGGCCGCTTACATCAAGATGCGGACTGTTTGTCGCCCCATCCCGTTGATCCACCTGACGTTTCTGCGACCGGCATACATGTGGCCGTTCTTTCTCCAGCTGCTTTTCGCAATATTGGAGCGGGAATGCGCCGGGTCGCCTCCTGACAAGACCTTATTCAATAACTCACTTCAACGACGCCCGATCCTTGCCTTCGCATGTTTGAACTTCACGATGGCATATTGTACCGCTGTAAACAGATAGGGCTTGGCATTAGCACTTCGGGAACGATGCTTCAAAATCCGTTCTGCTTCTCGGTGCAGGTTCTCGGCGCACCATGCTTGTGCATCTGACGGACTTCACTGCCACAATCTTGGTGACAGCGTTATCGGGGTATCAGTGGGCGGTGACATGTGCGAGATCAGCGAGAACATCACGCCTTTCGTCCTGACATCTGCGCTTTCGCCTTCATCTGTGACGTCTTATCACGTGGGGCTTCCAGTGCCCTTAAAATGGGTAGCACTGCAAGTTGCCTCCTGTGGGCTTGGCAGCAGCGCTTCGGGAACGATGCTTCAAAATCCGTTCTGCTTCTCGGTGCAGGTTCTCGGCGCACCATGCTTGTGCATCTGACGGACTTCACTGCCACAATCTTGGTGACAGCGTTATCGGGGTATCAGTGGGCGGTGACATGTGCGAGATCAGCGAGAACATCACGCCTTTCGTCCTGACATCTGCGCTTTCGCCTTCATCTGTGACGTCTTATCACGTGGGGCTTCCAGCGCCCTTAAAATGGGTAGCACTGGAAGTTGCCTCCGAACGATGCTTCAAAATCCGTTCTGCTTCTCGGTGCAGGTTCTCGGCGCACCATGCTTGTGCATCTGACGGACCTCACTGCCACAATCTTGGTGACAGCGTTATCGGGGCATCAGTGGATGGTGACATGTGCGAGATCAGCGAGAACATCACGCCTTTCGTCCTGACATCTGCGCTTTTGCCTTCATCTGTGACGTCTTATTACGTGGGGCTTCCAGCGCCCTTAAAATGGGTAGCACTGCAAGTCGCCTACTGTGGGCTTGGCAGGAGCGCTTCGGGAACGATGCTTCAAAATTCGTTCTGCTTCTCGGTGCAGGTTCTCGGCGCACCATGCTTGTGCATCTGACGGACCTCACTGCCACGATCTTGGTGACAGCGTCATCGGGGTATCAGTGGATGGTGACATGTGCGAGATCAGCGAGAACATCACGCCTTTCGTCCTGACATCTGCGCTTTCGCCTTCATCTGTGAGGTCTTATCATGAGGGGCTTCCAGTGCCTTTAAAATGGGTAGCACTGCAAGTTGCCTCCTGTGGCCTTGGCAGCAGCGCTTCAGGAACGATGCTTCAAAATCCGTTCTGCTTCTCGGTGCAGGTTCTCGGCGCACCATGCTTGTGCATCTGACGGACTTCACTGCCACAATCTTGGTGACAGCGTTATCGGGGTATCAGTGGATGGTGACATGTGCGAGATCAGCGAGAACATCACGCCTTTCGTCCTGACATCTGCGCTTTCGCCTTCATCTGTGAGGTCTTATCATGAGGGGCTTCCAGTGCCTTTAAAATGGGTAGCACTGCAAGTTGCCTCCTGTGGGCTTGGCAGCAGCGCTTCGGGAGCGATGCTTCAAAATTTGTTCTGCTTCTCGGTGCACGTTAGTTCGTACCTACGAAGTGTTATCGTAGTGACAAGCGTTTCCTGATGCTGCTGCCATGCCCACTGCTGTTGCCTGATATCCTTCCGTTTGTGTTGAATCTTTTATCTTTGGACGATATTGAGGCAAACCCAGTTCCAACTGTGAAGGAACTCTTGATGAAGCTACTTGATGGGCAGAATAACATGACGACCACCATGAATAGCCTATTGTCGAATCAAAATAGAATTGAATCAGATATAACAGATATGAAGGAAAGACTAAGCGGCTTAGAGGCTAACTCGTCTGTTTTGCAATCTTTAGAACAATTATTTTAAAATTTGAAGTATTCTGTCGCTACATTGCAAACACAGATGTCATATTTACAGAATAAGTTAGATGACCAAGAAATTAGAGGTAGACGGACCAACTTGATCGTTTACGGGATACAGGAACGTGACAATGCAACAACGGATACCCTAACAAAATACTACAAAACAATCTTTTCAAGGATAAGCTGCGATTCAGTGTTAGTGGCATAGAGAGGTGTCCCAGACTAGGAAAAAATAGCGGAAAAGGCCGCCTAGTGATAATTAAAGTATTGGATTACCGCAAGAAACTAACCATTCTCAGGTCTTGTTCAAAGTAAAAAGGAACAAACCTTTCCGTAACAGAAGACTTTTCATTCAGAGTGCATCAAATAAGAAAAAAAACATGGCTAAGTGCGAAACAGCAAAAGAAAGTAATGCTAAGGTGAAGTTGGTCTTTGATAAGTTAAGCGTGGACGTAGTAATGTTTGGCTGGGACGAAGCTAAAGAAAAGCTCTTAAAACTTACTAAAATGAACTGAAATGACAAGATAAGCAGTAGGCCCTTCACAATTCTTAACATGAATTGCCGCAGTGTCGTCAATAAGACTGTTCAGGTTGAGAGCATGCTTTTTTCACTAGACCCCGCCGTGGCCGTACTAACCAAAACTTGGTTAAGCGATGATATATTTGACAATGAATTCGTACCAATTAATTATAAAGTGTTACGTAGGGACCGGGATAGAAGATGGGAAGGTATTGCTGTACTGTATAAATCTTCTATTATGCTGCAGACAATGCCTGATGTTCCGGATGTAGAAAGCATATTTTGTAAATTATACGTGAATAATTTTAGATATATCCTTCCAGCTTTGTGCAGACCTACTAACTCCTCTTTTGATAACTTGGAGGGCTTGCCAACTTAAATGCATTCATATGTAACGCGAGAAAATAAATTAATATTAACCAGAGATTTCAACCTGCCAAATATCACTTGGGAAACTTTTTCTTCCTATTCAATTCCGAGTGCGAAAACTGTTATGACTGACATAGCTTTTACCTTTGATCTACTAGAAATTGTGAAGCATTTCACAAGAATTCAAAATGATTCAGAATCATTCTTGATTTGTTTTTTGGTAAGTGGCACTATAAAAGACTGCATCTCATGTACAGTAACGTCTGGCATTTCTGATCATAAAGCAATTGTCCGGAAGTTCAAGAGTCCTTTAATCAATTGAACCTACAAGGTTCAATATTTTCCAAATTTTTCAAGGGCACAGGATGACTGTATAATAGATGCGCTAGCTTTTAACTACGATCACTTTCAAGGCCTTGATTATAGTGTAAACGACCCCTGGCTTTCTTTCAAAGGCCTCACTTTTGATTGCGTGGAACGCTTCATTCCTAAAATAGTGAAGAAATTCGAGCGTCGCAATCCATGGATTCCGCGGGAGACGTTACAGATGAGGCGGAAACTTAAGCGATTAAAAAGGAAACGCGCCATAATAAAGGACGGCGAAGAACTGAAAGCCGATAATGACAACTTGTCCGAAAAACTTCAGGAAATGATTGTCAAAGATAAGGAGTAGTAGAGGTAGAACACCCGCCTCGCGTGCAAGAGGTCTGTGGTTTGAATCCCGGTGCCACGCAATTTTCCACCGGATTAAAAAAAATCCGCGCGTTGGTAAAATTGCATAAAACAGGCCTGGAGTGTGGCCTGATCCCGGTGACCAGAACCGGTAACGCACTCCCTCACCAGAGCAGGATTGGCCACCCTGGTGCAGTACTTGGCTACAGCCTCCTATATGAACAGAACAATTAAACCCCGGCCCCCAGTCCCCAGCAGCCGCGAAGCAACTGACCACGGCGGCGGTCAGACCTGCGACGCAGCAGAGGGTGCTAAGAATCCCTGGCTCCGGACAGACCACCATTGGAATATGAACCTGGCAACGTTTAACGCTAGAACGTTATCTAGTGAGGCGAGTCTAGTAGTGCTATTGGAGGAATTGGAGAGCAGTAAATGGGATATAATAGGCCTCAGTGAAGTTAGGCCAAAAGTAGCATATACAGTGCTAAAAAGTGGGCACGTCCTGTGCTACCAGGGCTTAGCGGAGAGACGAGAACTAGGAGTTGGATTCCTGATTAATAAGAATATAGCTGGTAACATACAGGAATTCCATAGCACTAACGAAAGGGTGGCAGGCCTTGTTGTGAAACTCAATAAGAGATACAAAATGAAGGTAGTACAGGTGTACGCCCCTACATCCAGTCATGATGACCAGGAAGTCGAAAGCTTCTATGAAGACGTGGAATCGGCTATGGGTAAAGTCAAAACAAAATACACTATACTGATGGGCGACTTCAATGCAAAGGAAGGCAAGAAGCAGGCTGGAGACAAGGCGTAGGGGGATTATGGCATAGGCACTAGGAATAGCAGGGGAGAGTTATTAGTAAAGTTTGCAGAACAGAATAATATGCTGATAATGAATACCTTCTTCCGCAAGCGGGATAGCCGAAAGTGGACGTGGAGGAGCCCGAACGGCAAGACTAGAAATGAAATAGACTTCATACTCTGCGCTAGCCCTGGCATCATACAAGATGTGGGCGTGCTCGGCAAGGTGCGCTGCAGTGACCATAGGATGGTAAGCATTCGAATTAGCCTAGACCTGAGGAGAGAATGGAAGAAACTGGTACATAAGAAACCAATAAATGAGCTAGCGGTAAGAGGGAAAATAGAGGAATTTCAGACCAAGGTACAGAACAGGTATTCAGCTTTAACTCAAGAAGAAGACCTTAGTGTTGAAGCAATGAACGACAATCTTGTTGGCATCATTAAGGAGTGTGCAATAGAAATCGGCGGTAACTCCGTTAGACAGGATACCAGTAAACTATCGCAGGAGACGAAAGATCTGATCAGGAAACACCAATGTATGAAAGCCTCTAACCCTACAGCTACAATAGAACTGGCAGAACTTTCGAAGTTAATCAACAAGCGTAAGACAGCTGACATAAAGAAGTATAATATGGGTAGAATAGAGCATGCTCTCAGGAACGGAGGAAGCCTGAAAGCAGTAAAGAGGAAACTAGGAATTGGCAAGAAGCAGATGTATGCGTTAAGAGACAAAGCCGGCAATATCATTACTAATATGGATGAGATAGTTCAAGTTGCTGAGGAGTTCTATAGGGATTTATACAATACCAGTGGCACCGACGACGATAATGGAAGAGAAACAATTCGAGAGGAATTCGAAATCCCACAGGTAACGCAGGGAGAAGTAAAGAAAGCCTTGGAAGCTATGCAAAGGGGGAAGGAAGGCAGCTGGGGAGGTTCAGGTAACAGCAGATTTGTTGAAGGATGATGGGCAGATTGTTTTAGAGAAACTGGCCACCATGTATACGCAATGCCTCATGACTTCGAGCGTACCGGAATCTTGGAAAAACGCTAACATAATCCTGATCCATAAAAAAGGGGACGCCAAAGACTTGAAAAATTTTAGACCGATCAGCTTAACTGTCCATTGCCTACAAAGTATTTACTAAGGTAATTGCAAGTAGAACCAGCAACACCTTAGACTTCCGTCAACCAAAGGACCAGGCAGGATTCCGTAAAGGCTACTCATCAATAGACCATATTCACACTATCAATCAGGTGGTAGAAAAATGTGTGGAATATAACCAACCTTCATATATAGCTTTCATTGATTACGAGAAAGCATTTGATTCAGTCGAAACCTCAGCAGTCATGGAGGCATTGCGGAATCAGGGTGTAGACGAGCCGTATGTAAAAGTACTGAAAGATATCTATAGCGGCTCCACAGCCACCGTATTCCTCCATAAAGAAAGCAACAGAATCCCAATAAAGAAAGGCGTCAGGCAGGGAGACACGATCTCTCCAATGCTATTCACAGCGTGTTTACAGGAGGTATTCAGAGACCTCGATTGGGAAGAATTGGGGATAAGAGTTAATGGAGAATACCTTAGTATCTTGCGATTCGCTGATGATATTGCCTTGCTTAGTAACTCAGGGGACCAACTGCAATGCATGCTCACTGACCTGGAGAGGCAAAGCCGAAGGGTGGGTCTAAAAAGTAATCTGCACAAAACTAAAGCAATGTTTAACAATCTCGGAAGGGAACAGCAGTTTACGATAGGTAGTGAGGCACTGGAAGTGGTAAGGGAATACATCTACTTAGGAAAGGTAGTGACTGCGGATCCGGATCATGAGACTGAAATAATCAGAATAAGAATGGGCTGGGGTGCGTTTGGCAGGCATTCTCAGATCATGAACAGCAGATTGCCATTATCCCTCAAGAGAAAAGTTTATAACAGCTGTGTCTTACCAGTACTCACGTACGGGGCAGAAACCTGGAGGCTTACGGAAAGGGTTAAACTTATATTGAGGACGACGCAACGAGCTATAGAAAGAAGAATGATAGGTGTAACGTTAGGAGATAAGAAAAGGGCAGATTGGGTGAGGGAACAAACACGTGTTAATCATATCTCAGTTGAAATCAAGAATAAGAAATGGGCATGGGCCGGACATGTAATGAGGATGGAAGATAACCGATGGTCATTAAGGGTTACGGACTGGATTCCAAGGGAAAGGAAGCGTAGCAGGGGGCGGCAGAAAGTTAGGTGGGCGGATGACATTAAGAAGTTTGCAGGGACAACATGGCCACAATTGATACATGACCGGGGTAGTTGGAGAAGTATGGGAGAGGCCTTTGCCCTACAGTGGGCGTAACCAGGCTGATGATGATGATGACACAACTACCAGACTTTATCAGACCATCTCCCGAGAAATCCTGGAGGTTTGTGACGTCGGCCTCTTCGTCTTCCGACACCTTTTTTATAAATGGTGAAAGTGTGCGGAATGAGAAAACTGTGTGTTCTGCTTTTACTAACCATGTTAGGAGTGCATTCACAAGTGATGATGGCTGTTTACCATGCTTTTCGGCTGAGCAGCCTTCCCTTCCCGACATTGATATTTCGGAAGAGGGTTGTCTAAATTTATTGTGAAAGCTTGACTTTAAAATGTCTCCAGGGCCAGATGATATCTAGAAGTGTTTTCTAAAGCGTTGTGCTAAATTGTGTGCAAAATACCTGTACATTCTATTTGTGAGGTCAATCAACGAATGATCATTACCGGAAGACTGGAAAATTGCTAGAATAAAACCTTTACATAAATCGGGGGATAAATCTCGCAGCAAAAATTACAGACCGATTTCATTACCATGAACATCTTGTAAGCTCTTAGAACATAAAATTCACAAACACATAACTGACTTTCTAGACGAACATCACGTATTCACAAGCATGCAGCATGGTTTTAGAAGTGGCCTTTCGACGACTGCTCAACTAGTTGAAACCATACATGACTTTACTAGCACTGTAGACAAAGGAAACCAAACAGACGCGATATTCATGGATTTCAGCAAGGCGTTTGATAGGGTGTCTCATGTTAAATTGCTTCATAAGCTTGGAGCTGTGCTTAAAAATCGTAAAATATTGTTACGGTGAAGTGAAGGAAGACGTTGAGATGGACTAGAGAAAGACGAAGTCTGGCGGTTGCCTGAACGCCATATCCATCATTTGTAAATATAAGTTATTTTACACTCGTGGGCCTGCTTTCTTCCCGCAACATTTTGGTGGAAGGTGCGGGGTACCACCACGGAACTTCGCAGCGGACGTCATCTACCTGCTGCCACAATGGCAAATCAACCGACACAAGCGACAACGCCTCGGCAGCCCGTGCCCACGGTCATCCTCACTCACCCACGGGACCCGGGAACATTTTGTGGCACGGACAACGTCGACGTCGAGGACTGGCTTACGATGTACGAGCGAGTGTGCGACAACAACAGGTGGGATCCTACAATGATGCTTGCAAACGTAATATTTTATCTGAAGGGAACTGCGAAGCAATGGTATGACACACATGAAGCTGACCTAACGAGCTGGGATGTTTGCAAAGAAAAAATGCGAGACCTGTTCGGCAGACCTGTCGGTCGTCAGCTGGCAGCTAAAAAAGAACTTGCGTGCCGCGCTCAGACGTCCACAGAATCCTATGTCGTGTACATACAGGATGTGCTGGCCCTCTGTCGCAAGGCTGATGACAACATGACCGAGGCAGACAAGATTGGCCATATATTGAAAGGTATTGCAGACGATGCCTTCAATCTCTTGATGTGTAAGGATTGTGCCACTGTGGATGCAATTATTAAGGAGTGCCGGCGCTTCGAACAAGCGAAGGGCCGCCGCGTCACTCAAACTTTCGACCGGTTGCCCAATACCGCCGCGACATCTTCTTGCGAAGACCCGCCGCGGTTCGTTCAGCCCGCAGGACCGGAAGAAATAACGCGCATCGTTCGCCGTGAGCTTGAGGCCATGGCCCCGGCTCCCGTTCGTTCAGACTGTCGGGAAAGCGTACCCGCTATCTCCCTTATACAAGCGGTCGTTCGGGAGGAAATAGCAAGTTTGGGCATTCCATCTCTCTGCTCAGTCCGCCATACCAACACCTACCAAATTTCTCCGACCGCTCGCTCCCGGACGCAAAGCTTTCCACCACTCCGCCGCAACCCAGCTGAATGGCGCACAGCGGATGATAAACCCATCTGTTTTAATTGTTCCGGTATTGGACACATCGCCCGTCATTGCCGCAACCACTGGTCGTCGCCTCCTCGGTGGTCGTCTCCGAGTCACTACAGCCAAGTACCCGACAATCGCACTTTCTCGCCCTATACGCCGACTAGGAACATCAACGCCGACAGTGCTCCACCAAGATCCAGCCGATCCCCGTCTCCGCAAGGTCGTAGGTCCCGTTCGCCTCTCGTTCACCGCTCTTCGTCCCCTTCTGCAACCGGTCGCTTCGCTTCGGGAAACTAGGCGGTGCAGCTCCCGGAGGTGAAGCTGCAACTCCGACCCGGCCCACAAATCCTCTATTGACCCTGCCTACATGTGGAAACCTGCTGGACATTGAAGTCGATGGCGTTCCTGTTAGATCTCTCGTTGATACAGGAGCGCAGCTTTCAGTTATGAGCGCTGCTCTCCGCCGCCGGCTCAAAAAGGTTCTGACCCCCGCCGTACCGTGCACCGTGCGAGTCGCCGATGGGAGTACGTCACCTGTCCTTGGAATGTGCACAGCACGTGTGACCATTGGGGGCCATTATACCGTTGTTCTATTTATCGTCCTTGAACACTGCCCACACGACCTCATTCTCGGCCTCGACTTCCTTTCGAAACACTCTGCCCAAATTGACTGCTCCGCAGGTGTTGTACAGTTGGACCTGCCGCTTCCTGCCGACGCAACCACTTGTGCTCCACACCGCTTATGTGCTGCTGAATTTGCAAGGCTGTCTCCACAGGCTGCTACAAATGTCCTGCTGACGCCCTGTCCTCCCGTACCTGATGGCGAGTACGTCCTGTCGCCGCTTACTGACGTGGTTTTGTCGCGTAATATTGCCCTACCGAGCACCTTAATACGGATCCGCGAAAACTGCGCTCGCGTGCCCATCCTCAATTTTGGGTTCTCGTCACATGTTTTGCCACACGGTATCGCCATAGCGCATATCACTCCTTTGGAAGAATTTCAGATTTCTTTTTTGACCTCTGAATCCTTCCTCAGTACGAACGGACCTTTGTCATCCACTCCTTCGTACTCGACGCCTGCGGACGATGTTTCTAAGATGATCGCCCCCGACCTTCCTTCCGAGCAAACAACAGCTCTTCGTCATCTCCTGTCATCTTATCGGGACATCTTTGATTTGGACGACCGTCCACTTGGCCAGACATCTGTTGTCACGCATCGCATCAACACCGGTGACGCCAGCCCCATTCATAGGCGGCCATATCGTGTCTCGGCAACAGAAAGGGCCATCATACAGAAAGAAGTAGACAGGATGATGGACAAGGACATCATTGAACCCTCCAGTAGCCCGTGGGCATCACCGGTTGTCTTAGTAAAGAAAAAAGATAACTCGTGGCGCTTCTGCGTTGACTACCGTCACCTCAACCGGATAACAAAGAAGGATGTTTATCCCTTGCCTCGCATTGATGACGCTCTTGACTGCCTTCACGGATCCCAATACTTTTCATCAATTGACCTCCGCTCCGGCTATTGGCAGATTAGCGTCGATGAGATGGACCGCGAGAAAACCGCCTTTGTCACACCGGACGGTCTGTACCAATTTAAAGTCATGCCCTTTGGATTATGCAATGCGCCAGCTACATTCGAGCGCATGATGGACTCTCTCTTGCGCGGCTTGAAGTGGTCTACATGCCTGTGTTACCTCGACGATGTGATTGTGTTTTCGCCGAACTTTGAGAGCCACCTGCGGCGCCTCACAACCATACTCTCCGTGTTTCGCAGGGCTGGCCTTCAGCTAAACTCCTCCAAGTGCCATTTCGGTCGCCGTGAAATTAACATGCTTGGTCATCTCGTCAACGCCGCCGGAATCCAACCTGATCCACAGAAAGTTCACGCCGTGCGAAATTTTCCTGTACCTTGTTCAACGAACGATGTCCGTAGTTTTCTGGGCTTATGCTCTTATTTTCGGCGATTTGTGAAAAATTTTGCGGACATCGCTCACCCTCTCACTGACCTTCTTAAGAAAGACGCCTCTTTCTCTTGGGGACCGCTACAGGAGAAAGCCTTCTCTACCCTGATTGAGCGGCTTACCACTTCCCCGATTCTCTCCCACTTTGACCCTTCTGCGCCCACTGAAGTACGAACTGACGCGAGTGGTCATGGCATCGGCGCTGTCCTCGCTCAGCGTCAACAGGGCCAAGACCGTGTCATCGCTTACGCTAGCCGCCGCCTTTCCACGCCCGAGCGAAATTACTCCATTACTGAGAGAGAATGTCTCGCGCTCGTATGGGCGGTCGCGAAATTTCGCCCGTACCTTTTCGGTCGGAGCTTCTGCGTTGTCACCGACCATCACGCCCTCTGCTGGCTCTCCTCTTTGAAGGACCCAACTGGACGACTTGCACGTTGGGCATTGCGCCTACAAGAATATACATTTTCTATTATATATAAGTCAGGACGCCTGCATAAAGACGCTGACTGCCTGTCCCGCAATCCCGTGGATCAACCGGACGATACCGATGCAGACTCGGACATCAGTATTCTGTCCCTCTCCGGCTTCCTCCACATTGGCGACGAGCAGCGCAAGGATCCTGTTCTTCGAACACTTATGGACCGCCTAAGCTCCTCGCCCAACGACCCGTCCCTTCGGATGTTCACCTTGCGCGATGGAACTTTATACCGTCGTAGCGTTCGTCCTGACGGCCCGGAGCTCCTCCTAGTCGTCCCCAAGCACCTTCGACTCACCGTGCTCCAGCAACTTCATGACGCTCCTACTGCTGGACATCTGGGCGTCACTCGTACTTACGACCACCTGCGGCGCCGCTTCTTCTGGCCTGGCATTTATCGCTCTGTGCGCCGTTATGTCGCTTCTTGCGACCTGTGTCAGCGCCGGAAGACGCCTGCTATGCCTCCCGCTGGTTTGCTTCAACCCATTGATATACCTACAGAGCCCTTCTTCCGTGTGGGCCTCGACCTCCTTGGTCCGTTTCCAATTTCCATCAAAGGAAACAAATGGATTGCTGTAGCAACCGATTATGCCACTAGATATGCCATCGCACGAGCCCTGCCAACCAGCTGCGCTACAGATGTCGCCGACTTCTTACTAAAAGACGTCATCCTGCACCACGGCGCCCCTCGCCAGTTGCTGACGGATCGCGGCCGCTACTTTCTATCGAAGGTCGTTGATGATCTGCTCCGCTCCTGTTCTACAGAACATCGGATTGCTACCGCGTACCACCCTCAAACGAACGGCCTCACCGAGCGACTCAACCGCACACTCACTGAAATGCTCGCCATGTACGTCTCCAACGATCACCGCGACTGGGACGTCGCTTTACCATACGTCACTTTCGCATACAACTCGTCCCGTCACGACACTGCCGGATTTTCACCATTTTTCCTTTTGTACGGCCGCGACCCCACCTTGCCTTTTGACACGTTGCTACCTTCCGCAGTACAGTCACCCAGCACTGCTTACGCTCGCGAGGCTATTGACTTAGCCGCCCAGGCCCGAGATGTCGCCCGTCATCGCCTCACAGTCTCGCAAGCTTCTCAAAAGCGACGCTACGACCTTCGGCACCGAGACCACCATTTTTCACCTGGTTCCCTTGTCCTTCTCTGGACGCCTTCACGTCGTGTCGGCTTGTCGGAAAAATTACTGTCCCGTTTTTCTGGTCCGTACCAGATCTTACGCCAACTGTCCGACGTGACCTACGAGATCGCCCCACTCGGTCAGCCTTCCGTGCCTCCCAACTTAACCAGTGATGTTGTTCACGTCACCAGGCTCAAGCCCTATGTCCCCCCAATAAGTGAGGCTGTTTAACTTGCACCGGGACGGAGCTCCCCCACCGGGAGGGTGATGTTACGGTGAAGTGAAGGAAGACGTTGAGATGGACTAGAGAAAGACGAAGTCTGGCGGTTGCCTGAACGCCATATCCATCATTTGTAAATATAAGTTATTTTACACTCGTGGGCCTGCTTTCTTCCCGCAACAATATTAAGCATGGATTAAAGCCTACCCTAAAACCGCCATCAGTTTGTAACTCTAAATAAAACAACCTCTAACATCATCATCATCATCAGCCTGGTTACGCCCACTGCAGGGCAAAGGCCTCTCCAATACTTCTCCAACTACCCCGGTCACGTACTAATTGTGGCCATGTTGTCCCTGCAAACTTCTTAATCTCATCCGCCCACCTAACTTTCTGCCACCCCCTGCTAAGCTTCGCTTCCCTTGGAATCTAGTCCGTCACCCTTAATGACCATCGGTTATCGTCCCTCCTCATTACATGTCCTGCCCATGCCCATTTCTTTTTCTTGATTTCAACTAAGATGTCATTAACTTGCGCTAGTTCCCTCACCCAATCTGCTCTTTTCTTAACCCTTAAGGTTACACCCAAAGTTGAACCCTTTTCGTAAACCTCCAGGTTCCTGCCCCGTGCGTGAGTAGTGCTAAGACACAGCTGTTGTACACTTTTCTGTTGAGGGATAATGGCAACCTGCTGTTCATGATCTGAGAATACGCACCCCAACCGAATCTTATTCTTCTTATTGTTTCAGTCTCGTGATCCGGATCCGCGGTCACTACCTGTCCTAAGTAGATGTATTCCCTTACCACTTCCCGTGCCTCATTACCTATTGTAAACAGCTGTTATCTTCCGAGACATTTAAACATTACTTTAGTTCTGCAGAATAATTTTTAGACCCACCTTGCTGCTTTGCCTCTCCAGGTCCGTGAGCATGCATTGCAATTGGTCCTCTGAATTGGACCTCTGATATAGCTGCTGTCAATTCTGGCGCCCCACAGGGATCTGTTCTTGGCCCCCTTTTCTTTTTGTTATTTATAAATGGTATTGCCACTGACCTGTGCTAAAATCAGGCTTTACGCTGACGACTGCGTTCTGTACGATAAAATAGCAACGGGAGAAGATCAACTCAGGCTAAACAGGGACTTTTATAAGGTAGTTGAGTGGTGTAAACAATGGCAAATGTACATTAATTTCGAAAAGATATTATATCTGCGGATAACTTTAAAAAAGAAGCCACTGCTATATTGCTATGGCACAGAAAATGATTTTTTGTCAGAGGTAGCGCAATATAAGTACATTGGCTTGTACATAGCAAAGGAGCTTTCATGGTCAAAACACCTTGACAAAGTAATAGCAAACTGTCACCGCAAGTTGTTTTTTCTAAGACGCGTAAGCAAATCCTCCCCACCAACAGTACGTCTATTTGCAAACAAAACACTCGTCCGCCCCGTTTTAGAATATGCTGTAGTTATATGGGACCCGGTCACTAAAAGATATATTGGACAGTTAGAAACCTTACAGAATAAGCAGTTTGATTTATCTACAATACATATGGGCGTAGTTCTATTACTAACCTTTTATATGTATATAGTCTAAAATTATTTTTCCAACTAATAAATGGTCACTACAGCATCGACACGCCTCACGTTATCACCTATACAACAGGTTACGCTACCAGACAGCGACACTCACCAGCTGTAACTCCATTACAGCACGTGCCAACTGCTTCAGGTATTCCTTTTTTTGAAGAGCTGTAGTAGATTGGAATAAGCTGGCCGCAAAAACTGTAACACAGGACTCATTGCCACAAAAACATTTTTTTTGCACTTGCTGAGATTGGTATTGATAGGACTGTTTGACTGTATGATTAGGGAAGGTCGCTAAAGTAACGATTGTTTTTGCACCTGATTTTTGCGCTTGTGTGAACAATTTTTTTAGTGCAGTTCCCCAGTTTTGTATTTATTTGTTTTTGTAAACTTACTCGTGTACCACGCTGCTAAGATCTTGTTTAAGATCGCAGGATTTATAAATAAATAAATAAATAAACACATGTGCCCGGACGGCACTGACCGACTTTTCGTTGTGTCTGGGCAACTGCGTCAGACTGTTCTCACCCAGCTTCATGATGTACCGACTGCCGGTCACCTTGCCATGTCACGGATTTATGACCGCGTCCGCCGGCGCTTCCTTTGGCCTGGTCTATACCGTGACATCTTCTATTATATCGCTGCGTGTTACCTTTGTCAACGACGCAAAAAGCCAACCACACTCCATGCCGGCCGTCTTCAACCACTTGACGTATCATCCAAACCATTCTTCCGTGTAGCTGTTGATCTTTTAGGCCCTTTTCTTACGTCTGCTTCGGGGAACAAGCAGATTCCTGTAGCAATAGACCACGCCACCCGATGTGCAATCACACGGGCTATTCCGACAAGCTCTGCAACCGGTGTCGCTGACTTCCCTTAGAGAACGTCATCCTTCACCACGATGCCCCTCGACAGCTCCTCACCGACCAAGGCCGCTACTTTCTTTCTAATGTTGTCAATGACATTCTACACTCGTGCGCGACCAAAAACAAACTTGCTAATGCTTTACCATCCACAAAGGAACGGTCTAACCGAGCGCCTTAACCGCACCCTTACTCACATGCTATCCGTGTAGGTCTCCGCTGACCATCGCGACTGGGAAGTCGCGTTGCCGTTCGTTACTTTCGCTTATAATTCATCCAGCCATGACGCCGCAGGCTTTTCTCCGTTGTTCTTCTTGTTTGGCCGTGACGCTGCGCTGCCTTTCAACACCGTTCTGCCTGCTAGTCTGAAATTCACATCCGAGTACGCCCGTGAAGCCATACTCAAAGCACAAGAAGTGCGCCATATTGCCCGACGTCGACTTGTGGAGTCGCAGGAAAATCAGCGCCGCTTATACGACGCCCGCCATCGTGACGTCCATTACACACCGGGCGTCGTGGTTTTCGTTTGGTCACCACCGCGACACGTTGGCATCTCGGAGAACTTACTTTCACGCTACTGTGGCCCTCTCCGTGTCTTGCGTCAAGTAACTGACTTCACGTACGAAAGTGCCCCTCTTGAGCCCACCATGACTCAGCATCGCTCCGACGTGGTCCACATCGCGCGTCTTAAGTCGTATCACTCGCCCGCCTCCTAACCAGCACCGAGCCGGTGCTTGAACCGCCAGGAGTCATGTGACATGCAGACGAAGAAGACGTTTTAAGCTTGGACGGAAGAAGGCTTCGCGCGCTGTCTACCATCTTGTAAGCTGCTAAAATTATCTTAAATATCCTGCAAATATTTGTCTCACTACTATAACCCCATAACAATATGTTGACGTGATAGTGACGGTTAAGAAGTAAGCAAAACTGTGATTAACTAGCACCTGTTGTAAAATGTTCGAACACATTATCTTTAAGGCAGTTATTACTTACTTAGAGAATAATATTTCGCGTTATCCGCAACAGCACGGCTTTAGATCTGGTTTATCTACTGTAACACAACTTGTTGAAATAACTGATGAATTAAAGGGAAGCTGAAGAGTCTGTCGAATTCAATAAGACGCTCATATACGGATGCGGGAACCTTATAAACCATGTAGGTAAAATTCGTTTTTTTTTTCAATTAGGAGCGACGTATTCGACGGTTGAAATTGCACTGTAACTCCGCCCCCCGTCGAATGCCGCGCGCTGACGCTGACGATGCGAGCGGAGACCGGAAACTGCGGTTTTGTGGCGTCAACTCAAGTGTTTCGTTCCTTCGTAGCCTCCGCGACCATGCCTGACCGCGCTTGTTTCTGCGTGCGCGCCATGGTAATCTGCTTCGATCGACCCTGCATTCCTTTGTTGGTGCGTCTGCGTGTATGTAGAGTGGTAGTCAACGTGCGTGGTAGTCAACGTGAGTGGTAATCAACGTGAGTGGTAGTCAACGTGTTAGTGAGCAGATGAAGGTCACTACACGTACTGCATGAACCGGGAAGCTTTTAACGCGTTTAAACGGTCTTTGTAGATTGCCCACAGCTTTAGACAGCGCACAAATGCCGACGATCGCATCCCCGCTTACGTTCCACGAGGAGGCATGCAGGAACAGAACACTACAGTTGTTTGACCGGAAACGAGCTCACTAGATCGGCAAAAGATCAGCGAGATCACTAGATCGCTTTGCAAAAAACATACTCACCAAAGAGCATTTCCAACACGAGGAGATTCCAAGACTTTGCTTTCGTTCGCGTCGAAAGCACTGCTCGCACCAACATCGTTTGCTTCTTCGAGAGGCCGGCTCTTCGCAATCGGCTCGTACATGTAGGGAGTAACGCCGAACTCCTCCGAAAAACGCAGTCTCTCTAAATTTCCCATTACCCTCTCAGAAAAACAGCACCAAACTACCTGGCACCGCGCTTCATGTGTAGCGGCAGCGGTCGGTTACTACAGTTGAGGTCATGAGGCGCCGACCAATCACAGGCGGAAACGAGACGCGCGAGCTGGGCGTGTCCGCTGCTGCACTTTTCGTCGAAATAAAATATATTTGCGCTTTCTTTCGCTCAATTTCGATACGATATTCGAATTCGGAGGGTTAAAAACCTATATGTACAGATGTTCACTCATTTTTTCTGGAAAGCCTTTCAGCTTCCCTTTAATTGGTACACTCAATATAAAAGGCCAAACTGCCTCTATTTTTTGGATTTCTCAAAGGCGTTTGATGTTGTTCCTCATAAAGATTTATTAACAAAACTAAAGGCAATTGACATTGAACAGAAAGTAGTGGCATGGCTTGAATCTTACTTAAGGGAGAGAAAGCAGTGTGTTGCCATAAATGGGGCTGTCTCCGAATATTTGGGTGTGTACTCCGGTGTTCCGCAGTGCTCGGTCCTCGGGCCTCTCCTTTTCTTGGTATATATTAATGATATTCACCTTTGCATCGAAGCACCAATCCAGATTAGACTATTAGCAGACGATTGTGTTGTATACACAGCCGTAAATAACCGAGATGACCAAATTAAATTGAACAATTTTTACACTCCATTGATGCATGGTGCGCAAGGTGCGGCTTAAGAATGAACCCTTACAAAACAGCTTCCACTACGTTTAGCAACAAAAAGAAGCCCCTTGACTTTACTTAGTCTTTAGGCCACGTTACCATCACAAGAACTGACAAAGTTAAATATTGAGGCATCACGCTTTCCAATAATTTCAACTGGGAACCGCATGTTGAAAATGTCTGTCGGGGTGAACTACACACTAAGAAAAAAAGAGCATCTTTTACTCTTTTCTGAGAGTCTGGACTCGACACGTATACGACACACTTTGTGGCAGACACCCGAACGCTCTTTCGGCAGAGTGTCCCGAGACCATCTGTACTCGATACAAGGTGGTTACGTGACTCCACACACAATAGTCATGCACACTCTCTTGTAGTAGTCTCCTAACCTTCTCAAAAGGGTTACACGACTACTGCTGAGGGAGTCCGTTAACTATTCTGCATGAGTCAGACGACTCAAGATAAAGAGTCACATGACCACTGCTGAAGGATTCCGGTAACTATTCTTGATGAGTCTGATGACTCCAGCAGTGTGTGTCAAGTTACCCTTAGTGCGCGGTGCAGGAGTCTTACAAATAGAGTAAAATAACTAATCCATGTAAGGCGTTTGACTCTCGGATGGCAGTGTCGAGCCGCTTTTCAAAATGTGTCATTAACTTTTGCTGTAAGTACACATGACTACGGCTATTTCTCAAGATGACTACTGTGAAAAGACAACATATAAGAAAGAACCCATACCAAACTTCCCAAAAAGGACGTGGCAGGTTAGCAACAAAAAGTAAACATTTCATCAGCCTTTGTTGTCTTCTGGAAAATTTAAATGTATTAGTCAGCACAGAATCACCATGAAAGCAAGACAGTTCTCGTTACTATTAAACTGGAATCAACAGCCAACCAAGCAAAACAGTCTTAAATAAACATCCAATATGTAGCCTGCAGGTGCATATGCATGAAACTGCAATGCAACTCAGAACCATAATGAGACCCCAAAATACTATGTAACTCATGTAGAAGCTCAATTCAGCACTGCACAAGTCTATAATGTCAAAACATTTATAAGTTAAACCTATTTCACTGTTCTTCGAGACGTGTTTTTATTTAGAACTTACGATTTAACATACTGAGCAAGTAAGCTACACATAGCAAATAAAGAAGGCCGCACTTATGTACAAAAGAGACACAGATAATCAAGTGCAACAAAAACAATATTCGAACTTAGATTACATAATCTATGCGCAATACTATGCTTGCTGAAAACAACTGGTTGGCAATTGATAATCCAGTCTAACAGTAGGAACAGCTGTCTTACCTTATGGTACTGTTGTTGGCACTTTTCCCCCACAACTTGTGCGTGTTAGCGTCAGTTGAAAATTGATCTGAAAAATACCACATTAAAAAGCTGTACATCAATTTTATTGTCATACAACATGCAACAGTGTATAAAAGCTTCACAACAGCTAACATTACAAAAATAAACACAGCAAAATTTATACTAATTCTTTATTTATGTTGACAAACATACTTTTCCAACACGAAGTATAATAGCTGACACAGACAATTTCACAGATTGCAATAACCACTAATACAAAACTTCCCATAATGCACACACGCTAACAAAATATGTAGCACAGGTAGCTGTATTTTGTTACGGCAAAGATAGCACATGAATAATGAGGACAAGAGAGGAAGCAGAACACATAAACAAACTATGCCCAGCTGCATGCATGCAGCTGTAACAATACGCATGGTGCACCAAGGTCCAAAATAAACAAAGAGGAAGATGTGAGGAAGGCTTCTTTTACTCATCACAAGCTATCCTGTAAGAGCAGATTATGCACTGCCTGTAATCTACCCTCAGCAGATACGTAAATAAGTTACATTAGGTGCCACATTTACAAATCACTCATACAATGTTCTTGTGATTGTCCTTATTCCGATTTTCAACTTGGAAAGCATGACTGAGTTACGTAAAGCTTCCCTACGGCTTGGCACATATACAGAAATAAGTGTTTCTATAAACAGTGGAGGTCATGGAAGGATGACTGACACATACCTCTTTTAATTCTTGTCTTTGTCATTACGATTATCTACCACAGTAGTCTTTTGTAGAGTGAAACACATCCAGATAATACACTGTGGGCAACAAAGTGTGAATACCTGTTCTTGATTTCTACCTTTCTCTGGTGTCCCGCTAAGGTAAGATTGGTGCAAAAAATTTTCTTCCCATTGTATGCGTTCCTACAAAACAAAACAGGAGCAGATGATAAGCTACATTATTGGTGCATGAAATAAAACATGTGTTCTTAACTTACCACTGCCATTCCAATCTGGTGCGATTTTCTGCTTTGTTGTGTACTCTAGCACAGGTGCTATGCAGTTCACTTGGTGCCCAAAGCAACTCTCACACCACAGCAGGATGTCAATTTTGTTTTTCAAATTCTAAGCGGAACTCTGGTTATGGGGGACAATTGCAAACTTATAGTTCATCTTTGTATCTTCATTATGTTGTAGAGCAGGGTAGAAAGCAAGAACAGATATTTATAATTTGAGTTCCCACTGTGCATTGCATGGATATGTTTCAATGAATGATAAAACTACTTGGTAGATAAACATATGAAAGACAAGCTCGTAGTCTACCATATCAGCAACTAGGAATTTTATGTGTAAATGAAATTTTGTGATTCCCAGTGATGAAGAAACAGTTTTGACAATATGTGCCAAGGCAAAAACTCACTAATGCTCAGAAAGGAAACAAAATAAAAACAAGCAAGATTACCAGAAGTTCGAACTTGCAACCTAAAGTGAGACACCTCACATGACTGATTTATGCATTTACTGAGCATAAATTACATCTCGTGCATAATCTGCTTGTACAAGATGACGAACAATCAGTTACTGTTGCTTTCTCTCTGGGGCATTTGGTTCTGAACACATGCACATTGTGTGGCACAGCTGCGTGGATGTAGCTGGGCACAGTTGTGAATCAGCATCAATCTGTTTTTATGGTCCTGCACTATCATCGTTATAATTTATAATTAGCAAATAGCCAAACTATCGGGTTGATCACCTGTATTTTATACAAAACATACTGATAGATTTCCCTGTTTATTGCTAACATAAGGAGGCGGGTACATCATTTCAGATTTCAAGAAACAGCTGTGGAACAGAATAAATGCTGAAGACAGAAAATCTACAATGACTAGTACCCTTATTATTAAATGCCATGTACTAGCTCTTTCTGCAATGAATACCATTTTTGCAAAAAAATTGTAGCTTGAAAAAATAACTGTAAAATATATACGAAAGTGACAGAGATTCAAACTGCATGATAATTGCAAATGTCTTCTTAAACAGGATCACAATAATTGAAGTTTCATTAATTTCACAAAATGCTGACATCCCATTATTGAAGCTAGTCAGTGCCGAAGGTATTGTTAGTTTGTAGGAGTCCTCAGACTGGCAGCTCTGAAATATTTGTCACCATGCTTGGTGGAACATGCTTTGCTCTTTCAGATATTACTTTGCCAAAAAGCCTTCTGTAAGCCTTGTGGGACAATTCTGTGTGGAAATATATTCGATGATTACTTTTTGGGTATATGTATCTCAGAACTGGTGCTAGTCTGAGTTCTTACAAAGTAGACGTTATTGAGTACTGTAATTCTAATGCCTGCCACTGCTATAAATTTCTGTTAGTGGAAATTGTCGCACTGTCATGAAGTAGTTATGTTCAATAATTAGTGGCAGTCACCGCTGAAACACTCAGTACAAAACACAAAATAAGTATATGGAGTCAAAATTTAAATGTACAACAAAGTCACGTCTCAAGTCTACATTTCACAGAACTTTTTTTTTCTGTTAGTGTGCCAATATTACTTGCACATTCACAAACATTTTAGTATTGCACTTCTGGCAAATGCAGGAAAATTCACCGTCTTTAACAGAAGCCCTTGGGAAGACAGCCCAGATTCGCTTCGACAAGAGGACTTGCCTTAAGCTTTGCGTCGCTATGTTGTAGGTCACTGTAGCAAGGGGAACGTTTTGCTTATTGAATATTACTCGAAATATTTTTATTATTTTTGCTAGAGGTTTGAAAAGAGGCCCAATGGTAGAGTTCTTCCTGCAGATTTCATATATTCCATTAGTTTTTGTTTAGCTGCTTCTTGAGTTATGTCCTACACAACGGCAATATACATAGTGATATTTGCGGGCACTTTCTTGTGTATTATATTTTCACAAAAAGCAGTGTGCTGCAGCTAACTCAGCTGCCTGTAGACTGCAGGGTGCCGATATCTCATCAAACAGCACGTAAAGTTACTAGAAGTATGCAGGATTAGTAGGCAGGCAGGCAGGCCTGCCTACTAATCTTGCATTCCTCTCATGCACTCTAAAAAAACTTATTGAGAATACTTCAATAATTTTTTCTCACAATAGCATTAGAATGACCTTGTGCACTTCTAATTGCCCTATACAAATTAAATTTGGCATACATACTCTTCAAGATATGCAGAATACCAATATCTAATTGAAATTGCAATCTGTAAAAAATTATATAAAGTGGCCTAATATTTTTTGCATAGTTCCAGTAATTGTACAAGCTGTTTGGATAGGTATCGCTACTTTGCGTTATACAACTAGCTAAATAAGATACAGCATGAAACTATTTGGGAAACCTTTATACACAAGTGCTCATAAAGATATATTGCCACTATGTAGGACATAACTAAAGAACACCAGCTACACAAAAACCAATGACAATTCAAATCTACATAAAACTCCCTATGAATGGCAGTACATTCAAATTTCTAGTAGAAATAATTAAAAAAAGTTGTTTCGAGGAGCATTTCCCCTTAATAAGTGAGTGTCAGTGTTTCTACCAAAGGGTTACAAAATGCCTTGAGGCATACCATAGGGAGTTTTATAAATAGCACATGCACGCATCTGCCTAAAAAGCCCCATGCCCTGCTTGCATTTTAGACATTTTTCTGCATTCTGTTGTATGTCACCGGTTGCATCCCTTAACACTGAAGGTGCAAAACCAAAAGCAGCCTATTAACACACTTAATTTTTAGCCTGTAAAGGGGCTGTATGCGAATGGGGGCAGCCAAATCTAGCATGAGAATAAACAAATATTTGTTCTCGCATTAACGAAACCAGTCAAAATATAATCTCGCAAATCTGGAAATGAATGCACAAAGAACCTTGCTGATTGTTACATTAGTGTCCCGAACAAGATCTTTTGATGTTAATAATTCCTAGTTTAATTAACTTTACTCTAGTAGCCGGGCTCTGAGCTAGAATACTCAGTGTAGGAGACTAACCCAGGCCTGGAAGCCAATACTTAAATCCTAAATAGACATTCATCTCCCGACCACATGGCACTGCTACGTCATCAGAAGAAGCATGCATCCATGGACATATAGTCTGTAAAATTATTTTTATATGATCTGGAGCGTTACTCTAGCATTAACAAATTCTGAAAATTAGGAAATACATCTGATGTTTAAAGCACTGCTGCAAACCCGTGTGTTTGAGAAATGCAATACTCAAAAGTTGTAATACAACCAATGTGTGCATGAAATCTATGCTGCCTTTGACATTCCTCAGTGTGGCAAATGAGCACTGAGAAATGCCAAGGGTATCATAGCTTTCATGTCTCAAACCTTGTATGCGAGTACCAGTATCTTTGCAGTGAAAGGAAGTCACATTATTACGAGACTTATGAGGGGAACCCATGTTTCTCTAGTCCAATATTTTCTATCTTGTTCTGCTATATCCTTGAGTTTTTCAAAAATAACGGGTGCTTCATGTAAGCACTCTATATTGCTCTTAAATTTATCCTACACTACAGCCCGTGTTATGTTACATTTCTTGAACACATTGCAGTGCTGTAGATTATCAAAGGAAGAAAAAATGTCGTCAGTTTGCATTTTAGCCTTCTGTACAACAAGAATTAAGAACCTATCAATTACATCCACAAGTACAAAAGAACTACGAGAAACGGGGCTTAAAGGCAGGTATACATTAGAATAGCAGGAGCGGATAGTGAGAGTTCTAAGAGAAAGGAACTATTAAAAACTAGGTACTAAAGACACATGAATTATAATAACAAATTTTTGCAAAGAATTCAAAGAGACAAATAGAATGTCTTTTCAAATCACTCCACCCCAACATTCATCCATGGTGCGATAAGTGATCACAGCCAGTAATGCTGTTTAGATAGATGGAAGGTGAGGCACAGCTGTGAAATAGGTAGCACATGTAGAGCGGTCATCAAAGGTTGCACGCTGGTTGCACAGCCGGTTGCCTTGATATCCGGACTCCCTCGACCCTGATGCGTTGAGCCTGGTTATACGTCATTCGCAAGAGGCCTAGCCCGAGTGTGCGTGATGGCTTGGGTAAAATTTCGAGGCAACCTGAATAACACAGATCCATATATTTAGCACCAAATTATTCTGTACCATATGGCAAATCTGAAGTTTACCATCTGCACATAGCAGATGATGAAAACAGACACAAGTCGCCAGACTCAAGGTATATAAATGTGCAAAAGTTAAAATGAATGTGAAGAGCTGCTTATAGGATGGAATCCTTCATTTTGTCTTTTGTGAATCAATAATAGTATCTTAACAAAGTCAAGTGTACATGACCCTCCCTATTTGTGTAAGTAGGCTATTCCATGCCAGCTGTTCCAACCTGGCACACGACTACTTGGAATTTCTTTTTGAAAACTTAGGGCCCTTCAATATAGAACAAATCTCAATTTCACGCAATACTTAAAGCAAAAAAATTTTTTACTGGCATAAACATTATGTCAAATTTTGTGTAACGCACCAAAGTATGCGTCATAAAATGGCATAGCCAAAACTTGGTTCCTTCATTAAGAGGGCCAAATTTTTAACGACAATGAAGAGAGGCCTTACACCAAAAACTTAACTGCTTATTAGCTACTGCTCAGTTTATTATGGCTGATTGAAAATGGACAAAATGACTTAATAACTTTATTTACAGCAAAAGCTGCAGATGTATGCAATCCATGTGTTTAGGATTTGTGCTGTGTGCAAGAATGGTATCAGAAAGATACATTGTGCAGCAGTGGAGAGAGAGGAGGATGAACTTGGAAAATAAGTCAGTTTTGGTGTACGTTTATCGGCCTACTTGCCATTGAGGCAGCCCTAGTACATTTATGCCAAATACCATGTATGAGAGTACATTGTATAGTATTTAAATTGGTAAAGCTTTATCAAAGTAGTTTTTGTGTTAAGCAAGAAAACAATAGTGCAAGTGCTCTCTTGCAGTTTCAAAATGTGCATCGCATTTCGTCTAATACACATAGCCTCTTGGCGGCTAAGACAAAATGCATGGACTTGAGAATCCCTGCACAGATAGCAGGGAGTCTAAACTGCTTCGAAGTTACTTCTTTCATTGCCGAGTGACTACAAGCCATTTCACTCAAAAAGACGCCACTTAATTACAGAAGTACAGTACAGTAATTACAGTACTGCCAAAAACCTGAATCTTTCTGTCGGCTGTCAGCCTGCTGGCATCATCACTAAGGCTGCCAACTCCCTAGTGGACATAGTCGGGACATAGTGGCGGCAGGATGCAGTGGCAGAAGCCGCCAAAGGCTCCCAACTACCTAGTGGACGTAGTTAGGACAGGGTGGTGGTAGGACACAGGGGTAGGAGCCGCCAGAGTGTACCTGCAACAAATTTGCACAAATGTTCTTAGTCCTACCATGTCACGATTTACAATAAAAATTGAGCTGCCTGTGTAACATGGCTCCCAATACAAATAAAGGTGAACAGTTAGGACCTACGACACAACCAGAAGCCCGACAAAAAAGAAATGGTACTTATGTTTATGAAAATCCAAACAATGAAACAAAAAATGTGTAACCGGTTTGTGCATGGAAGCGCGGTTGAAACCTTAGCTCATACCATCAAGTGATCTGCTAGTCAACTGTAAACCTGCCACCTGTTACGTTTCGCCTACGACGCGCGGTAAAGCCGGCGCGGATGCAACGTACGCCGGAGCTTCGTTCAAAGCGGCGGACATTTTGGCCCGTTCGGAGCGGCCGCGACGCATCCCCGCCGAGCGCGTCCCGGCATGTTCAGTGCCACGTGTCTGTGTGTGCGTGCGTGTGTGCGTGCCCACGCTTGTCAAAGCGCGGCAGCCGGGGAGAGGAGCTCCCCAAGTGTGAAGCGAGGAGGTCTGACCGGCGCCGGCCCGGCTGATGCGTCACTACACTCGTCTCTACATGTCTCAGTCCGTCCGTGCCTCGCTGTCACGTGGTGTCGTCCCGTGACCTTCCTTCTTGCCCGCGACGCCAAGAGTATAAGAGCAGCTGCCCCCGGACGCCAGGAGAGAGGCTCCGATTTCTTCTGTTGAGTAACGTGCTCTCCCGTCCCTCCGCTTCGGTCGACCTGACCGCCCGCTCTTTGCGATGCTAGAATAAACAAGTTGTTCTGTTAGCAGTCGACTCATGCTTTTCCGGGACCTTCGGATGCTTCCAGTGTGCTCCAGGCCGCCAGGCCAACGCTACCCTTGGGGCTTGCGACCCATTTGCAACAACGGGCGCCAACGGTCCGATTGCAATAACGGGTGTCAGCACTGAGGTTCCAACAGCTGGTGGCAGCGCTGAGATTCCAACAGCCGGTGCCATCGGTGGGTTCCAACAGCTGGTGGCAGCGGTGGGATCGCGACAATGGAGGCCAGCAGCGAAGATATGCGGTTGACTGTATGCTGAGCAGCACAACGACCATCCGGGAGCAGTGCAACGAGCCCTGTGTGATGACTGGTTGCCTGCAGCGGAACGACTGCGCTGAATTCTTGGCTGCGAGGTTTGGTGAGTGCGGGACTTTCTTCTTCTGAGTTTTGCCAGGCTTTTGTTAGTGTCAGAAACAGAGCTGGTAATTGTGGTTGTCGTTGCTGCCGGGTTAGTTTGCGGCAAGACAATAGTAGGCAGTAGAGAAAGCAGCATTCAGAGCAGCCATGGATTTGAAGTCGTTGCGCAAACCGAAATTGCTGGAGCTTGCAAGGGAGTTGGGTCTGGATGTCTCAGACAAACTCAGAAAACCAGAACTGCTGAGGGCTATTCTTGAGTTGGAAGCTGAGGATGACGAGCTTTCGCAATGCCTTGAGACCATTGAGGAGAGGGAGACGGCAATAAGACAAGAGCGCGACCGTCAACACGCTTTGGAAATGAAGCGTCTCGAGATAGAGATGGAACGCGCTCGTAATGGAAGTCAGGCACACGGTGCAGGAGAACGAGTATTGTTCAAAATGACTGACCTGATGCGGCCGTTTAAGCTCGGAGAGGACATTGTTTTGTTCTTGGTTAACTTTGAGCGAACGTGCGAGAAGCAGGGGTTCTCTCGGGAAACGTGGCCACAGCGCTTGCTCACTTTGTTACCCGGCGAGGCGGCCGAAGTAGTCGCTCGCTTGAATAGAGAGGAGGCAGAGGATTTCGACCAAGTGAAATCGAGTCTGCTAAAAAAGTATAGGCTGTCAGCGGAGGCGTTCCGTCGGAAGTTTCGGGAAAATGAGAAAGGCAAAAGTGAGTCGTATACAGAGTTTGCCTACAGGCTTATGTCAAACATGCAGGAGTGGCTCAAAGAAGAGAAAGCGTTTGGTGACCACGAGAAAGTTCTGCAGTGTTTCGGGCTAGAACAGTTTTATAGTCGGTTACCTGAGAACGTGCGGTACTGGGTCCTGGATAGGCCAGACGTTAGTACGGTGGCTAGAGCCGCTGAGCTAGCCGAAGAGTTTGTGACGCGTCGGGCTCGCGGAGCTAAGGACGGTCAAAAGGGTGAATTTAGCTCCAAGTTTGAGAGGCCGAAGTTCACGCCCATGAGAGCAAAGGGGGACACACATAGTGCGGATGCGAGTGAAAGCAGTCCGACCGAACGTAAGGAGACGGCGGCAACCGAAGCCGAACGCAGAAAGCGGTTCGAGGCGAGGCAAGCGCGCGTGTGTTATACGTGCCAGAAGCCGGGTCATTTTTCGGCGCAGTGTCCAGAAACAAAAACAAAAGTCGTGTTTTTGTCGTTATGCAGCACTGACGAGAACATGAAGCTTCTCGAGCCTTACATGCGAGACCTCCTCGTGAACGGGAAGGAGTGCCGAGTGCTTCGCGATTCCGCAGCTGCGATGGATGTAGTTCACCCCTCTTACGTAGAACCCGATATGTTCACGGGCGAGTGCGCATGGATCAAGCAAGCCGTGGAAGCTCATAGCGTGTCTGCCCGTAGCAAAAGTGCTTATTGAAGGACCTTTCGGAGCGCTTGAGACGGAGGCGGCAGTGTCATCTATGCTACCCCCCCCAGTACCCGTACCTATTTTCGAACAGGTCCGATCACCTCCTGCGCGAGAAGGGGCTTTTGTTTGGTGAGGCTAGCGTTCAGGCCTTGACCAGATCGAAGGTTCGGGAGCTCGCTGCAAAGGCGGTAGTTGCGGGGCCGACGTTGTCGAACGATGAGAAAGGGTCAGAGGCGCAGCAAGCTGATATTCAGAGCACGCCCGAACTGAATAAAATTGAGCCTGTAGCCTTAAAGGCACCAGATACTGGAGAGGAAATTCCCGATGCGGGAAAGTTAGAAGAGCTATCTGCAGACTTGCTCATCGCGCCTACGTCAGACGGACTTAATAGGTTGCTAAAAGTCAGCCATGCGGCTTTGATAGCCGAGCAAAAGAAGGATGGCAGCCTAGAAAACGTACGCTGCATTGTCAAGGAAGGTATCGCCAAGAAAAATGCTCGCTTTGTGGAAAGAGGTGGGGTCCTGTACCGGAAGTATCTAGACCGCAGGGGAGTGGAGTTCGATCAGCTGATCGTGCCTCAATGCTATCGTCAGGATCTGTTGCGCTTGTCGCATGGGGGTTCGTGGTCCGGACACCTAGGAGTTAAGAAAACTAAGGACCCTCTCTTGCAAGAGTACTATTGGCCAGGGTGTTTTCGGGACGCAGACCACTTTGTGAAGACATGTGACACCTGTCAGCGGGTGGGCAAACCAGGGGACAAATCGAGGGCGCCGTTGAAGTTGGTACCTATCATTACGGAGCCTTTTAGACGGCTCGTTGTTGATACAGTGGGATCTCTGCCGGTAACAGCCACGGGGTACAGACACATTTTGACTGTGATCTGCCCAGCGACAAAGTTCCCTGAAGCAGTGCCGCTTAAAGAACTCAGCTCAGTTGAGATAGTCAATGCACTACTGTCCATATTTGCGCGAGTTGGTTTTCCTGCGGAAATCCAATCAGATCAGGGCACAGTGTTTACTAGCGCTTTGACGACAGCCTTTCTCGAAAGGTGCGGGGTAAAGCTGCTACACAGCTCAGTGCACCACACCCAGTCGAATTCCGTTGAGAAGCTCCACTCCGTCATGAAGCGCGTGTTGAGAGCATTGTGTTTTGAACACCAAACTGACTGGGAGCTGTGTCTGCCTGGGGTGATGTTTGCATTACGGACCGCGCCGCATGCGGCTACGGGGTTTTCGCCAGCTGAGCTGGTGTACGGTCGCTCGCTGCGGTCTCCGCTTCGCATGCTTCGAGAATCGTGGGAAGGCAGGGGCGACGACCCAGTCGTGGTGGAGTACGTGCTTAAGCTCCTCGAACGCTTAAGAAGGGCGCAGGAGTTGTCAGGTGAAGCAATGGCAAAGGCCCAGCAGAGGGCCAACGTTTATTATGATCGGACAGCCAGGGCCCGTCGCTTTGAGGTGGGCGATGAGGTCATGATATTGCGCACATCGCTAAAAAACAAACTCGACGTGCAGTGGGAGGGCCCAGCACAGATTGTTCAAAAACTGTCGGACGTTAACTACGTGGTGAGTCTGCCAGGAAAACGGAAAGCACAGCAAGTTTACCACTGTAACCTGCTCAAACCCTATAAGCAACGGGAAGCAGTGGTGTGTATGATGGTAAACGTTCCCGATGAGCTTCCGGTCGAGCTTCCGGGACTAGGCTCAGTGACGAACAGGGAAGACACCGATGAAGTCATTAGTGACCTAATGAGTAAAGCACCGCTGTCGCCTGAGCAGAAAACCGAACTGCGCCAGCTCTTACTAGAGTTTCAAGGTCAGTTCTCTGAGAGGCCTGGTAGGACTTCTGTCCTTACTCATGATATAGAACTTACCTCCCCAGAGCCAGTGCGATCCAAGGCGTGCCGGGTGTCACCCCGCCAGCACGATATTATGGAGGCTGAGGTAAAGAAGATGCTACAGCTCGGTGTTATTGAGGCGGGTGAGAGTGATTATACCTCCCCTTTGATTTTAGTTGAGGTACCGGGCAAGGAACCTCGTCTTTGTGTCGACTACCGCAGGCTAAATTCCATAACTAAAGCACAAATTTATCCGATCCCTAACATCGAGGAGCGCCTTGAGAAAGTTAGTAGCGCTCAGTTTATTTCCACCCTAGATCTTGTCAGGGGTTATTGGCAGGTTCCACTTACAGAAGAGGCTAGTAGGTATGCGGCGTTCATTTCACCAATGGGAACATTCCGTCCTAAAGTGTTGAGTTTTGGTTTGAAGAACGCGCCATACTGTTTTTCAAGCCTCATGGATAAAGTGTTGCGGGGACAGCAAGAATTCGCTTTACCGTATCTAGACGACGTAGCGATATTCTCCGCATCCTGGTCTGAGCATATGGCACACTTGCGGGCAGTGCTAACCCGCCTGCGCGAAGCGAGCTTGACAGTCAAGGCTCCCAAGTGCCAGTTAGCACAGGCCGAGGTTGTCTACCTCGGTCACGTGATTGGTCGGGGTGGTCGCCGCCCCTCTGAAATAAAGGTGGCCGCTGTGCGAGACTTTCCGCAACGCGCACGAAGACCGATATTCGGTCGTTCTTAGGTGTCGCCGGCTACTATCAGAGGTACATCCCCAGGTACTCTGATATCGCGGCTCCCCTGACGGATGCTCTAAGAAAGACAGAGCCGCAAACAGTCGTCTGGGACGAGACAAAGGAAAGAGCTTTTAGCGCCCTAAAAAGCGCCCTAACAAGCCAGCCTGGGCTACGATCGCCCGACTACACAAAAGGGTTCGTTGTTCAGTGCGATGCTAGTGAGCGAGGCATGGGCGTTGTACTGTGCCAACGGGAAAATGGAGAAGTAGAACACCCCGTCCTGTATGCTAGTCATAAGCTGACCAGTCGTGAGCAGGCGTACAGCGCCACCGAGAAAGAGTGTGCGTGTCTCGAGTGGGCCGTTCAGAAATTGTCATGCTACCTAGCCGGCTCGAGGTTTATCATTGAGACGGATCACTGCCCTCTCCAATGGCTGCAGACCATCTCTCCCAAAAATGGCCGCCTCCTGCGCTGGAGCCTCGCTTTGCAACAATATTCCTTTGAGGTGCGTTACAAAAAGGGGAGTCTCAACGGTAACGCCGATGGCTTAAGTCGAAGCCCCTAACGTGGGAATCAGCCTCAAAATTGTTTGTTATTGATGTTTTTCTTCCTGAGGCAGGATTTCTAACATATTGCTTTTGTGTAGTGTTTCAAAGTGATGATGTGCTTTCTAGTGCAATTTTACGATTTGTGGACGCGTTCTGAGTGCTGCTATAGACTACTGTAAGGAACTAGGCAGTAGTATAAAAGGGGAAAGAGCCTGGCATGGCTTAGTGAGGGTTGTGCCGTGCTTGCTGACTGAGCGGCTGAGTTTCGGCACAATTCTAACGCTTGCTGGGAAAGAGAACAAAAATGGCAACTCTCCTGAAGTCACTTTGCAGTGTCCTGTGTGAACCTGAACGTGAGAACGAGGCCTTCACGGTGCGCTGCGCTCAAGAAACGCCGAGGGACGACCGACTTCGGTTATGAGCGTCATCGAGCGACATCCCTCCGGACAGCGGATGCAGTCCCCTGACCATCGGGATCTCCCTCCCCCGGCGGGGTGGTCTGTTACGTTTCGCCTACGACGCGCGGTAAAGCCGGCGCGGATGCAACGTACGCCGGAGCTTCGTTCAAAGCGGCGGACATTTTGGCCCGTTCGGAGCGGCCGCGACGCATCCCCGCCGAGCGCGTCCCGGCATGTTCAGTGCCACGTGTCTTTGTGTGTGCGTGTGTGTGTGTGTGTGCCCACGCTTGTCAAAGCGCGGCAGCCGGGGAGAGGAGCTCCCCAAGTGTGAAGCGAGGAGGTCTGACCGGCGCCGGCCCGGCTGATGCGTCACTACACTCGTCTCTACATGTCTCAGTCCGTCCGTGCCTCGCTGTCACGTGGTGTCGTCCCGTGACCTTCCTTCTTGCCCGCGACGCCAAGAGTATAAGAGCAGCTGCCCCTGGACGCCAGGAGAGAGGCTCCGATTTCTTCTGTTGAGTAACGTGCTCTCCCGTCCCTCCACTTCGGTCGACCTGACCGCCCGCTCTTTGCGATGCTAGAATAAACAAGTTGTTCTGTTATCCAGTCGACTCATGCTTTGCCGGGACCTTCCGATGCTTCCAGTGTGCCCCAGGCCGCCAGGCCAACGCTACCCTTGGGGCTTGCGACCCATTTGCAACAACGGGCGCCAACGGTCCGATTGCAATAACGGGTGTCAGCAGTGAGGTTCCAACAGCTGGTGGCAGCGCTGAGATTCCAACAGCCGGTGCCATCGGTGGGCTCCAACACACCCTAATATGTCATTGTAAATTATTTTTGCATGCATTATGTTAAGCTGCAATAATACAAGTTCAAAATCTCTTAATTTAAGTAAATCACCAAGCTAATTCAAGTAACGAATTCCAGTGGTCGTTAATGCAACAAAGTGCAAGCCCGGAATGAAGCTGACCAAACTGGGCAGTGAAAAATAACAGTGTGGTTCTCTACATCTTGTTTTCCTGGCTTTCGCTCTATCATTGGAATATACAAGAATTTTGACTTTCCTGATATTTAACCCTGCTAATTTTTATGCCATAATGCATAATACTTCAGCAAGAGTAATAATGTTTTCTTTTAACCGTCAATAGTGATAGAACAAGAAAATTCATTGGAGCCAACGTTTTGAGAGCAATCGCCTTCTCCATGTCGAAATATTGGCTCCAGCGATCCTTGTTCTATGGCTCTTCATCAGTTCAAGTCTCTGTATTCCTGTGTACCTCTGTACTTTCAATGTTATGTCAATGAAGCTGTTATAACGGATCATTATTAAATGTAGCTGATGAGAAACTTGGGCTTGTTGGTAGATAACGACAGAGTAACTGTGCAACATAGAGATACGGACAAAGGAGGCTTGTGTGTGTTGTCTCCTCCAGCCATGTCTCCCCTTTGGGCGATTACTCTGTCTCAATGTAAAACTGTTACCCTTTGCACGATAATATAAAATGCATAAAGACAGGAAAGTGGACAGAAAAATTACAACAAATACCATCTTATGCTAATGAGATATGCAATAGTGCCTGCTACGATTTGTCTCACCCATAACGTGCTGGATAAGACGGTAGCTTCTGGCTGTTGCCTTTTCTTGAATACCTAAAATAAAATACATTTCAAAATTATAAAAATACCCAGGACAACAGCAGTAGCCGAGGACATAACGCACTGTTTAGTACAAGAAGGTGAACTAATCTCCGATACAAGGCAGACAAAATTTCCTTTATTAAGTTAGTAGAAAAATACAACACGCTTCATTTCATTCAATACTGTCAGCGTTTCGTGCTACAAGAAAAAAGGTATTTCTGCATGGAAGCAGCAAAATAATAAATTACCTTCTACTTTTACAAAATATGCCGCAGCGACTAAGCTAACTACAGCTGCATATAATTAAAATTGTTTTGTGCACATTACATTAGCCAAGACAGGATAAACTTGGGTTGATATGCAGCTCACTGGAAGGTACAACTTTGCAATCAACTCATTTCTGCTGGGCAAATATACCCACTAACATAAAACTACACATAAAAGGACCTTTTTTTTATGAAGCACCGGACTCAATATAAAAAAATCCAGTAGCAAAATTACAATTTCACCACATAACATAGCCAGGTTTTGTAAGCCTAGTAGGATTTACTATATAAATGTTGCAGCACATTGATGCTTTCAAATATCTACAAACGTGAAAATAAAGATTACGTAAAAATAATACATTCTATATAGGCTTAGATTGTGAGCTAATGTGTTTTATACGTACAGCCAAATGCACAAAAAATTTGTTGTCTTTCAGCGCTCTTAAAACGCTGTGTCTGTTCGTTTGCGCATGCAGCCGCTTTACCGCTCTTAAAATATCTGTGCTGCCACATCGCCTGACACTGCCATACAGCGTTGTAGCGCTTTTATTATTCGCGGTAATATACCTAAAGCACTAGTAAATCGTCAGTATACACAAGCAGCCTTTTCGACTACCTGTCTTCGCCATGCGAAGGTCACACTGGTGCTAGTATTGTTCTACACTTCAAGTTATGCAGTATTTGATATTCTACGGATTTTTCCATGCGACAGGCCACTCGTCACTAGAGTCGTTAAGAACGGTATTTCTCCTGGCAGTACAGCGCTACAATAATTCCAGATGCTCTCCTGAGGCTTCCGTCTGTCAGTAGTATTTTCGCATACATACGCGCACGCATGCCTAAGAAACGTCTGTGAACTGCCAAGAGAAACGTGGCGCAAAATGTAGCCATACCGGAAGGGCCGTGTACGCGCCGTTTGTAAGCTCGGAACAAAAGCTGATATGCTTACCTGAGACGTTAAGAGAAATATGGCACAGGTCACTCCCCGCTGGTAGTCGTTCGTATGCATCTGGTCGTCTCTGTCCATTGCAATCTCCCATATCACAATGAAAGATGCAGTGCAAACCACAGCACTTCGGGCACTTGTAATGGTCCGGCGAGCTGCACTTTCTCGATGTCGGCAAAGACGAAATCGGCGACACGCTGCTGCTGGCGGCGGTCCCCCTCGTCGCAATCACACAGCACGGACAGAAGCTCCCACCGTGACTTGCCGCAACGCCTTGTTGCAGTCGCCCCTAACGCAGCGATTGCAGAACCACTCAACGACAACGTACTCGCGCGTGATCATAGAATAAAGAACAACTTTAGAGAAGGGAAACTGTACCTTTGGCAGTGGTTCGAAAATAAGCAGCGGCAGCGCATGGAACTTACCTAGGTGGACGCCAGATGACGCTGCTAAAACAGGAAGCGGAAACGCGCATTTTTTTAGAGCATTATCCAATATGGTCGCCTTTCGCCCGTCGTGTACGCTTGTATCGGCTCGTACGTGTCGCATTCGCCCCGCCCGCTATGCGGCATGCCTCGATACCTCGGCTGCCGCGCAGCCGGTGCGTTCTCATTGCCAGGAGACCAAAGAGCCTCTACTGACGCCCATCCAAACAAGCCACAAGTGAGTGAACAGAACGTGCGACTTCATTGGCAGAAGACAAGCAGTAGTGTACATTCTCGTGCAATGGTAGAAATAAAATGTGTATGTAGAGATACGCTGGAATCTTTGACGCGAGCTCGTAAACGGCTCGCCGTTGTCGTCGCACATGGCGGTCCAGTAAAGAGCGACAACCAGCGGCGCAAGCAGATTGGACAGAGTGTCCCGCCTGTTTGCAGCGGCAGTCGCCGTTAAATATGAGCAACTTGCATTGCGAAGCAATCTGGTCAACCAGGCATCTGCTGCCGCAGCCAACACAGCGACATGGACTACTCGGCATTTTAGCCTTAACTCCTTTCCAACCTGCACGTTACTTTCCTTTCGCGGGCCACTAATGTGTGGCTCACACTTGCTGTCCCACATTGTATCAATATGGACAAGTCGCTTTCGTGGGCATCACCTTCATCAGCCACTTTTGCTGTCCTTTGCACCCAACTTCACACACGTCGAACCATGTAAGGACGTATGCCGGTCTCCGTTCGTGCTTAATCGCGGCCGAGAAAGGCAACAGGCACAATTTGCCCATGGCTGCAGCAGGAAAGGCTGAACGGGGAGCACGAATTACGGCGTGTAAATTGGGAGTTCATGTCGCTGTGCAGATTGCAGGAGCAAATGCTTACTTCGAGAGACTGCTTTCCAATGAAATTGACCAGGCCGCCACATCCGATAAGTATAACACGGCGACCGTAACCAAGTGAGACAACAGCAAAAATAAACGGCAATCATTCACCACATAGTGTTCAGACAATACATTGGCTACGAACCATATGACAACAGTGAGCATTCACATACACGGGTCTCTTCGGATACATTCAGCCGCCTACTTACAGGCATAATGCTTGCTTTCGTCGCATGTGGTGGTCTGGTAACGAGCGACAACCAACAGCAGAAACAGATTGGACAGCATGTCCCACCTGTCTGCAGCGACAGTCGCCATTAAAGATGAGCAACTTGCATTGCGAACCAATCGGGTGACGCAGGCATCTGCTGCTGCAGCCTACTCAGCGACATGGACTACCTGGCATTTTAGCATTGACTCCTTTCCAACCTGCACGCTTATTTTCTTTCGAGGGCCGCTAATGTGTGGCTCACACTTGGTGTCCCACCTTGTCTCAATATGGACAAGTCACTTTCGCGGGCCTTTCCACCCAACTTCATACACGTCGGACCATGTAAGCACGTGTACAAGTCTCCATTCGTGCTGAATCGCAGCTGGGAAAGGCCACAGGCACAATTTATCCATGGCTGCAGCAGGAAAGGCTGAACGGGGAGCACGATTCATGGTGTGTGTAAACTGTCGCTGTATGGACTGGAGTAGGAAATGCTTACTTCGAGAGACTGCTTCCCAATGCAACTGACCAAGCCGCCATATTCGATAAACATAACACAGCGACCGTAACCAAGTGAGATAACAGCAATCAATTACCGCATGAGGTTGAGACAATACATTATACATTGGCTACGAACCATATGGCAACAGTGAGCATTCACATAGGACACATTCAGCCGCCTACTTACAGGCATAATGCTTGCCTTCGTCGCATGTGGTGGTCTGGTAACGAGCGACAGCCAGCAGCAGAAACACATTGGACAGAGTGTCCCACCTGCTTGAACTTACAGTTGCAGTGGAAGATGAGCAACTTCCATTGCAAAGCAATCAGGTGACGCAGGCATCTACTGCAGCAACCAACACAGCGACATGGACTACCCGGCTATTTAGCGTTAACTCCTTTCCAACCTGCACGCTTATTTTCTTTCTAGGGCCGCTAATGTGTGGCTCACACTTGGTGTCCCACTTTGTCTCAATATGGACAAGTCGCTTTTATGGGCATCACCTTCGGCAGTCATTTTTGTGGGCCTTTCCACCCATACAGCTATCAACTTCCTACATTTCGAACCATGTGAGCACATATGCTGGTCTCTGTTTTGAGCAAATCATGGCCGAGGTAGGCTACAAGCACAATTCGTCCATGGCTGCAGCAGGAAAAAATGAAGGGGGAGCACCAATTACGATGTGTGTATACTGGGAGTGTGTGTCGCTGTGCGGACTGCAGGAGCAAATGCTTACCAATGCAACTGACCAGGCACCCACATCCGAGAAACGTAACACGGCTACCACAACCAAGTGGGGCAGCAAAACCAGATTCTGCAATCACTTCAGTGTAGCTTGCACAAAGACTCAGGCTATCGAGGAAGAAGAGCAATCATCAAGGAGACTAGGAATATGGAAAATGAGAAAGCTTGCATTCAAGAGAGAAGCCACTCTGCTCTGCAAGCATTGAAGGCTAAAAACGTCAAAAAAAGTAAACTGGTGAATAGCACACGGTGCTAGGTTAATGCAAGATACATGTCGATGCTGCATCAGCTATTTCAAGAGAGGAATTGTGCATGACAACATACACTAGAAGGTACTACTACAGATATGTTAGGCTACTAGACAGTGACTGATATTAAGTATCAGCGAAGAATCGGTTGATGTTTTGTTTGGATGAGGATGAATGATCTCTAACGAGAATGGGCAATGAAAAAGCTTGCATTTATGGAAGAAAAATTACACTTGGCACAAATGGAATTGACATGGCCAGGAAGCTGATTAAGGGCAAACTGACGGAACTTTTTTGGCCAGCGTCGTCCGTGCTTGATCAGAAGTTGCGGGTGCATCTGAAGACGAAGAATTTCTATAAAGTCCTTTTTGAGTTACCTGGATGACTCAGCCGATTCGTCCGTGCTGGTGGAATGGTGGCTGAAGCTCTTTCAGTCTTGACACAGTGCTCTGCAGATTTGATATCTCATGCAAATTTTTGTGCGTGCGCTTCTTTCTTCGTGGTGTAAAAGCCTTGCAAATTCGGCTCCAGCCTGTTTTTGTAGGTGTGGATAGGAGCTCCTGTGATGACCAAGATATGCTTGGCATGGACTCTGTTGGGGCAGAACGGTGACACATGAGATACAGCACAGATTAGCCGAGCTCATGTGTGTTTTCTTTTATGTCCAAACCAATTATACTGAACTATAAACATGAACAAACATTCATTTCTGCTGCAAGCAAATGACATGCATCTCAAGACTAGCAAGCCAATACAGCATTTATCAGGCATATTTATTTCTGAACCACATGTTGTTTACCTTGTAGTAGCAGCCAATGTCCACACAATGGCCTTGTTGTAGCAGGCAGCAGCTTCTGTTTAGTGTGTGGAGTGTGTTGGTTTATACTGGTGCCATCCTCATTACTGCATCTCTGGAATAGAAATTTTGACAATCAGAAATTGAAAACGCGCAGTTTTGCAATATGAAATGCAAAAAGGTGTGACATATATATTGTAATGGTTTGCGACTACAGAACACATGCAAATGTACCCTGTCTCTTCTAGGGTGCTTAAGCAGCAGGTTAAATAAATATTGCTATTGTCCATAAATTTATGTCTGCCTAACTATACAATGGATACAAACAGCTTAATTGTTATTAAGATCACAAATGAGAACACTTGTGCGTTCATTTATACCCTGGAAGAGATCACACTGCTGGTTCCACAAGCAAATGCATGAAAGTCATGAAGCTATTAGAACTGATGCATTATTTTTCTGCACGAACGTGAAGCACTGCTTTAGTTCTGCAAAATAAATGCCCTACGGTAAACCAAACTGAAAAGCATGAACATTTGGAACCAACAAATACGAAATATCAGTGAATTATCACGCTTGCAACTGTTTGATACATTAAATTCTGTACTTGCACATCACTTTACCAAAGGATTATTCAGTTTCGTGGACGAAAGAAGTTGCCGGCGGACTCGAAAAAAAGTTTTATATGTATATTGTTAAGGCTACCCAGTCACCTATGGCCAGGGTTACAATAAGATGAAAAATGAGACGTGCGTTCCGATATCGCTCTTTCTTTCCCGATTGTGTATAACGACAGCCTCGCAAGTAACGGTTTATTTAGGAAACAGCAACGGAGGATCCCGACTGCCATATGTTGTGCAGGATCTAGTTCGTTAACTTGTCTCCGCCTGCAAGGTAATTAGACGAATATTATATAACGATTCAAGCAGCGGTGTTAAACGACTCACCGTTATTGCCGTTGTCAGCCGCACCAGAATCCAGCTCCCGTTCCGATGCAGACGTGTTCCGAATGGCTCACGACCGATACCCAACGTTCGGTATTACATGTCCGCTTGCAAACACGTCACTTCACCCCAGGTTAAATAACGCGAGACATCGAAGCGCAATAAACTAGTTTTGCCAAAAAAGAAGCAACCAGTCTGAGTGCACAAACGAATGAATCCGTGCCGCCATGCACTCGAAAATACCGGTAAAAATTTTAAATCCAGGCTAGAGGTTACGTGAAAGATCGATGATGCTGAATGCTATTTGCGTTTATAGTGACAAAGAAACAATAAACTTACTTACAAAGAGTACAATATCTAATTAGCAATGATTATTTTGCCCTCTTTTTCATGTAATAAACGTGCTTCGGTAATTGCAGGAGAAAGTTTGCAAGAAAAAATTGCGCATATTACGGCGCCTCTAGCGGGTTAGGTTCAAACTAGCGTAAGCATCCCGAAGTGATTCAACTATGCTGGTTTTGTTAGCAGCAGCGCGCGGTCGATTTTTTCGCCCTCTGTGGCCATTTGTTGAACTTGAGAGTGTTCGGGGCCTGGCGCGATCAAGGCAATTTTTATGTATCCTCCTTGGGCGCGATGCAGCGCAACTTCAAAATGGCATCATGCTATTGACGGCTTCGGCTTTGGATCATTTTGTATCTGCACAACTGGGCAAAACAGTTGCGCTAGTTTCGGTTTTGTTTCCTTGCGTTGAAATAAAAACTGTTTTGCTCACTGATAATTTTACGTCACTTAAGTCATGTTCACAAATGAAACAGCCATTTAACACGCGTCTTCAAATACCCGCTACGTTCACTTGGCAGAAGCAAAATTTGCTCGTCCGAGTGTGGTTGTGTTTGAAATATCTATCGCTGGGCTGTCGGAGCGTGCTCGAAATGTGAAGACGCGGCGTAATTGTCCTTAATTTGCTTAGCTATTAGCCCCGAGAATTAGGAGTGGCGCCCTCTCGCGAGTGACGTCACGGCCAGGACGCCGCTCGCTCCGGCTTGCTCGGCTGCCGCGCGCGCTCGTTCCCTTCGTGTATGCTCGGGGTATGGGTACCTCGAGCCGTACGTATTGAAGAATACGTCGGCTTCTTTCAGCTGCCGTACCTTAACCACAGTTTCCTCTTCAAAGGCGTGTGAGTCGAGAAATTTTGCGGCTTGGATATCGCAAGCTAAGTAGCGTTAAAGGGGTCTACTAGGTTTTGCAATGCATATATGCGCCGTGTCTATCGGTAAATTTTGACTAAAAAAAGAATATCTGCAAATTCAACGCGCGAAGTTGTGTATGATGCTTCGATAAACACTTAACATTCCTTTAGTATTTAGCTATGAGAGGCATTGCATTTTACGTGGAAGAAAAATTTGGTAATTGGCGTCAACATGTTATCCGATGTTAGAAAGACACTGCCCAGCGAAGCTGTCATCACGATTCCTATTACTCTGGTGTGTTGTTCTATTCAAATATGGCCATTCATTGTTGCGTAAAAAAATTGTTAGGCGCGCATTTCTTATGAAAAAGTTTGCTCCTACTTTCATCCCCCTCTGAAACAGGCCTCCAAAAAACGAATTACTCATGGCTGCTAACACGACGGCGCGTCATGTAGAGTATTTACATAGTTAATTCACAAACACCATAGTAGCAATCACCTGAGAGAAAAGTTTCGTCGTTAAGATCGAGAGCCACTCAATTGAAAGTGATGAAATGTTTCATAGTGGCCCTCAGTAGCCTTTATCGGCAATATGGCACACCCCTGATCACGTAACGATAGCAATCGACTGTCCGTATGGCGAGGCACGCTATGTTCGCGAAACCCATCAGTTCACTACAACTTCGAATTAAAACCATAAAGCATTTTTTACAGCGCCAACTGGAATGGCTAAAGTATTCTCGAGCTACTACACCGCAGCTTAGATTGCCTACAAAAGGAAAATTCAAGCACCTTCTGTCTCACGATGTCTCGATCCAGCGTTATCTAATTATACAAACGGATAACAATTCGCTTCGTCGGTACATAAATTAAGGCTAAATTAAGTTTGCTCCAATCCAGCCGCAAACATTCATAAAGAAAGCACCACAAGCCTTGCATATACTTTCACTTGATTTCTGACCCTCCACCGGGGGAATTTCGATATCTTGAATATGTCCCATACTACTAGTCATTGACGCTTCGACGTCTTTCTGGCTGCAGCTATGCAGTCCAGCAGGCATGCTTCACTAAAAAAATTTGGCCGAGCAGCCTGTGTCAGTTCGCCAAACAGATTCGTCATGTATATTCCTCAAGCAACAAGAACCAGTAAATTTCTCAAGTGAGTTTGATTTGATTTTATTTATTAATTTCCATTTACACACACACATGTGCAGAGGAGTGGTAAATGGAGGTGGATGAGGGAGAAAAGCCGCACAGACGCGGCTTGAGGTAACCTCACCCCCTTAGGTACAATATGGCTGCATGGGGTAACACATCAAACGCCATATAAATTACATTTATATAGTGGCCATAAAACATTGCAGTTATACAATATATGAAAGAACAGTAAAATATTTCCATAATAACAATGCAAAACACACTGCGGCATTGAAATAAATAAATGATATACACTAGGTAACATAGACAAAAAAAGAGGAACATAACATACATTATTAATCATTAACAAACGCTCTCTAAAGAGGTGAGTTGAACGTGTAGCACGGAAAAGGGAATATATATTGGTACATTCCTAATTGTACTCTGTAAATAGCTGTAAGCCTTCATTAACTTTACTTCAAGTTTCCGCCGCTTAAAAAAAATAAACACTTGAAGAACCACCTAATGTTGACAAGCAGGTAAAGAAGCAAGTGAGGCGTGTAGAATCTAAGCTCCAGTATTAGTTAAGTCCCCGTGCTACTGCCGAGCGTTTCTGTGAGGAAATGCAAAAATTCGATATTATACCATGAACTACTCGTCGTGAGCAAACCTGTTTTAGCGGAATAAAATCAACGTGACTGCTGTAGAAGTCGTATATAGCCAACTTTGTGACATACTTGTTGCAGCGCGGCAGGTATGGTATCATAACTGGATTCCTATAGGCTATGCTTTTGCGATTGTCTATGCGCGTATGAAAAACCCGCAATGGGCTGGTCTGCGTCGCTTCGGCTGGCACTGTAGCGTTGCCTTCGAGAGCTGCATTGTTGTCTAAGAAATTAGCTCTTTGAATAAATGTTCGCAAAGGAAGACGTCGTAAAAATATATTTGAGACGACCACCATAAGTATACAAGCAGAGAGAACGAGGGTGAACAAACGAAAACACCGCAGAAAGCGCCCGGACAACGCCCGAACTGTAGCAGACGACAGGCGCGAGTCCGTGCCCTGACGTCACGCGAGCGGCGCTCGCAGCGCCGCTCGTGTGCGTTCTCGGGGCTAATAACGGTGCGGCTGCCCTTGATTTTTGTAGAGTCCAGTTTGCTCTGATCTAAGGCAGAACTACAAAGCCGCCCATGTTACTGAATGATCTAGTGCACCTGAAGCTGCCAGAACTCCGGTATTTCATCCACAAGTTCTTGCGACTGTGTGCCGCTGTCACCAAATGCGAGCGTAGTCATTTGGCGGAGATTTAGCAACACATTTTCTAGAACTATCGTTCACCGCTCTATCACGACATGGAGAAGCAGCGTGGTTGGTCCTTAGTAAAATTTTCTATTTATTGCGAATTTTGCGATAGCAATTATATGGACACAACCGCCGAAATAAATCTGTCGGTGTTGCCGTCAGCTTACGTATAAAGTCAAGTGAGATAAGATCCTATCTTGCGCCGTTAGCTGTGCGCGTTAAAGGAAGTGTACGAGGGCGAGCCGAGATGTATCGTACCTGGATGGGTGCCCCAAGTATCCATAGGTGGTCACGTGATAAAACGCGCGCAAGCCGGGGAAAGGGGGCGCTGGTTTAGCACGCTTCTCCTCTGGCCGTTGCTCTAGCCCGGTCTGGCGCCACTCACGCTCTGTCTTGGAGATAATTTCTGATGGATGCAAAGCGGGGAGGGGGGGGGGGGAGAGGGGAAGGGCGCTTTTATAGCGCCATTTCAAGTTTCGGAGACTCTTTGAAGGACGAGGCAGCAGAAGCGTTCTGTCCGCTCTGTTCGCGCCCTTCATCACGCCGACGCTGTGACAGCGAGTGTTCGCGGTCATTGAGTGAAATCAGTTCATGCTTGCACGTGCGCGCGTGACCCCGTGCTTGCTAATTTGCGGAGTAAGTGATTGTTTACTGCAGTTTATTCAGGCGATGAAACTACGAACCTTGGTTCGTGCAGTTGTTTGTGCAGTGGTTCATGCAGCATGGGGGGAAACTGCTACATTTTTGTTTTTTAAATTTCTAGGGGGTTTAAAAGCAGTGCTGCGTACGCTAATGTTTGTTTATGGTCGCGGAACGCAACGCACTGCGGTAGCCCAGTGGCTTTGGTGTTGCGCTGCTGAGCTCGAGTTCACGGGTCCAATCACAACCGCAGCAGTCGCATTCCAATGGGGGTAGAATGCGAAAACGCGCCTATATTGTGCATTCCGTGCACGTTAAGTAACCGGAGCTGCTGAATATAAATCTGCAGTTTTCCATTACCGTGCGCCTCATAACAACATCTTGATTTTGGAACCTAAATCCTCAAAATTTAACTTTAGGTAGTGCAATTACATTTACAATCGACACTGTTGATAGCGCCTACTGAAGTTGTTATCTCGTTGCTGTGCTCTCTTTAGTAGCCAATGCTATATTTTTATATTTACTTATGGTCAGAATCCAGTGTGACAGATCCGGGTCTTCCTTAGCATAGGAAGCCAGCTATCGTTTAACCCATTAAGACCAGCGTGACCATAAGGTCACGTTAGTCTGCACAGTGGATTTCAAATAATTAAGAATAACAAAATGGCACCAAACTCGCCTATGACATGCCGTTAGACAGAAGAGAGTTCACTTTATGGATATCAAGTGGCAGCAGGTGTCAGTCGTTTTGTGGGAGCCCCTCACAAAGGCGGGAATAAGTGTTGTTGTGCGAGTAGCGTCGCCATGCATCACTCCAAGGGGTAATGCGTTTTTTTTTCACTACTTGTTTTAGCAATAGTCAGATATCCTTATCTCCATATTGCTCTTTGAATATGTGATCTTCGATGAGCTTTTGTGAAAGATTAATGTTTGATTTATCCATGAGCGAGCGTGTTATCTTGCGCGTTGCCATATGGTCACGCTGGGCCTTTAGGCTACCTAACTTTTTATTTTTTTAAACTGCATTCTCATCTCTTGCACGGCTGCTGGCGCGTTCCCACAGTGGTTATTTCTTAGTTTATTGTCTGAATAGGTTGATGTTGGAATAAATAGCGAAGATACTCGAAGAAGACGATGACGACGTGTCAGTGATTTATATTGACCTGCGAGAGGCTAGCACCTATTCGGATGAAGAGTCGGCCGATGAAGACTCAGGCGGGCTCATTGACAATCTAATCGGGCTAGCCGGCGCTGAAACTGTTTTCTCTGACAGACGCCGCATTGGTGGATCCGACTAGGACGATGACGGCCCCGGCAGGCAAGGTGACGAAACATGAGATTGTTCGTCTGCTGTAGTTGATGCGGCCATTCCTGCGAAATTATCCACTGCTTCTAAGTGGACGAACGGTGATCTCCAGAGAAGCCTTGACATATTTCCCTACCCAAACTTTGCTGCTTACAGGAACTTTTCACCTGTTGAGTTGCTCAAAATCTTTTTTTGACGAAGCCGTCGTGGAGCTGCTAGTCAAACAAACAAGAAAGTATGCGTTATTTTTCAATACGCCCGATCCGGAGGTTACCAAAGAAGAATTAGGTTTTCTTGGAGTGCTCGTTTTGTCCGGCTATAACCGCTTGCCAGGGAAAAAGTGCTATTGGGACAGCGGCTTGGATATGCGTAACACGATGGCTTACAATACTATGCGAAGAAATCGCTTCGTACAGATAATGCGATTCCTGCACCGTGCGAAATGCAAGCCTAACGCTTAGTGACAAGTTGGCAAAGTTGCGTCCATTGATGGCACTATTGAAAGCAAGGTTTCTGGAGCACTTTCAAACTGTGCGTTACCTGAGCTATGACGAAAGTATGACTGGGTATTATGGTCGTCATGGCTGTAAACAGTTTATACATGGAGAGCCTATCCGCTTCGGGTATAAATATGGTGCCTAAATGCCAAGAACGGATACCTTGTAAACTTCAAAGTGTACCAAGGCAAGCAGGGGATCCCGGAACATCTGAAAAATATGAAAAGGCCTTCGAAAAAGCAACGGCGCCACTTCTTCAAATGGTGGATGAACTTGCAGCAGAGACGCACGACCTTCCTTTCTTTTTCTATTTTGATAATTTATTCACAGGCATGCCGCTACTCAGGCATTTCAAGGCACAGGGCTACAAAGGCACGGGCACAGTGAAGCAGAACCATGTTCCCAAATAGTGCCCTATCGCTCGACCACAATTCGTCAAGCGCCAACCTAGCGTGCACGAAGAGCCCGTGCTGAGCGACAATGGGATAATTGTTGTCCACTGGATGGACAATTCTATAGTAACAATCGTAAGCACCAGAACAAGCAAATCAAGGTGGCCCGCAAGAAACACTGATGCTCAGTACAAGTTTCATGGGAGGTACGGACCAGATGGATGCAAATGTGGGCACCCACAGGGTTGTAATCCATGGCAAAAAGTGGTGGTGGCCGATTTTCACTTGACTTTGTGGTGTATCTATCAGCAACGCTTGGGCGCTAATTCGTAGTACAGGGTTCAACGTCACGCAGGTGGAATTCCGCAGGCAAAGTGCACAAAGATACCTGATGCCATGGGACAATAAGCATAGAGGACCTGGTCAACACAGAATCCCAAAGACTGGTGTGTCCTGACTGGTACACGGTATTACCAAGTGGCCCACTTTGTTGCACCAATACCTAATGGCAAGAGGCGGATGTGTGCATGAGATAATTGCAACAGCGCAGTGCATACACAATGCACAAAGTATGACGACAGCATGTTTATTCCATAATTTAAACCATGTCACACTAAATAAGCGCTCGACTGTTCGCTATGTATGTTTTTTGTGATGTTTCATGGCTTGAAATAAATGTTTTTCACTTCGCGTATTTTGCTGTAGCGTAAGGGCCCAGTGTGACCATATGGTCACGGGCTATATTTCAAAAGCTAATTAGGCAAGAGTAATAATTTTTTGCATGTGAATTATTAGTGTAAAGGTAAGTTAATATATTAGATTTATTTCAAGATAGCAAGAAAAAAAGAAACCGGTCCCTAATGGGTTAAGCGTGTGAGATATCAACAAACATGTTCAAGGAAAATCGATATTTAGAGTTAGATGTAATTGCAGAACATGACAAGCTTGACGAAAGAATGATACACCGCATTACAACCAGGACAGGAACCCGAGGGCCTGCCAAAACAGAAGACGTTATCTGGTATTTCTTCTTCTGCATTTTAATCTTTCTCTCGCCAGACTCATCTCGAATATCAGAGGAGTCGCGATCTTGCACGACGACTCTTCGCGTGCTATTAAGAGTCAAACGACCCACACACAAATGTTGACCCTTGTTTTGTGACTCTACCCGCGCGAAAATGGGTCTTCGTAAAAAAAAAGAGAGTCAAGTTGCCGTGACTCACTTTTACTCTCTTCTTTTAGAGTGTACAGAAATTGTCGTTTTTGAAAAGGAAACTGCGTTATACCCCTCCTGCAGTAAAACTAAGTGCATAGAAAGCGCTAATAGGAACAAAATTGGAGTATGCATAAGTTATTTGCAGCCCTTGCCAACAATACTTCGTTGACAAAATGGAAAGAGTACAGAATTTAGCTTTGCATTTTATTTATTCTGTTTACTCCCGTCACTCTAGTGTCAGCAACTTACGTAATAGGGCCAACCTAGAAAAACTTGAGCAGCGCAGGATAATATCTAGATTAACATTTATTTACCAACTTTATCACGAGAACTTTAAGCTATCAAGTGAACGATATCTTCAGCCCCGCAGGGGCGTCTGCGTCAGCAGGCGTTTGGTGTGTTGCGACACCACGTACCCGAGCACACGAGGGTTGGACCCTCCCGCGTGTAGCCGTGCGCGGCTTAGCCGTGTCCGGGGAAAGGGGGATCCTGGAGGTTGAGCCGATGCTGGGTGTTCGGACCTTTAAGGCCCCCCCGGCGGAGGCAACACACCTCTTTGGCCTCTGCTTCACGTAGACGGCACCCCCGGACTGACCCACCCGGGGGAAATCGGCAGTCGTCTCTTCCAGTCTCTTTCTCCCCAAATCTTAGTCTTTATCTCTCACTTTTTGATCTTTCCTGTCCTCTTCTCTCTTCCATTTACTTCCTTTCTCCACGGCGGCTAGGGTTAACCTTGTGTGGCTATCCTACCTTGGGTACACCATATTTGGTTATAGCGGCGGCGTACGACTGGCGTCCTGCAGACTTGTACACAAGCTCTGCCGCGTCCCCTCGTTGGGCTCCATGGTGGGCGGTCGGCGCTGTTGCCGAACATACACATTTTTCTCATGGCAGCGCAAGCCTCTATTCTCTATGATCGGCGTCTTAAAAGATGCCGCACCGAAGCAACGTTCCAGTTCTCTTTTCAGAGCAACGCTCCATCATTTCCTAAGTTCTATGTACTGCACAGTGAAAACAACGTACCAGTGAGAAAGCTCTCTCCATTCCTAGTGGCCAAGTGTCTAAAAGAAAAAGTCGGACCTACATACAAAGCCTCAAAAATGTCTAGCGGGGACCTCCTCCTAGAACTCAATGACAAAGACCAAGCGCAAAAGCTCACAGAACTTACCAGTATTGGTAACGCAACAGTGACAATTTCACCGCACAGAACATTAAATACAAGCAGGGGTGTAATATCAGAGGAAGATTTTGTTGGCTTAAGCGACGAAGAACTGCTGGAAGGTTTCCAGGAACAAAATGTTACCAAAGTCCAAAGAATTGTCATCCGCAGGAACGACCAAGAAATCCCCACAAAACATGTAATACTTACCTTCGGCACGAGTGTAATGCCTACCTCGCTGGATGCAGGTTATGTAAAGGTATATGTTAGACCATATATTCCGAACCCCAGACGGTGTTTCAAATGCCAAAGGTTTGGACATGCTTCACATGCATGTCGAGGACAAACGACTTGTGCTAAATGCAGTTCGAACGATCACCAAACTGACAATTGCACCTCTTCGCCACTTTGTGTCAACTGCAAGGGAGATCATCCCGCTTATTCGCGGTCCTGCCCTTGCTGGAAGAAAGAAAAAGAAGTAATCGCTCTAACAGTCAAAGAAAGAATCTCGTTCTATGAAGCCAGAAAGCGGCTGTCGTACCTTCCGCGAAGAAGTTACGCCGATGTGACGCAGATGGGGGCAGCGTCACAGAGGCTTCAGGAGTCCTCCGAGCCCACGCGCAGTGGTCCCGCAGTGACCCCTCCCGCCCCCGTGGTGGAAGCAGCCGACGCTGCTCCATCCTCTTCAAACGCCTTGCAGACACCAGTCCCGCAGGGCCCTAAGATCAAGCGAACCCCAAGGCCCGAGACACGTATCTCGGCGCCTAACTCTCGATCCTCCAGCGCCTCAGAGAGAGCGATGGAGGTCGACGCAAAAACCCCGGTGTCATTGACACCAAAAGACAAGCGCTCTCTTGAGCGCGGTAAGAGGGACAAGATCCCGATAACCACTCAGAATAAGAAAGCGATAACGTAAAGGTTATCGCTCATTTGTATAAGCCTTTTAAATTCCATGTCACCTAACATCTCACCCCTTATTCATTCCATAGTGCCAATTCTTACCTTTCAATTTTAACATGGCTTTTATTATTCATTGGAATTGTAGAGGTCTCATGCACAACCTAGGTGACATTAAAGACATCATCAACATCTTTTCACCAGTTGCCGTATGTCTTCAGGAAACAAATCTCGGTCCAAAAATAGTCAAATTCTCAAAGGTTTCACTGTTGTCCGAAAAGACCGCGATTGTTCGACCCGTTTGTCAGGCGGAGTGGCTATAGTCGTTCAGGGTGGCACTCCTACCCGAAACGTCCAATTGAATACATCTTTAGAAGCCGTAGCTGTCACCATTCTATCTTACAAAACCATCACCATTTGCTCACTGTATATACCACCCCACACCCACTTCATTACTAAACAGTTAGAAAATTTAACAGAACAATTACCGGAACCATTTGTTTTAGTTGGGGATTTTAATGCTCATAGTACTCTTTGGGGTAGCGTCAAAACTGACCAAAGAGGACAGCTGGTTGAAGATTTTATCCTATCCAATGATATCTGCCTTTTAAATTCAGGTGCGCCAACTTACTTCTCACCGACTTCCCGCACATTTAGTTGTTTAGATTTAGCTTTTTGTTCGCCCTCTCTTTTTACTGATTTTAAATGGGAAGCCCTCGACACCTCATATGGTAGCGATCACTTACCCGCTCTCATCAAACTCCTACCATCACCACAAACATTAGTAACAAGACCACGCCGATGGAAAATACAGCTCGCTGACTGGCAGGTTTTTATGGAAAACGCAAAAGTGGAAACTGTCTTTTCGCCAGGGCTTAGTATTGACGAACTTAATCAAAAAATCACCGAGGTTATAATCTGTGCGGCAGAAAAGGCCATACCCCTGTCATCGGGCATAGTGCACAAAAAGCTAAACCCCTGGTGGACGAAGTAGTGCACCAACGCTAAAAAAGAGCAAAATAAGGCCTGGGGAATCCTACGGAGGTACCCCACCTATAGCAACATGTTAAACTTCAAACAAGCCAAAGCCAAAGCACGATTCATTCGAAGACATGCTGAAAAATCATCATGGCAAAAATACATCTCTTCAATTAATAGTACGGTAACATCGAAACGAATGTGGGACCAGGTTAGGAAATTTAGAGGACAGTACTCATCTTACACAATACCGTTACTTACAAGCCCTGGCACACAAACAATAATACAAGAACAGGCAGATATACTTGGAGAACATTTTTGTGATGTATCCAGTTCAGGGAATTATACAAAGGAATTTTTACAATACAAACAGTCTTCTGAAAAACAGAAGCTGCCCACAACTGGTGCATCAAATGAACCATACAATTCCCCCCTCACACAACAAGAAATAAACAGAGTTCTTTCTGCAGGGAAACACACAGCGCTAGGTCACGACCGCATTCACTATGCCATGCTGGCTCATCTGTCTCAGGCATCTCTAGAAGCTCTCCTTAAATTTTTTAACTTAATCTGGGAATCTGGCATAATGCCCGAGGAGTGGAAAAAAGCAATAGTAGTTCCGTTTCTAAAAGCCGGTAAATCTCCAACATCCGCAAGCAGCTACAGACCCATTGCCCTCACGAGCTGTTTGGCGAAATCATATGAAAGCATCATCAACATAGGACTTTCATTTATTTTAGAATCAAGAAACCTTATTGACCCCCATCAGTGTGGATATAAAAAGGGTTGTTCAACCACTGACCATCTTGTCCGTCTAGAAAATGAAATACGATATGCATTTTTACACAAACAACACTGTCTAACAGTTTTCTTCGATTTAGAAAAAGCCTACGATACCACATGGAGATATGGAATTTTAAAAGACCTGGCTGACCTCGGCATCCGGGGTAAAATGCTGAACTGCCTAGCTGATTTTATGAGTAATAGAACATTTCAGGTACGTCTGGGCTCAGTACTGTCTCATACATTTAAACAGGAAAATGGTGTTCCACAAGGCTGTGTTCTCAGCACGACACTTTTTATAGTAAAAATGAATACAGTTAATAAGATCATACCGTCGTCTCTTATGCACTCCTTATACGTAGACGATCTCCAAGTGGCTTGCCGTGCCTCAAATGTGCTAACCTGTGAGAGGCAGCTCCAGATAACAATGAATAAACTTACACAATGTGCTAACAAAAATGGTTTCCGTTTCTCCACACAGAAAACAGTTACTGTTTTGTTTTCTCAGAAACGAGGGCTACACAGCGATCCAGTCCTAAAATTGAACGACTCCATACTGCCGGTGAAACAAGACCATAAGTTTTTAGGAGTAACCTTTGACACCAAACTTAACTTCCTAAGTCACATAAAAGCACTGAAGATTAAAGCAAATAAAGCTCTAAGTATCCTTAAAATTCTGTCTCATAAGCACTGGGGTTCTGACCGAACGTGCCTTTTACGTGTCTACCGGTCTCTTGTGCGTAGCCTTTTAGACTACGGCTCCGTGGTTTACGGCTCAGCCAGACAGTCCTACATCCAACAACTTGACCCGGTACATAACCTTGGACTGCGACTGGCAAGTGGTGCCTACCGAACTTCACCTATTCCAAGTTTATACATCGAGTGTAATGAACCCTCCTTACAGCAACGCAGAGCTTTCCTCACTTTTTCCTACGTACTAAGAATTCAGTCATCACCACAACACATATGCTACAACATCCTCACACAATGCAACTCACGCCTACACTATACAAATAAACCGAACATGATCAAACCGCTCGTCCTGCGATATGAGGAATATGTCCGGGATTATGACATTCCTTGCGAAGTCCTCGAGGTTGCCAGAAAGCCACAGCGTTTGCCCCCATGGTACGATTTTGAACCGTTATGTGACTGGACATTGACACATTTAAAGAAGAAAGACACCCCACGCGAACACATTACACAAGAATTCCGTGAACTTCAGGAGAAATATAAAGATAACGTGCAATATTACACTGATGGCTCCAAAACGAAAGAACACGTGGGTGTGGGGGTCATAACGGAAAATTGGGGAAAAAGTATTCGATTGCCACAACACGCCTCTGTTTTCACGGCCGAAGTTTTCGCCATATGGGTTGTAGTGAAAAAAATTATCGCTGATAAACACACAAATGCAGTCATATACACAGATTCTTTAAGCACACTGAAGGCACTACATCTGAAATCTGAGTGTGAACCCCTGATTGGAGACATTTTAAACATGGTGGCTTTTAATGAATACGGGAGGTCAATTCGATGCTGCTGGGTCCCAAGCCATGTTGGGATACCGGGTAACGAAGCAGCTGATACATATGCATTGATGGCAGCACACGAAGACATTACCCACACAACACTCCCATACAAAGATAGCATCCGTGCAATTAGAAAAGCCTTAACGGTAAAATGGCAACGCGAATGGGACCGTTGCGCCGACAACAAGCTACATCTCACGAAACCCATAGTTGGGGAGTGGAAGTCATGCTATCATCAGGAGCGGTTCATCGAAGTAGTTTTGTGCCGACTACGCATCGGGCACACACACCTCACGCACAATTACCTACTTAGGAAAGAGGACACACCAACATGCGAGAAATGTCAACAGCCACTAACAGTTATGCACATATTACTCACATGTACGCAGATTGAAACACAGAGACGAGCACTCTTGAAAAAATTATATGAACAACACATACCATTACACCCTGCTCTAATTTTAGGCGATGATCCACTGGTCCCATTTTGTGACGTCCGTAAATTTTTAGACGACACTGGATTTTTACATAAGATATAGATTATTAACAGAGCCTTTTCCTTCATTCACTGGATTTTAAAACACCTCGTGTTTGGCGCAGCATAGCCTCAGCCGCTTTTGCGCCATTAAACCCCATTTAACTAACTAACTAACTATCTTCAGGATCCTTTCAAATGATCACAGAGCACGCACCACAGTAAAACTATTAGACGGCCAGTCAGCCACATCAATGCTCCCAAGTTCTCTTTATTTCTTCGCACAATTTATTATTGGAATACATTATCTGAGGAGGCAGTGAACTCCGCCTCGTTGGAATCATTTGTTCAACGTATTAGTAATATCAACTTTAGTTGAAATTCGAGTCCAAGTGGTGTACACTGTGAGTTGATAATATTGCCTTGTTCCAGTATTCATTTGTCATTTATGTCCAGTATATTGCCATCTTTTTTTCACTTTTGTATGTATTATATGTTTGCAATTATATCAACCCGCCGTGGTTGCTCAGTGGCTATGGTATTGGGCTGCTGAGCACGAGGTCGCGGGATCGAATCCCGGCCACGGCGGCCGCATTTCGATGGGGGCGTAATGCGAAAACACCCGTGTGCTTAGATTTAGGTGCACGTTAAAGAACCCCAGGTGGTCAACATTTCCGGAGTCCTCCACTACAGCGTGCCTCATAATTAGAAAGTGGTTTTGGCACGTAAAACCCCAAATATTATTATTATTGCAATTATATCAAGTAATTAGTTTAAATTTACTTATCTTGTTTGTATTCTCAGTATCCACTCCTGCATGGGCCCGAGAAGGGCCTGCAGTCTCTGTATATAAATAAAATATTAACGAAACGAGCGTTTTATTGGGCGCACTTGTGCCCTCAAAAACAGGCTACACTCAAAGAACAACGGTAGCGGCGAACACGATCAGCGGTCGTCTAAATCTGATCAGTGGGTCAAGCGCGTCGGCTTTTATACAGCAGTCGTCGAATGTTATATGTTATAATGTTATACAGCAGTCGTCGTCGCTGGGACTCGCGTGTCTTCCACAAAGTTCTAGACCATTCGCGGGACGCGATAAAATCAGATAACACAAGGTTCGGTGACAACAGACAGCGGATAGAAGCATCGATAACATTCCAGAAACTTCCGATACATGCAGGCGCGTCCCGCGCTGCGCGATAACATTGGTTAGGCGGCGAAACGTGGTCGCCCGATAAAGACAATTATACGTGTCAATATCTACTGTATCTACCACTAATTATTTGTATCTAACTAATGTATCAACTGCACAAATATATATATATATATATATATATATATATATATATATATATATATATATATATATATATTTATGTGTGTGTGTGTGTGTGTTGTGACGAACAGTGGCGAATGCAAAGGCGTAGTGAGGCTGTGCTAGAGTCTCTCCTGTCGCATTGAAATCCCTGCTAAAACATGAGTGCCCTGCGCAGTCTTGACTAGCCAAGTGCTGGCTGTTTACTGTTAAGTGAATACTCTCCATAACATCTTTTTTGGTGGAGGTTGCAGGCTCTATGGCTCCTCTTCCTGAATTTTTCAGAGCGGATGCCACCTTTCAGGTGCCTCCATGGCAGCAGACAGTACGCCGTCGTTGCAGCCCGCACCAGCCACTCATGCAACCGAGGTTCTTTCGCATCCCCTTGGCCCCGGCACATTCTGCGGTACGGAGAACAGTGACGTGAACGATTAGCTCCTATTGTACGAGTGCGTCAGCAAGCACCCCAGGTGGGATGAGATGCTAATGCTCACCAACATCATTTTCTAACTACGGGGCACAGCTCTCCTGTTGTTTAACACGCACGAAGAAGAACTGACAATTTGAGATGCATGCAAGGGAAAGATGCACGAATAGTTTGGCCGAACAGTTGTACCATAAATGACAGCCCGGCATGAACTCACGGCCAGAGCTCAGACATAGATGGAATCGTACGTTGCATATATGCAAGACGCAATAGCCTTGTACCGCACCATTGACAAAGACATGCCAGAAGCGGACAAGGTTGGCCACGTGTTGAAAGGCATAGCTAACGATGCCTCCAACATACTCATGTGTGAGTATTCCAGCGCTGTTGACTAAATTATAACAGAACGCCGTTGGTTTGAACAAGAAAAAAGCAGGTGCATGACTCACCGCTTTACCTGACTCCCAAATACGGCTGCGACATCCTAATGCAAAGATACCGCGACGCCACCTCCATTCTTAGTGCCTAATAACCTAACCCGGATTATTTGCTAGGAGCTAGAAGCCATGGCTCCAGCCGCTTATCAGGCACCTGCTCACGACCGTTTGGCGAACATATTCCTCAGTGAAGCCGTCGCACGTCAAGAGGTTGCGAATATGGCCGTTCCACAAGCCACCGGTCACCCACCTCAGAACATGTGCGCATCCCGTCGTTACACTGAACAATAAACCGCCCCAAGTGTTGCTGCATTCGCTTCCCCTTCCCGGTTCACACCCCACTGACGCAATCGTCGGTATTACCGACCAAGCTTCCCCGTTGACCGCTTCAAGATCGAAGCCCGTCTTCTAGCACATCTGTTTTGGAGACCCGCCGTGGTTGCTCAGTGGCTATGGTGTTGGGATGCTGAGCACGAGGTCGCGGAATCGAATCCTGGCCACGGTGGCCGCATTTCGATGGGGGCGCAAGGCGAAAACACCCGTGTGCTTAGATTTAGGTGCACGTTAAAGAACCCCAGGTGGTCGAAATTTCCAGAGTCCTCCACTACGGCGTTCCTCATAATCAGAAAGTGCTTTTGCCACGTAAAACTCCATAATTTAAATCTGTTTTGGACGACCACCTTCTGGCCCGTGAACCTCACAGTCTATCTTTGCGCTCTCCACCGACGTACGCCGATATTGCCGCTCCGGGACATTAGTCTAGACAGTCGCCGTCAGCTCAGAGTCGCCAGTCGCGCTCCCTTCAACGCCGTCGCTCTCCCTCCCCCGCATAATCTGGCCACCACACCAGAAACTAGCCAATGCAGCTCTGGGAAAATAGGCTGCACTGACGACAACGGCTGAAAAACTGTTATTGACCCCTACATCAAGACGCGATTTTCTCGGTGTTCTCGTCGACGGCGTGACAGTTACTGCTCTCATTGATACTGGTGCCCACATATTTGTTAAGTTCAACGCTCCGACGCCGCCTACGAGAAGTGCTGACACCTGCCATTTCCTACTGTTCGAATAGCTGACGGCACCCGAACACCGGTTCTTGGTACGTGCACGGCCCGCTTCACTGTTGCCGACCGCCACACTTCCGTTCTCTTCGCTGTTCTCGACGCTTGCCCACATGATGTCACTCTTAGCAACGACTTCTTGACCGCGCACTGTGCCCTCATCAATTGTTCCACTGGCATTTTGCGGCTTGAACTGCCATTGTGTCCTGATGACGACGCATCACGTAATACCCGCGTACATTCTTTGGAGTTTCTACGACCACCTGCTCATGCTGCTACCTACGTACTTGTGTCCCCGTTTTCGCCAGTCCATGGTGGTGAATATGTAGCCGCTCCCCTCACGCATCTCATCCTCTCGTGCAACATCGCACTTCGCACCATAGTGGTTTTTGCCAACAACAGAACGATGCTTCCCGTCTTCAGCATTTCTACCTTGACCCGTATTTTTCCTCAAGGAATTTCACTAGCCGAACTTTCACCGCTGGAAGAATGTAGAGTTTCAACATCCGCTGCTGACGCTGAGACCGTGCGCCAACCTGTCATACCGGCGCCAAACAAGGCACTTCTAAACAAAATGACATCTCCCGACCTCTTACGCTCCCAAGATGAGGTGCTCCGTGCTGCCCTAATTTCTTACCTTGACTGTTTTGACATTGAGGACAGTCCACTACGCCGTGCACATGTCGTGGCCCACTGCATCGACACTATAGACGCCAGCCCCCTCCACAAGCACCTTTGCCGAGTGGATCACTATGAGCACCAAGTCATCAAAAAGGAAGTAGAGAGAATGCTTGGCAAAGATGTGATGGCGCCTTCTTAGGCCTTGGGCATTCCCTGTGTGGCTTGCGAAAAAGAAAAACAAACAGCTGGCGGCTTCGCGTCAATTATCGCCATCTCAATCGGGTAACGAAAACAGATGTGTATCCTCTCCCTCGAATTGCTGATGCATTCGACTGCCTCCATGGTACCAGATATTTATCATTGCTAGATC